>NC_060138.1:597833721-598140067 GCF_021461385.2 Schistocerca piceifrons | reverse complement strand
GTATATTGTTGATGACTGAAGTCTCTGTTATGTGTATCTTTTGTGTTTATTAAACTTACGGAAGAATGCTATGAAGGTATGCACGAACTTAATACTGAAAACTTAATACTGAAATAGTAGCCTAGGGCGTTTGAGTACGATCGTTATGCTAAGGTGAGAAACAGGAAAAGCATTCCTGCCACATGGAGGAAAGCATGAACACGCTTGCTGCTCCGCAACGAGAAACTCAATTCCCAGAGCCGGCGTGAACCTGTTAAATCGAACTATAAAGTTATTATTGTTAGTGTTTTACGGGTGAGGCCTACGCTGTATAACTACTGGTGAGCATAGTTCGTGAGCCGATGTAAGAGAAGGATTGAAGGTGCTAATCTGGAAGGGTGATGAGTCACCACAGAAGAAAAGCAGCTGCTGGAGAGGCGACGTACCTCATTGTAGTAGGGGCAGTTGGTGGATTCCTTGACGCTGGTGTACTTGCGCTGGTCGCCGACCTGCACGCAGACGACGGGGTCCATGTTGAGGCCGGCGAGCTGGCGGGCCTCTATGACGGTGACGCACAGCTGGAAGTCCTGCGCCTTGAGCGCGGCCGCGTGCGGCGACGCGCTTACCAGCGGCGTCCGAGGCCGGGACCTGGCCGCACCCTGCGCCAGAAACCGTACGTCACACCGGCTTACCGCCGCGCCGCGCCAGCACTAAAGTCCCGCCTCAGTTGCCGCTGCGGCGGCCCTATTCTCTCCCGAGATCCTCTTCCTTTGACAGTGTCTCCGTCTGTGATTGTCCTTTCATCCCGACTCCCGTCTGCTCTCAGTGCAAAGATGTGGGAGCGGAGACACTCCACTTGACCATTTCTTACTACTCGCACTTCCTTTTTGTACAAAAAAGCGCCGAGTAAAAAGAAATGTCCAAGTGGAGCCGCTCTCAGTTGACAACTAACGCCTCTGAGCTACAATTAGACGCAGGGAAGCAAGTTATCGATATTATTTTATAGGAGAGCTTCATTGGAGATTAGTGGAAGTCGAACACAAAATACTGAAACAGGCGGGACAGATGCTGGTATATTGGTTGTTTTTTCTTTATTGTTATTTTATCACTCTCACTCCCTATAGGCTAGGCAGGGAGGTGGGGAGGCTGTTAGCGGTACATTAAACCCGCTCTTCAGACAAATGACAAGTGAAATTAGCTGAGATGAAAAAACACTAACATAAAGGTGAGATATTTACAAGCGATTTAAAAATTTTTGTAAAGGTGATAGTTGTGGATGTTTTTTATATACGAGGGCTATTCGGAAAGTAAGGTCCGATTAGTCGCGAAATGGGAACCACTGTGAAAATAAAAAATGTTTTATTCGCAACAAAATCAAATGGCTGAGCACTATGGGACTTAATTTCTGAGGTCATCAGTCCCCTAGAACTTAGAACTACTTAAACCTAACTAACCTAAGGACATCACACACATCCATGCCCGAGGCAGGAATCGAACCTGAGACCGTAGCGATCGCGCGGTTCCAGACTGTAGCGCCTAGAACCGCTTGGCCACCCCGGCCGGTTATTTGCATCAGTTAGCTACATCTCCCAGCTACTTCTCTACATAGTCGTCGTTGTGACTTACACACTTGTCATAGCGTTGTACTAACTTTCCCGCATCCTCGTCATAGAAGGCAGCCGCCTGTGCTTTCCGCTAATTATCTACGCTGGTCTACAGCCCGCTGTCGGTGCCAAAGTGTTGTCTTCATAACCAGCGGATCATGTGAGCAGAGATGAAACTCAGGGGAAGCCAATTACGGGCTGTATTGGCCACACACTTTCCACGTAAAACGCTGCAGGAACTTCTTCTTTGCCCCTACATAGTGAGTCAGAGATTGTCATGAACAAGAAAACGCATGATAATTACGTTATGTGGGCTACAGGATATCAGGCGAAGTCTCTCGCCAGGTCCTCATAAAATGGTGACCAAAATTAAAGCAAGATACCACTATTTCCCCGTCCTGTGTCTAATTCACGATATAATCGTACAAATTGTCAACACATGTTTCTAGAATGAAATTTTCACTCTGCAGCGGAGTGTGCGCTGATATGAAACTTTCCTGGCAGATTAAAACTGTGTGCCGGACCGAGACTCGAACTCGGGACCTTTGCCTTTCACGGGCACGTGCTCTACCAACTGAGCTACTCAAGCACGTCTCACGACCCGTCCTCACAGATTTAATTCCGCCAGTACCTCGTCTCCTAGCTTCCAAACTTCGCAGAAGCTCTCCTCCATACCTTGCAGAACTAGCACTCCTGGAAGAAAGGATACTGTGGAGACATGGCTTAGCCTGGGGGATGTTTCCAGAATGCCTGGGGGATGTTTCCAGAATGAAATTTTCACTCTGCAGCGGAGTGTGCGCTGACATGAAACTTACCTGGCAGATTAATACTGTGTGCCGGACCGAGACTCGAACTCGGGCCCTTTGCCTTTCGCGGGCACGTGTACTAACTGAGCGAAGTTTGGAACGTAGGAACGAGGTAGTGGCCGAATTAAATCTTGCTTGTGTAGCTCAGTTGGTAGAGTACTTGCCCGTGACAGGCAAAGGTCCAGAGCTCGAGTCTCGGCTCGGCACACAGTTTTAATCTGCCAGGAAAGTTTCAAGTCAACAGATGTCCTTATGATCGTGTCCTGAATGTAAGATGCCATTCCGATCAACGGAAAACCAAGCCATCGATGACGTCAGGGCACCTGTCAAACGGAGTCGCTGTGTACACTGTCACGGACGGTGCAATAGGGGACAGAGAAGACGCCTGCCAGGCTCTCTGTGATGGAGGGCCACGGGAAGAATGGAAGCAGAACAGTCGCAATCTGATGTGGCCCAATGGCTTAATGTGAATCGTTCTGTTGTTTTTTCGATATGGTGACACTTTATGGAGACCGAAACTATATCCCGAAGACCAGGACGGGACCGACTACGAGGAACACCAGAAAGAGAAGACCGTTATCTAGCTGTAAGAACACGACGGTACCGCCTTAGTACTGCACGGCAACTGGCATCTGACCTCGCAGCATCCACTGGACGTGTTTTATCGAGGCAAACAGTGTGCAGAAGGCTTTGACAGAGTGACCTTTATTGTCGCAGACATGCTGTATGTGTTCCTCTGGTGAGTCTTCACAGAAGAGAACGTCTAGAGTGGTGCCGTCAACATGCCACATGGGCGATTGGAAGAGTGGGCCAATGTTCTTTTCACAGGTGAGTCCCGATTTGGTCTGGACAGCATCTGGAGGTAACGTGAAACACGATTTCTGGACTCAAACATTGTGGAGAGAGACCCATATCGAGGAGGATTCCTAACGTTGTGGGCAGGGATTTTGTTGACCATTCGAACACCTCTTCATGAACGTGTACGATTAAATCGGCAAGGTTTAACTGCTGTCAGGTACCGTGACGAGATCTTGAGACCTCACGTGCGGTTTTTGCAATGTCTGTTGGCCCAGACTGCGTATTGCTGCACGATAATGCTCGATCTTATAGAGCACGGGTGGTTGATGTTTTCCAGGAAACGGAAGATATTGCACGCATGGTATGGTGTGCTCGCTCTCCCGATTTGAATTGCATAGAGCCCATTTGGAACGCACAAGGGAGACGGGTTGCATCACATCAGCATCCACCAATCACGCGCCTGGACTTGCGAGCAGCGCTGCAGGAAGAATGGGCATTATTGCCTCAACATGAGATTGATGGCATCATTCACAGCATGCCCCGTCGTTTGGCAAGCCTGAAGTGCTGCCAGAGGTGGTCACACCCCATACTAAGCGCAGTAACCAGTTGTCGGAATGTGTGTGGAAAGTTTACGTTCCATATTCTTTATATTGTTTCTACTTTGTTATAACTGTTTATACTGTTTTCTGGAAAAATAAAACAATCTTGCAAAATTTTGGTTTGTTGCTTTAATTTTGGGCACTAGTGTACTTGGCGGGAGACACAATTTTCTAGGCATCTTTACGTGCTCACTGTGCGGTCAGAACTGAAAAGAGCGATGTGACGCGATGGATTGGCATACTACAGGCGCTGCCCAACACATCTGTGCAAAGCTTCATCGGATTGTCACTTTGGTTTCCATTCCGCACCCAGTCAGACTTTACTTTCCGATTACCTCTCTTATGTAAGAAACATAGCTTTCTTCATGTTTAATTTAAAAACAGTAATAATAACAAGGTAAAATGAAAAGCAGCAAGAGTACATCTAAAGCACGATATATAAAACAATGATCTTTATGAAAAACCCTTCACTGTGACCAAAACCTGAAATACATTCCCTGGGATGGGTAGTAGGTTGTCGGAGAAGAAAAGGCTGGTCGTTGAGAGGTGCAGGAGGATAGCGGTATAAGGATGGACGACTGGTAGGAGTGACTGTTCAGGAACAAGAAGGGTGGAGTGGATGGACATATCGGTGAGGGTATAATATGATGGGAAAAGGGGTTAGGAAAAAAAGTGCAAGGGAAAAAGAGTTAGGGAAATGTAGGAAAGGGGGGGGGGGGAAAGGGAGCCTGATGAGGTGGGATGGCTGGGGTTGGTTTAGGGTTGGTAGGGTGGGCAAGTGTCGGGACGGACTTCATTCTCTGGGAGGGAGAGCTGGTTGAAATTTCTTCGGCGGAGAATGTGGAGGGTATGCACGTGCAAGGTTTGTGGGGTGTGTAGATAAATGCACGGCAGCTTACCAGTATCCAAAATTTGAGAGGAAACTATAAGGTTATCGGAGTCACGTTTGCGATTGGTGTAAGTTCTTCGGAAAACTGGAAATTTGTGTTAAGGTCTTAGGGGACCAAACTATTGAGGACATCGGTCCCTAAGCGTCCACACTACTTAATCTAACTCAAACCAACTTACCCTGAGAACAACACACACACCCATGCGCGAGGAAGGACTCGAACCTCCGACGGGGGGAACCGCGCGGAATGTGAAAAGGCGCCTCAGACCGCTCGGCTACTCCGCGCGGCTAAGTTCTTCGGAGACGTTCAGTGTGAGTGAGGAGAGGTGGGATTTATTGGTAGTGATATAAAGTACAAATAATTTTATCTTACAGTTACTGTTTACTGTAACCGATTCTGTACTGAAGCGCTAAATTTGTGTACAAGGTGTGTCATACACTGAAGAGACAAAGAAACTGGTACACCTGCCTAATATCGTGTAGGACCCCCTCGAGCATGCAGAAGTGCCGCAACACAACGTGGCATGGACTCGAATAATGTCTGAAATAGTGTCGGAGGGAATTGACAACATGAATCCTGCAGGGCTGTCCATAAATCCGTAAGAGTACGAGTGGGCGGAGGTCTCTTCTGAACAGCACGTTGCAACTCATCCCAGATATGCTCAATAATGTTCATGTCTACGGAGTTTGGTGGCCAGCTGAAGTGTTTAAACTCAGAAGATTGTTCCTGGAGCCACTCTGCAGCAATTCTGGACGTGTGATGTATAGCATCGTCTTGCTGCAATTGCCCGAGTCCATCGGAATGCACAATGGACATGAATGGATGCAAATGATCAGACAGGATGCTTACGTGCGTACTGTCAGAGTTGTGTCTAGACGTATCAGGGGTCCCATATCACTCCAAATGCACAAGCCACATAACTTCACAGAGCCTCCACCAGCTTGAACAGTCCTCCGCTGACATCCAGGGTGCATGGATTCATGAGGTTGTCTCCATACCCGTCCGCGTCCATACTTTCGATACAATTTGAAACGAGACTCGTCCGACGAGGCAACATGTTTAGAATCATCAACAGTCCAGTGTTGGTGTTGACGATCCCAGGCGAGGCGTAAAGCTCTGTGCCGTGCAATCATCAAGGGTACACGAGTGAGCCTTCGATTCCAAAAGCCCATATTGATGACGTTTCGTTGAATGGTTCGCATGCTGACGCTCGTTGATGGCCCAGCATTGAAATCTGCAACAAACTGCGGAAGAGTTGCACTTCTGTCAAGTTGAATGATTCTCTTCAGTCGTCGTTGGTCCCATTCTTGCAGGATCTTTTTCCGGTCGCTGCGATGTCGGAGATTTGATGTTTTACCTAATTTTTGATATTCACGGTACATTCGTGAAATGTCGTACGGGAAAATCCCCACTTCATCGCTACTTTGGAGATGCTGTGTCCCATCACTCGTGCACCGACTAAACCACCACGTTCAAACTCACTTAAATCTTGATAGCCTGCCACTGTAGCAGCAGTAACTGACCTAACAACTGCGCCAGACACTTGTTGTCTTACGTGTGAGATGCCGAACGCAGTGCCGTATTCTGCCTGTTTACATATCTCTGTATTTGAATACGCTTGCCTATACCAGTTTCTTTGGCGCTTCAGTGGCGAAAATTAACACATAGGAAAGCACACGAGAAGAGGTAGGTGGGGAAAGAGCCAAGTGACACGTCACTTGTGTGGAAATACGTTCTCGAACCGGCCCTGATTGCTTTTTTTCTCTGTTCTTCGATTAAGTTACACAGTGTCATGCTACGTAGAAGGTCATATTGCACCATGCATATGGTCTAAATGTTGTTAACTTTCTTAAATGTAGTCAAAGCAATATGATGAATGTATTGGAGATGTTTGTATACTAAGCAATGACGATAATTCTACGGACTCTGAGGTCCGCACTATGTTCAGCATGTAACTTACTGGGTGGTCGGTAAACAAGTATTACATCTAGTCTGCCCAGGGTCCTATTTCACGAGAAAGGAACGAATGTAACTTACTGGGTGGTCGGTAAACAAGTATTACATCTAGTCTGCCCAGGGTCCTATTTCACTAGAAAGGAACGAATGTAACTTACTGGGTGGTCGGTAAACAAGTATTACATCTAGTCTGCCCAGGGTCCTATTTCACGAGAAAGGAACGAAGAAAAACGTCAGCCTATCTCATTGTTGAATGGAAGGAGCGAATTTGATGTCTGCACGTAATTTTCAGTAAAATAAAAACTTTTGCGTAGCTCCGAAAACTTAAATGCGCATTTAAGAAACTAACTCCAGTTATGAAGTCAACAAAAGTAAATTAAATTTAGCTTGGTACAATTAAGTCAATATTTGGTGTATTTGAGAATCATTACTCGAATTTAAAAGTACAAGTTCCATTTTATGCCTAATTATTGCATTTGTGCGTTATGCTTCTCACTCTGGTTTTCGATATTTGATTGCTGCAAACAATATGTGTGACTGAGTTCGTCTTTACAGATCAAACATGGGTCGGAGCGAGCTCAAAGTGCCGAAATGCTGAGCTGACAGAGGTGTGGTTTTCTTTTCGTAATATCTGTAGAGTATATAATTTCGAATTCGCATCTGGCCATCCAGATTTAAGTTTCCCGTGATTTTCCTAAATCGCTCCAGGCAAATTCTGGAATGTTACTTTGGAAGGGCACGGCCGATTTCGTTTCCCATCCCTGAAGCATTCCAAGCTTTCGCTCCGTCTCTAGTAAGACGGGCCTTTAAAACCTAATCTCGCTTGCCTTTTAGTAAACGAGGGTTGTCCAGAAAGTAAGTTCCGATCGCTCGCGAAATGGAAACCACTGGGAAAATCCGGTTAAGCTTTGCACAGATGTGCTGGGCAATGTCTCTAGTACGCCCGTCGATCGTGTCGCGTCGCTCTTTTCAGTTTTGAGTGAACAGTGAGCACGTAAAGACGCCTAGGGTATAACGTCTCCCGAACAAGTATGCGGGCCTGGTTAGAGAATTCGCCTGTGTCATGCAGCCCACATATCACAACTGTCGAGCAGTTCCTTCTTCGCGCCAATTCTCTGGCGCACACTGGAGGGGCAATTAAGATGCTGCTTCAGCATTTCCGATGAGAAGTGTTTGATCACCCACAATACCGTCCGTAATTGTCTCCCCCTGCTCTGCTCACAAAACCGATGGCTATGAAGACAAAATTTTTTCACAGACAACGAGTTGCAGACCAGTGCAGATAACTGGCCGAAAGTACAGGTGGCTGCTTTCTAAGATGAGGATATTGGAAAGTTTATACAACACTACGACAAAACTCGATGTTGGAGCGGCGACTATGTAGAAAGTTGGTGGATGGTTTACCTAACTGTTGCAAATAAAACGTTTCTGGTTTTCAATGTGGTTTCCATTTCGCGACCTATCGGAACTTACTTTCTGGACAACCCTCTTTCATTGCCAACATCAATATGGGGAAGAAACAGAAGTCGTCTGGGGAAAACGTGGTGAATAAGGTGGGTAATACAGGTGTGTGATCCGTTCCATAACCAAAATCTCGTCCATGATCTTCACTTTGTGGGCTGGGCGCTGTCGTGGTGGAGCGATCAGGAGCCGACCTCTCGGTATTCGTCTCGAATTCGGGGAATTCTCGCGCACAAACGATGGAGGACCCCGAGATAATACTTAGAATTAACGGTTTGACCTTCTGGTACAAAATTCTTGTGAATGATACCTTTGGAATAGAAGAAAACGGTTAGCACGATTCTTCTGCGGGCGCCTTTGCTTTGGCTCCGGCTTCTGTGGGCTCAGCCAGGCTGCACTCAGCCGTTTTGTAAGGGGCACGTATTAGAAACGCAATGTCTCATTGTCAGTTACAATCGATTTCGTCAAATTACGATCACTTTGGGTTGCCTTTAAGCTGTCTTTGCAATGTTGGACTCTGCCATGTTTGTCGTCGCCTGAAAGTGCGTGCGGCCCTAACCGCATTCAGACTTTTCGTGTTGTCCAAATTCTCAGTCAAAATTCTGTACACTATTATTTCCGGTGTTCCTGACACTTCCTCGATGAGTCGTGCAGAAACACGTGTAGCCGATGCCATGACTTCAGCTATTTTTTTGCACGGTTTCGTACCTTTGACGCTCGTCGTGTCTCCTTAACGTTCCCCCTGCCGTCACGAAATACAGCATACCACCGGAAGACATTTGAATGACTTAAACAAGAGGTACCACGAAATGTTTCAATGGATGACTTACCTTACTTAACACGAAATTTGATGTTGCCTGGTTGCTCCATCGTCATTTTCCGACGAGTGTCAGACACGCACTGCTACATTCGCGGCCAGGACGCCTGCTGCTCTTTGAGATTCTACACAGGTCTGCTGCAACTTCAAGGATCGTAACGCTGCATCTCACCACAAAATTGCATTTCAGTTTGGATTTTCACAAAAGCAGTCCTAACGGGACTGGGACACACTGTGTAGTCCCAAGGAAAAAGTATGGAACTACCAGGAACAGCGTGTGCAACGTAGGACTCAGTATGCGCACAATTCAATAGCAGTACAATATCTGTTCAACAGCGAGTGGGTTCAGGAGGATATGTGATGTGCGAAGAAACTTGTAGACTCTCTTCCTCGCCAAACTGAGGTCATTTTCAAGGGTAGAGTCGGTCTTACACGGTGTTAGTGAGATGTCTCTTGGAGGTGACAATTTTTTTATCGAGTTTCTGTATGTCCACCATTTTGACAGGAGAGAAAACGGAACGCTTACAGCCGACCTTATGACTTTATTTTGTAGCAACTAGTTTCGGGGTTTCAGTGCGTCATCTTCAGGCTGTAGTTGATGCTGAAGAGGTTGACACGAACCCTATACAGGGTGGTCCATTGATACTGACCAGGCCAAATATCTCAAGAAATAAGCATCAAACGAAAAAACTACAAAGAACAAAACTTGTCTAGCTCGAAGGGGGAAACCAGATGGCGCTATGGTTGGCCCTCTAGATGGCGCTGCCATAGGTTTTAGTTTTACCACTTTTTTCGCTTTGTGATAGTTGGCGCTGTAATAGTCACAAACGTGTAAGTACGTGGTATCACGTAACATTCCGCCAGTGCCGACGGTATTTGCTTCGTGATACATTACCCGTGTTAAAATGGACCGTTTACCAATTGCGGAAAAGGTCGATATCGTGTTGATGTATGGCTATTGTGATCAAAATGCCCAACGGGCGTGTGCTATGTATGCTGCTCGGTATCCTGGACGAGATCATCCAAGTGTCCGGACCGTTCGCTGGATAGTAGGTTATTTAAGGAAACAGGAAATGTTCAGCCACATGTGAAACGTCAACCACGACCTGCAACAAATGATGATGCCCAAGTAGGTGTTTTAGCTGCTGCCGCGGCTAATCCGCACATCAGCAGCAGACAAATTGCGTGAGAATCGGGTATCTCAAAAACGTCGGTGTTGAGAATGCTACACAACATCGATTGCACCCGTACCATATTTCTATGCACCAGGAATTGCATGGCGACGACTTTGAACGTCGTGTACAGTTCTACCACTGGGCACAAGAGAAATTACGGGACGATGACAGATTTTTTGCACGCGTTCGATTTAGCGACGAAGCGTCATTCACCAACAGTGGTAACCTAAACCGCCATAATATGCGCTAATGGACAACGGAAAATCCACGATGGCTGCGACAAGTGGAACATCAGCGACCTTGGCGGGTTAATGTATGGTGCGGTATTGTGGGAGGAAGGATAATTGGCCCCCATTTTATTGGTGGCAATCTAAATGGTGCAATGTATGGTGATTTCCTACGTAATGTTCTACCGATGTTACTACAAGATGTTTCACTGCATGACAGGATAGCGATGTACTTCCAATATGATGTCCGGCACATAGCTCGCGTGCGGTTGAAGCGGTATTGAATAGAATATTTCATGACAGGTGAATTGGTCGTCGAAGCACCATACCATGGCCCGCACATTCACCGGATCTGACGTCGCCGGATTTCTTTCTGCGGGGAAAGTTGAAGGATATTTCTATCGTGATCCACCGACAACGGCTGACAACATGCATCAGCGCATTGTCAATGCATGTGCGAATATTACGGAAGGAGAACTACTCGCTGTTGAGAGGAATGTCGTTACTCGTACTGCCAAATGCACTGAGGTTGACGGACATCATTTTGAGCATTTATTGCATTAATGTGGTATTTACAGGTAATCACGCTGTAACAGCGTGCGTTCTCAGAAATGATAAGTTCACAAAGGTACATGTATCACGTTGGAACAACCGAAATAAAATGTTCAAACGTAGCTACGTTCTGTATTTTAATTTAAAAAACCTACCTGTTACCAACTGTTCGTCTAAAATTGTGAGCCATATGTTTGTGACTATTACAGCACCATCTATCACGAAGCGAAAAAAGTGGTCCAACTAAAACATTCATATTCTTTACGTACTACACGAATATGTAATAAAAACTGGGGATTCCTATTTTAAAAAATGCAGTTGGTTTCCGTTTGACCTATGGCAGCGCCATCTAGCGGGCCAACCATAGCGCCATCTGGTTTCCCCCTACAAGCTAGACAAGTTTCGCCTTTGTAGTTTCTTCGTTTGACGCTTATTTCGCGAGATTTTTGGGCCGGTCACGATCAAGGGACCACCCTGTATATATGGCGCATCAGTGGCCAACATACCTGGTTAGGCAGGCTATCTGAAAACTTTGGTGTCATCATTCCAATCACTCAGTGGTTGGAATGCTGACACGAATGTTTTCAGATGGTTTCCGTAGCTACTGAAGCGCCGAAACTGGTTGCTACAATATAAGGACGGCTGTAGACGTTTCATTTTCTCAAATTTTTTTTGTCAGGTGTGCTTCTCAAGAGATGTGGGAAGCGACGGAGGATTGAAATTCGCTAGTGAAGGTACAGTGTGGAGAGAGGCTGCTGGCAGTACCTGGGTGGGGGAGCCCACTGCGGAGAGGGAGGGCCGGCGCTGGTCCGGCGGCGGCGCGGCGGGGCTGGTGGGCGCGTCGGCGTCTGCGTCTGCGGGCCCCGAGGACAGCGAGGTCTGGCTGCCGGGCCGCGAGCGCGACCGCGACAGGCCGCCCAGGGAGCGCGCGTCGCCCGCAGAGTCGCCGCCCGACAGCAACCGCTGGCGCGCCTCGCCGCCCTCCTCGCCGTCAGAGTCGTGCCGCGACGGCCGCTGCTTGCCCAGCCGCATCAGGCTGCGCACGCTCTTCAGCGTCGAGCTCCTGAGGCACCGCGCGGTCATGTGTTATGCGCCTGCAGCTGCCCGCCTCGACGGCGTCCCCCACTGTTCTCTCTACACATCTTACCGTGATACGACAATGCGCCCACAGCGAAACCCTCCTACGTACTGACAGAGTGACGAGGAGAACACGGCAAGTGCCATAAGCCGAAACTTCGCTCAGTGTAGGAGGGGTCAAAATAAGTGAACACGGTGTCTCGACTTGTCCGTAGGTACTCGACAGGCTGTGCGAAAACGACTGTAAAAAATTTCGAAGTGCTGTACGTGTCTTTTAGTGTGTATATACACTCATGCTCATAAATTAAAGATAATTGTAGAATGTGGTGCCACACAACGTGGCACTATACAAAACTGACCCTCCCGGTTGCCCGTGCGGTCTAACGCACGGCTTTCCGGGCGGGAAGGTGCGCCTGGTCCCCGGCACGAATCCCCCAGTCTGTGGGTGGTTTTTAGGCGGTTTTCCATCTGCCTCGGCGAATGCGGGCTGGTTCCCCTTATTCCGCCTCAGTTACACTATGTCGGCGATTGCTGCACAAACAAGTTCTCCACGTACACGTACACCACCATTACTCTACCACGCAAACATAGGAGTTACACTCGTCTGGTGTGAGTCGTTTCCTGGGGGGTCCACCGGGGACCAAACCGCACAATAACCCTGGGTTCGGTGTGGGGCGGCGGAGGGGTGAAGTGGACTGCGGTAGTCGTCGTGGGGTTATGGACCACTGCGGCTGCGGCTGGGATGGAGCCTCTCCGTCGTTTCTAGGTCCCCGGTTAACATACAATAGAATACAATACTACACAAAACTACTAATAGCATAGGCACATAGGGAACACAAACGACACAGATCTGTAAGTCCACGGTATTGTTGATAAGTTGAGAAAACCGTCCTGAAACATATGTGCTACAAAACCCCATTGTTTCCTGCACATGTACCCCAACATCAGTATGGGATATGATCACCGTGCACACGTACACAGGCAGCACAACGGGTTGGCATACTCTGGATCAGGTGGTCGAGCAGCTGCTGGGGTATAACCTCCCATTCTTGCTCCAGTGCCTGTCCGAGCTCCTGAAGTGTCGTAGGAGTTTCAAGGCGTGCAGCGAGATACGTTGACCGAGAGCATCCCAGACGTGCTCGTGGGTTTTAGTTTTGGAGAACAGGCAGGCCACTCCATTCGCCTGATACCTTCTGTTTCACGTTGGCAGATCAGAGGGGCCGTGCGTTATTATCCAACAGGAGGAAGGTGCGACCCACTGCACACCTGAAAAGGCGGACATACTGGTGCAAAAGAACGTCCCGATACACCTGACCTGTTACAGTTTCTCTGTAAAAGACATGCAGGGGTGTACGTCCACCAATCATAATCCCACCCCACGCCTTCAAACCACAACCACCATTCAGGTCCCTTTCAAGGACATAAGGGGTTAGTATCTGGTTCCTGGTTCAAGCCAGATGAAAACCCGGCGAGAATCACTGTTCAGGCTATACCTGGACTCGTCCGTGAACATAAACTGGGACCCCTGTTCCAATGACCATGTACTGTGTTCTTGACACTAGGGATTATGGGCTCTCCTGTGACCAGGGGTCAGTGGAATGCACCTTGCAGGTCTCCGGGCGAACAAACCATGTCTGTTCAGTCGTCTGTAGACTGTGTCTGGAGACAACTGTTCCAGTGGCTGTGGTAAGGTCCCGAGCAAGACTACCTGCAGTACTCCGTGGCCGTCTGCATGCACTGATGGTGAGATATCGGTCTTCTTGTGGTGTTGCACACTGTGTACGTCCCGTACTGTAGCGCCTGGACACGTTTCCTGTCTACTGGAATCGTTGTCATAATCGTGAGCTCACACTTTGTGGCACACGGTGGGCCCGTGGTACGACCTGCTGTCTTTGACCAGCCTGCAGTCGCCCTAGTATTCTACCCCTCATAGCGTCATAAACATGTGTTCTTTTAGCAATTTTCAACACACAGTCATCATTAGCATGTCTGAGAACGTCTGCACACTTACTCGCTACACCGTACTCTGACATGCACTAACACACCTCTGCGTATGTGGACTGCTGCCAACGCCATCGTGCGACGATTGCAGGTCAAATGCACCGCATGGACATACCCCGAGGTGATTTATACCCGCAAACCGCCCACCAGAGCGTTGTTTCACCATGTATCAGCATTATCCTTAATTTATGAGCATGAGTGTAGTTCAACTGGAGCAGTGGCACGGTGTGTAGCATCGTATCTTCACACTTTAGCGCCCAATGTTCGAAATCCGATTATGGTTTTTATTTTCCTTTCTCATTTATCTACCCTTGTCCGTTGAAGATGACTACGCGAATGTTTTCCACTGTATTTTGAAATAACGTTGTCCTCATTCTTTTAGTGATGGTGTCTCTGGTGAACGAATTTAAGGAGTAAAAACAAATAAATATTACGTAATTTGAAGGTGGAGCGGGAGAAAAGAAAGGAAAGGAACTAATGATACCAGCTGCATCAAAACTTTATGCGGAGTCAGTGACGACTAGTGAAAAAATGTGCCCGGCTGGGGATCTCCTGCATACTAGGCAGTTACATTAACCACTGCACCACCTGAACACAGTGTTTTTGCGAAGGCCGGCTCCCTGGCCGACCCACACTCCCACAGTCCACGTCCATTTTCTCCATGTTCACTGATTTTAGGTTCCCTAGAAGACCAAACGTAAATGTGGGTCCGCACTGAAGGTTGTGGATTCATGTCCGAAAGGACAGACACCACGCATTCCTATAATAAAATAAACGAAAGAGAAAACAATTTGTTAATCGTGTTCGGTGAACTTCCTGTACTGTATGTTGATTCATGATCAATTGCAAACACCAGTTTTGGCTAAAGTGATCCGTTACCAGTGATTTTCCGAGAAATTATTGCCAAAACGTGAAATCTTCAGAAATGTTAACGAAGTTTCTTTCCCGAGTGAGATCCCCACGAAGAAAACGTGCCTTGGCGCCATGCTCGTGATGTTCGAAATTTCTATGTTCGAATTTTTCTACAATTGGTTTCTATCATTCAAGGGAATGCATCAAATCTTCCTGAAGAATAAACATAATAATTATGTAAGAACTGCTATAAGAATGAAATATAAGAGCACGAGAACTGAAAAATATTGTAATCCCTGAAAATACAATACATACATATGTCATGTAACAAATGTATGACATTTATTGTGAAACCCAGTTGTAATTTTACAATTAAAATAAAGCTCTTGCATCCCCAGAGTTCATAAGAAACTTTCGTGTAGTAACCTTTTACGGACATGGGTAGATAACTGAATAAAGTATAATAAAATAAAATAAAAATAGTTTTTGAACATAGGGAGCAAAAGTCAGAGGTCGCGACGCTAGTCAGTGTGCTACAACTTCGGTTGAAGCTGTCGCGCTCTAAAAGGCATCTAAATTACGAAGAAAACCTTTACCTTACTTTTCTCATAAACGATCGAGTATCTTTGGATAACCTGAGGTACGTGTTCGCATATTTTGACTCTCTTTCCACCGAGCGAAGTTTCTGGGAAATCGCCATCTTGGATAGTTTACACAAACTGCATGACCCCGTGCACTATTGGAGAAAAAAATGCGCTCTACTCAAACAAAGTACGCAAGTCATGATGGTGGCGCAAAAATATTTGTGAGCAATTTAAAAGCTCGAGCGTAATACAAAATCCCCCTGCCTCTGTACCTCAATTATTTTACTTCCTCATATAATCATTGCTTCTTGATTCTTGAGGTAAACACTGCCAGAACAAAGGAAATAATTATTGCATGAACCATCTACAGCACTCGTCTGCACGTGGTTTATCCAATCACTTACGACCGTTGTTTCTAATCAACTAACACCCTAAATTACCTCGTATTAACATTCAACACCTAAAAAATTAATGAAACAGCAGTTATAAATATTTCCTACATATCAGGTGTGTAGTGCTGTTCGATATAGCTTAGTGGTCTCTGTCACCAAGTAGTGAACTACAAAATGTATGTAACATCTTTACTGTGGAAACATAGTCAACAAAATGATAAAGTCAGAAATAGTGATAAACGTGTTGACTTCATATTTGTCGTCGGATAGGAATTTTTTACTACAAGAAATTTTTTTTGTATAGAAAACAGTACAGCTGATCGCTGTGCGCGAGAGAGTTCTCTAGTAACCTTCAAACTGTACGGAAGTATATGCCTGCAGCTGAACAAAAAGCTGCGATGAGCTTAACATCTGCGATAATTGATCTGTAATGAAGTCTGTCCTGATGAACATGTGCGAATGATTACCAATTAACCGTGTGCCTAGTTCCACTGACAACAAAATTTGCGCTAGTAAATGCTGTTGCTACGGCTATGTTAGGTTGTGCAAGCCCGAACTACTCATACAAACTGAAATGAAATCGAATGTTACATTGCAATTTCTCTTAATAATGCGATAAACACTTTTTATGTGAAGAGAATCACAATTCATTTCCTCCGTGTTCAGTGATTAAACATAACTAAACTCATCTTTAGTGTGGAAGTATTAACAGTACCAGTCCTGTCTTTTATAAGCTGCAACAAACCGGGTTGTCCACGGCCACTATGGGTCAGGGAGCCGAGTGGTGGCGTGGAAGTGGTAAGATACTAACTCCGGAGCGTCAGTAGCACAATGATATCTGCAATGGAATTTTATTGTCAGGATGAAGGCACAGAGAGAAGTTGGTGCTTCGTAGTGTTATCGGGCGTCCAGTCTCATCGGCATGCTGTGGTGAACCCCTGATGCACCTCATCACTGAGACGTAATGCCGGTGCTGCAGGTCAGTAAGTGGCGTTGGCGCATTGCAGCGGGGAAGATAAGTAGCTCTTGTCTGTTACTGAATGTTTTTGTAGCACAGGGCGGCTCTACACCTCTCGTGGAGAGCCATTTGTGCGCTTATGTGAATGTAGCCGACTGCAGGATCCAGTACGACGTTTGTCGTGAAGGACAGGCCCTGGTCTCCTGCCGTGAAACAAACAAAAGACTGCAGCAGATCCTCATGGAATGCCCAGGGGCTGTGTGGACGTGCCACGCCTGGACAGTGTGGGGATGACAGCTTGCAGAACATTCACGAACGGTCTTCAGTGGTGCAGGGCTGGCAGCATATTAATCATCTCCTCATCTGCGAAAATCAAGTAAGCTGCAGTGGTAGACCATAGCTGTGACTTGCATTGGAATGGCTGTGTCTCGGTGTCGAAGTCAGCAAGCAGGTACCAGACAGACCATCATCGGCTGGCTTGTCGTAGTTTCACTGAAACTCATGAGACTGCCATTCTCTATGTTACTGGCAATAGCGACAGAATGGCAGCCTGACTGAATGCGTCCGTGAGCTCTGAGCAGTTGTTTAAGAAGCAGAACTCTCGCCTTTGACACAGAGGCTCTAGCTGAATGAGCGAATTTGCCCTGGGTTACTGGACTTGTCAGCGTTCTGGGAGTTATTGTGGTGGCTCAGTAACTGTCCTTGGCTGCTGAGATCAGGTCTTTCTTCAACATTTTAGTGTTGCAGTGGCGCTGTGGTGATTGGAGATACAGAGCATTACTTCACACTGCCCTGTTATGATGGATTGCGATTTTTGCTCATTTGCTTCCCTCGCTGCGAGGTTGCGTGGCAACGTTCGGCTAATGCCTTGCCTTCTGCTACATTATCGGAAAACCATGTTGACATCCTAATTGACATACTGGTTCTGAGCTGGCCTGCTTGCCTCTGAACTCACCCAGTAAAAATTTGAACACGTTTACGACTAAATGCAGAACTCATTCGAGGGTGCAACACGCCTCCTATCTTCACAACATTAGTCCATATTCCTGGTTAAGGATGAATTGCATAACACTGGTACCTTGCATTCATTCCTGCTACCAACAATCTGTTCAATACATACAATCTTGCTGTGTCCATACTCAGTTCTACAGTTGCTACGTACTAAAATAGTTCCAAGTTCTTTTCTGTCATCTCTGTCACATGCTGCAGTTCTGCAGGAAACTCTTTTTTCGCTAGGTTCAACTCTGTCAAGGATTGTTGTGGCGGCAATAGTGCCGAGCTCGGATGCCTGTTTACCACGAGGCAAACTGCTTCTTGTAATAACGCTACCCTCGTTCTTGCACCACTGAGTCTATCTGCTAATGCTCGTAAAATCCAGGTACTGTCACTTTGCTGTCTAGTATGCTCAGCCAATTCTGTATTTTTCCCAAACTGCTGTTACTGTTTCATTGGATCCTGTGTGTTCAGCGCTAACTCAGCGTTAGCTCACGTACCGGCTTGGTGCTGTTTAGAATACTCTGTTCTAAACTCGACAGTTGCGTAGTATGCCATTCAACGTACTGCAGTTTTAGTGGTGCGTGCCATCAGTGTACTTGCCCAGTCATGTCATTCAACTTCTATGTATCTTCGTCATCCGCTGTTTCGAATACTTTCTTCAATACACTTCCTGCTGCTTCCAATCACTCTCTTTTTCTTAATAAATTAGCCTCTGTGGTACAATGTCAATTATTTTCGCAAGGTGAACTCTGAATTTGCGACGTGACAGCCTCAGTTCTTGGATTCGCCCTGTATCTTGGTGAAAACTTTGTCCTTTTGTTCTTCTCTCTGTAGCTCTACGAATGCTTCTTTCAACCTGTGAACGTTGTTCCTTATTTCTCACACATAAAAAGTCAAGTTCAATGTCCACTGGTGATTGCTTAGCAGCACATACATCTGTCTGGCCAACAGCACACCTGACTCTTATGGCTAATTGTGAGTGTACGCATCATTCGTTCGCTGGTGACATGTAGGACTACAACAAACCATCTCTTAGTCTGCCACCTGAGGAGAGCAACTTTTATCTTTCCCTCTCTCCTTCGAAAATGCATATACAAAACAAATCAACTATGAAATAACCCTCATTAAAAACACAAACTGAACGATCCGTGGTAACTAAGATAAATATAGAATCACAATAGCACTTGAACAAGAATAAAAAAAAAATGGAAGTTGTATTGAATAGATCTTGACGTAATAAAAGTTGGATATTACTAATTGTCATGTGAGCTCAACATATAAGATACGCTATATGTATGATGTTTATCTACTGGTAAACGCTTCTTGACTTTCTTGGTCGTTTTCATATGCACTGACTAGGTTGCTAGAATTTGTAGAAATGGATCCACCATTCCTTTAAACGGTTTAACTCAACATGAATAGTAGACGCCTTTGTTGGAAACTTCGCTTTAAGATTCACTGCTGAAGTAATCTGAGTGACTTCATAATGACACTTAAACTTTGTCAAGAACTTCTTTATTTTTCCCTTAGTCATGTAAGAATTAGTGACTAACACCCATTCACACGCTCAGTATTGAGGTAGTTGTCCTACATGATAATCCAACTGCTCTTATTGTTCGAAGGCTTTAGTGTTGGTTCACTTCGCTCTCTGCGACACCACACTTATCCTCTTCACGTATCTTTTCACTGATTCACAGTTAGGTCATGCCATAGAGGAACAGCATTTTCCTGCTGTACAGAACCTTGAATGGCGATAGTCCTCGGAAATAAATAATGAGGAACAGCATTTTCCTGCTGTACACAACCTTGAATGGCGATAGTCCTCGGAAATAAATAATCACTCTGATATCGATAGTAACAATTTGAGGGCGAAACATGGGAGCGCGATAGAAAGCGTTGTTGTCATACGAGGTCTATCTACGTGAGTAAAATTTCAGTAGTGTTGGTAGAGAGCTCAGAGATAAAAGACGTGCCAAGCTGTTCTCACGTCGGTGATGGCAGACCTTACCACACTCACGGCCTGATATAATTTATATGGCCAGGATAGATTTAGGTGGCTTAACTATGCTTGAAGATGGAATTCAAGGTAAAATTCGCAAGCATAGCGTGAAGAGCAATTGCAGGGTTAGGCTCGTGATTATTAGTCCGAGTTTGAAATAATCCCATGTTTTGCTTGCCAATTAAAGAAGTCTCCTTATCCTCCAAATAATAATAATTATTATCCACATCTAATTCATAAATATGCTGTGGTTACTAAATGTTAACGTAACTTTGAAATTAAAATAATTTTTTAATCTGCCACTCAGCCATTATTGATACTTATAAGGTCATTGTCAGACATTTCGCCATTATTAATACTTGTCAAACTATTATTGGTCATGATGATTTCTGAAGTTTTTAAATAGACTTAATTTACGAAAACCCTTCTTACAAGTTACGTAGTAGTTAACAAGCCCCAAGCAAACTCCTTTTTATTAAATTCATTCTTAGTAACAATAAGCTTTACCGTTGCTGCTGCATGTGCTGCGAATTGCTGTAAACCACTTGGAAAAAGGCAGTCATCTAAAGAGGTGAGTGCAAAACGTAGGGCCAAAACATTGACACTGGCACACCACAACATGTCATGTACTCTAATCCAGTAAATTCCGTTGCACAAGCAGATTTTTTATCACTTGTAAATTCTTATTCAAATACGCACTGAGATAGCTTATCCAAATGTTAGTTTTAGGTTTTTCATGTAACGATTTGTTGAGGGCTTAAAGGACAGTCAAACTGACACTCAGACAACACGCACACAGTGTTATGCAGGCTAGATTTCGATTACTGATAGCACAGGTTGCTTATCGCGTCCATTTTCACAGACGAATATAGGTTGTATTTGGTGTAGGTACGTTACAATCTTCATGTTTATTTTATGAATAACCTCATAATTGAACTCACTGAGTGTGAGTGCACATCTTATTAACCAACTCAAAGGATCTTTCAGCCCTAACAGCTATTTCAATGATTCATGATCTTTTATTACCTTCAATTTCTGTTCCTATAAATAATAACAAAAAACATGATCTTTTATTACTTTCAATTTCTATTCATATAAATAATAACAAAAATATGCTATTCCATTTATAACTGCTAGCATTTTATCTCTGCAGTGGAGGAGCTGCACTCAGCTTTGTTCAGCTGTCCTTATGCATATGCTACTGGATGTTCCTTTCCATCGATATTTTGGCCAAAGTAGAACCAACCATCCCATTACTGTCGTTGCATGAGAGGATAAATTCATTCTCAGAATCAGGAATGATCAATACTGGATCAGAAACTAATGCTATCCTCACTGATTCAAACGCCATTTTACATTCCGCTGACCACTGGATATTCACATCCTTCCTACATCCTTCCTTAATAACTGATTCAATAGTCCTGCAATTTGTGCAAAAGTTTTTACAAATTGTCGATAATATTTATCATAAGCCCAGAAACAAGTGCAGCTCCTTTGTGGATTGTGGTGTTGTAAAGTTCCAGATTGCCTCTATTAGGCAGGCATCAGCTTGAACACCTTTCTCTCTAGACACATGTCCAAGGTAATTCACCTGTTTCGGCAGAGAATGGTATTTACCTGTGCTAAGCACCAGACATGTTGATTTTAGTCTGCTGAACATGTGTTCCAAGCGTTTCGCATGTTCCAGCATATCTATTGATAATACAATGACATTGTCCAAATAGTCCAGGCACTTTTTAGGCTTCAGTCCATGTAGCACTCTATCTAATAACATCCGGAATGAGGCTGGCGTGTTTTTGAGCCGAAACAGCATCCTATGGTACAGGTAAAGACCCAATGGTACTGTGAATGTTGTCTTTAGTCTCTACTCCAGGCCTACCTCTGTCTGGTGACATCCGTTTCTTAGATCCATCACTGAAAAGTACTTGCACTCTCCTAAATTGTCCAACGTTTCTGTAATGTTTGGAATCATGTATGTGCCAGTCACTATCTTAGAGTTGAGGTATCTGCAACCACAGCAAAATCTATATTTATTTGTATAATCTGGTGATTTATTTTTTACAATGATCACTGCTGCGTCCAATGGGCTGTCAGAATGATCTGTTATCGCTTGTGACAAATGCTGATCTATAAAATCCTCCACTGAAGACCGGGGGTGCTATGTTATGTGGTACACCACGGCACCATCAGCAAATAGACGCAGATTGTGGTTTACCCTATCCACCAGATCATTTATGCATGTAGAAAATAACAGCGGTATTATCACACTTACCTGAGCCACTCCTGACGATATCATTGTCTCTGATGGGCACTTGCAATCGAGGGCAACTTAATGGGTTCTATTACTCACGAAGTCTTCGAGCAACTGACATAACTGGGAATTTATGCTTACACCTTTGTTAACAGTCTGTACTGGAGCACTAAGTCAAATATTTTTCCGAAATCTAGGAATATTGAATCTGGAGTATGGAATGCCTCTTGCCTTTCATCCATGGTTCGCAAGACATGATGTAAGAAAAGGGCAAGCTGAGTTTCACACGAGTGGTGCTTTCTAAAACCGTGCTGATTCGTGGTCATAAACTTTTTCGTCTCAAGGAAATTTATTACATTCCAAAGGAGAATATGTTCAAGAATTCTACAGAAACCGATGCTGAGGATACTGTCTGTTATTCTGGGACGCTGTTCTTTTAGTTTCTTATATATAGGAGTCGCCTGCGCTTTTTTCCAGTCGGTTGGGACTTTGCGCTTGGCGGGAGATTCACGATAAATGCAAGCTAAGTAAGGGACCAGTGCCATATTGCACTTTTCCAAAACCGAACTGGGATTCGGTTTGGACCTGGTCACTTATTTGCTTTCAACTCTTTCAGTTGTTTCTCTAAGCTAGGAATGCTTATTGCTACGTCCTCCATACGGGAGTGTGTGCGATGGTTCAAATGGTTCAAATGGCTCTAAGCACTATGGGGCTTAACATCTGAGGTCATCAGTCCCCTAGACTTAAAACTAACTAACCTAAGGACATCACACACATCCATGCCCGAGGCAGGATTCGAACCTGCAACCGTAGCAGCAGTGCGGTTCCAGACCGAAGCGCTTAGAACCGCTAGGCCACAGCGACCGGCTTGTGCGATGGTGAAACGGTATGTTTGTACGATTCCCCTGCGTGAACGATTTCTTAAATGCAAAATTTAAAACTTTGGCTTTCTTTTTGCAGTCTTCTACTGCCACATCAGACAGGTCAACAAATGATTGGATAGAAAGAAACCTTAGACCCGCTTAACGATTTAACATGGGACCAGAATTTTCTGGGGTTCTCGGCAAGATTTTTTGCTAAGTCATTCAGGTGGTATTACTATGATTCGCGCGTTAATCTTTTTACAGCGCTCAAGTTTCTACTAGCTTTTGCCTACCGTCATTCATGCATTCTCTTTTGAACCGAGAATGCAACAGCCTTTGCTTCCTCAGTATTTCCTGAATTCCGTTGTTAAACCTCGATGGTGCCTTTTCCGCCCTTAATCCACTTACTCGGCACATACTTCTCCAGTGCGCGATTTACAATCCGCTAAAACTTTACCTACAATTCCTCAACGTTCGTCATATTGGAACTAAAAATGTCAATTCATTGTCTAAGTGGAATTCTAACAATTGCTTATGTGCTCTTTCTGTCAAAAATACACTGAGGTTACAAAGGTCTTAGGATATGTCCTAACATCGCGTGGGACTTCCTTTTCTCGGCGTAGTGCGGTAACTCAACGTGGCATGGGCTCAACAAGTCGTTGGAAGTCCCCTTCAGACATCAATAATTGCAAAAGTGTTGTCGATGCAGAGTTCTGTGCACAGACCGACCTCTCGATTACGTCCCATAAATGTTCGATGGGATTCATCTCGGGCGATCTGGGTGGCCAAACAATTTTTTCGAATTATCCAGAATATTCGTCAAAGCGATCGCGAACTAGTGTGGTCCGGTGACATGGCGCATTGTCATCTACAAAAATTCTATAGTTGTTCGGATGGAAATAGTCTCCAAATATCCGTACATAAACACTTCCAATCAATGATCGGTTCAGCTGGACCAGAGGACCCAGTACATTCCATGTAAACACAGCCCACTCTATCAGGAAGCCACCACTAGGTTACGCAGTGCCTTGTTGACAACTTGAGTCCATCGCTTTGTGGGGTCTGTGCCAACCTCGAATTCTACCATCAGGTTTTAGCAAGGGAAATCGGGACTCATCTGACCAAGCCACGATCTTCCAGTGGTCTAGGATCCAACCGATAGGGTCACGAGCCCAGAAGAGAGGCTGCAGGCGATGTCTTGCTGTTAGCAAAGGCGCTCGCTTCGGCCTTCCACTACCCAAGTCTATTAACGCGTAATTTCGCTGAACTGTCCTAAGAAATATGTTCGCCGTGCCGTACGTGCCACATTGATTTCTGAGATTATTTTGCGCAATGTTGCTTGTCTGTTGGCACTGAAAACTCTACGCAAATGCCGTTGCTCTTCGTCGTTAAGTGAAGGCCGTCGGCCACTACGTTGTCCGTGGTAAGAGGTAATGCCTCAAATTTGGTATTCTCAGCACAGTATTGACACTGTGGATCTCGAAATGTTGAACTGCCTAACGATTCCCGAAATGGAATTTTCTATGTGTCCAACCGCAAATACCATTCCGCGTTCAAAGTCTGTTTATTCCCGTCGTGCGGCCACAATCACGTCGACAACCTTTTCACATGAATCACCTGAGCGGAAATGACAGTTCCGCCAATGAATTGCCCTTTTTTACCTAGTGTAAGCGATACTTCCGCCATCTGTATATGTGCATATCGCTATCACATGACTTTGTCACCCCAGCGTACTTACTTAACCTTCCTGATTTATTAACTTTAGTTACTGTAGCCGCTATGATGACATCATGGTCACTAATTCCTGTCCCTTTACTGACGCCATCGATAACGTCAGGCCTGTTTGCAGCTACAAGATCTAAACTATTTCCATTGCACGTGGACTGTCTAACTAGTAGTGGCGCTAGTGCTGTAGGTCAGTGAGCGGCGTGGGCGAGTCGCCATGCAGGATGCAGCAGGGAAGATGAGTAGGTGTTGACTGTTCCAGACGTTTGTGCAGCACAGGGCGACTCCACACCACATCGCTCTCGTGTGCAGCGCAGTGTGCTCTTAAGTGATGAGCCGTGGTGGCTTTAATTTTGGCGGGCATGCCACTGCGCTGGCGCCACTAACTACTTGTACAGCCGATATCGACCTTGTCGTATTCCCAGAGCAAGGATTTTTAGTCAAGGAATGTGTTGTGGCGGGCCGTGGCACCGGCAGTTAGTGGGAGGCCACGTGGCTAGCGAGTTGGTTTTTGCGGCAGTCGTACTGCCCGGGCTTGGAGCTCGTGAAGTGGTGACATTGTCAGTTTACAACTGACGCCGCGTGCCACCTTGTCAACAAGCACTGGGCCAACCCTGGAGGCTTAAACATTACGACACCTGTCGATCATGTGCACGGGTTAGAAGTAAGAACACCCTTGCTTGGAATGCTGCAACTCAAGGCTCTTTCGCCTCTGAATGAAGTCAAATGTTGATCTTTTATTGATACATGTTATCATGAGCCCACGTCTGTGTTAATGTTGAACTGGACTCGTCATGTTCCTTATGCCTGCGAGTGATTGTGTGGATGGTAACCGATCAGTGTGCGGATTTCAACCTGCTTGTTTCATATAGTATTCACTGCAAGTGTATGAATACTCTCTGCTGTGGCGACACTTCCGTCCCTCGACGGCTAGGTTTGCCCACAGCCAGACACCTCGTGTTAGCTCAGGTTAAGTAAATTTGATTGTTTTGGTACATGTCATGCCGGAGTATTGCCCAGTAAATTCCGGAACTAATGATCTACTCAGATGTTGAGAGTTGCGCAAGCAGACAAGCCTTAAGGTGAGTTCTGCAAGTCCAAAGCCCCTTTTGATTATATTTCCCCATTAACAACTTGTTTAAATCTTGCAGTCCCCATTTTGCTAGTTCTGGGGCGAATTAAGTTTTAACGACTTTTACTTTGAGTATGAACTGTTGAGTTTTTTTGTCTGCAGTCGTTAGCTCACTCCATTCATTGTCAAACTTGCGTGGTTGCTGCCAGTTTGCTGGGATAACTGGTTGCTGTGATTTGTCACTTTTCTTGTGGTTTTAGGGATTGTATATTGATTTAAGGGCCATTATTAATGTTTCTTCTGGTGTGTTCCAGTCGGGAGTCACATTTAAATTGTATGCATTCCCGCTTTTCGTGTATTTTTGGGATTGTATTTTATTGCTTAAGGGGTTTTACTAAGGTTTATAAATTTTATGGGCTTTCCAACATCCACAGTCAGTGGCGTGACTTGTTATCCTTTCTATACTCTGGGTGTGCGTTATCTCTTTTTTTCAAGTTGTATCCATGCTTGGTAAAGGTTATACTTTTAGTGGCAGTCATTTGCAATTCATTTTACCGGTAAAAGTCAGTTTATTGAACCATCCAGCAGTCACGCCTAGTTGGTGTGACTTCTTACTTGTATTTCGGGACTTACATATATTCCTGGTTTTAAGCCGTGTTCTTAACGGTACAAATTGTTAAAGTGTTTTACTAAGGAATTGATCCTGTTTAAGTTCTTTAAATTACTGCAGGAAATGTCATTCATTTTTGACAAGGTTTTTAATTTTTAATCATAATAATTGTTGTTAAGCAATAAAGTGTATTCCATGACATGAGAAATGACGAAATATGTGGGTCCACCTTCCAGATGTTTTTTCTTAAAATTATTCCAACCCTTCTGAGGCATCAGGTGGCTGCCCAGGATGATGGTTGTCGTTGAAGGATAGACCTTGGTCTCCCACCATGGAACGACCAAGACAGCAGCAGATGCTCACGCAGTGTCCACCTCCATGCATGGACGGTTTGAGGATGACAGCTTGCAGATCATCCACGAACGAGTTTCGGTAGTGAGGGATACTGGCACAGCAATCTTGTCTTCATCCACAGTGTCCGAGGAAACTGCAGTAGCAAGCCACAACTGTGGCTTGCATCAGAATGGCTGTATCTCGGCGTCAAAGCCAGCAAGCAAGTAGCAGGCAGACCATCTTCGATCAGCTTGTTGCGGTTTCAATGATACTCAAAAGTCTGTCATTCCCTCTGGTACTGGTAGCACGGACAGAATAGTGACATGACTGGTTATGTCGGTGAGCTCTTCATACCGCTCTGTTAGCATGTATTGTGGTGTTTGGTCTTTTGCTTCCCTCGCTCGGAGGTTCCGTGGCAAAGCTCAACTAGTGCCTCGCCTTGTGCTGCATTGGAAGTACGCTGTGTTGGCACACTGACTGCCACACCAGTTTGGTACTGACATGCTTGGCTCGGAGCTCGTCGAGTGAAAAGTTAAAAAAATCTAAGTATGAGCACTGAATTCATTTTGGGGTGCAACAAAGCGTTTAACTTCTTTTAATTATTTTTATACTGCATTGCTGTGCAGTTACTTGCTTTAAATGCTTCTCATTACTTAACCGATAAGCCACATTGCACTCTCAGATTCTGCCTAATTGTCGTATTAAAGAATAGTATTAGTTCTATGATTCTATTGATATGTTCACAAATCTAGTTTGCGACTGCCGAAACATATGTTGCAGTTCTTGCGGCTGCCGAAACATATGTTGCAGTCTATACACGACAAATTAAGATATGTTGCGAAAATCCCCGTGAAGTAAATCGTTGTAATTAGTATGTAAAATCTCTTATAGCCATTGTTGATATCTGCTTCTGACTAAGTCGTGTTTTTTCGTGTGACTTATGGAAATTTGGAAAGAGTTTTTCCTGTATTTTACGCTATTCAAATAGGTACTAATGTAAGAAGTAAATTGCAGCTGGCCATGATTAGACCGAGTATCAGCTGTTGAACTCCATGGCTACACAATTGCGGTGTTAATTTAGTCACATGTCTTCTCACGTATACTGTGAGATGTAGATACCCAAATACCGATGACAGCTCCTGGTAGCCTACTCGTATTTCGTTGAGGGTATACACACTAAAAGTAGTAATCAACTAACGTTTCAAGTCTAATTAATTATAGGCACTTAAAAAATTACTGAAGACTGCTGCCACATTAAAATGAAGCCCATCTAAACTCCTTTGCAAAACGTTTTTGGTTGTGTGAGTCTTCGGTGCATGTATTTTGGAGGGGACATTAATATATGGTCTGCTTTAGTCCCTCATTCTCAGCTATCACCTCTGACAGCAACAAGTACAGCACCAGATACACACTGTTTTTCAACAGTGGTAGATACGGAGCAGCTGATAATAACGTAATACGTTACAAATTCACTTGCTTAGTGTTTGACAATCTTTATCCAGCAAGCTTTCACGCCATATACCGTTATGTAAAAAAAATTTATTACTTTTGAATAGAGTCCATGCGATACCCCCCCCCCCCCCCCCCCCCAGTTTCAATGCAGCTTAGATTCTGCAGCCGTCTTTTCCTTGGTAAACTTGTAATGTGCAGTGCATTTTATACAAGAGACGTACTGCAGTCCAGTATAAAACTGGATAAAAGCTGTGTGTACATAATTGAAAGGGATGATGTTTGGATCTCCAATAGGCAAAAGAGAAATAACTTCGTCATACACGCGCTGTGAAATGGTTATTTCACAGCATGCTTAAAATGGGACCTCAGCCACCAGTTTGTACCAATGCAGGTAAGGCGCGCCACTCCGCTCCTAGTGGGCGATTTGCGCCCAAGCTGTGCCGTACCGATAACGGGCATCGAAGGGCAGTTCAAAGTACGAAAATGGAGTGGTAAGTGGGACTGGGGGGCTATGCTTGACTGCTGTTGGCAGCAGCTGACAAATCTCAGTGCAGCCGGGGATTTGAAGTGCAGGTTGGCTGAGCTTCCTGAACATACGCAAGGCTGTTTCATGGAGTTGTCACAGTGGACGCAGTTCAGTGTACATGAGTTATACGACGGTTACGGAATCGGCCACATCTCCTGCGAGCCAGCGCTAGCTCGCCATGGAAAGTGACGGACGAGTCTGCAGTGCGTCCCTGACGGTAAACATTAGCGTGACGGCCGAGCTTGTTTGGTACTCGCTAGGCTAGCCCAGGATATTCTGGTGGCTGTACAGGTATATGTGATGGAAGAGGGGCGACAACTGGTCGGCGTGTAGCAGCCACAGTGGACAAGAGTTGGAATCGGACAGTGAAAGTGAACACACTTTTCACACTCGACTTAAACTGCCCATTCACAGGCCGATAAGTCGGCCAACCCCCTCTGTCCCCCCTCCCCCCTCCCCCCTCCCTCCCTCCGACCACTGTGTGGTGGACCCTACCTGTGCCCAGACGCAACGCAGTTTACACCGTGCCAGAACAGAAGAGAAAAGACTGGAGTGTGGGGTGGCAGGTAGTGGTGTGCTGGTAGAGCTGACACACCCAGACCCTGGACCCGACCGCTATAAAATCATACAACAGAAAGGCAAACGTGTCACGGCAGACTAGCTCGTCAGGGGAAGGCTTGTGAATGGGTGGCTTTAGAGTGGATAGCGTGGAGACAGCAAGGGGCAAGGAAGTGAGGTTGTGGATAGTCAACACTGGACATGGCCTGTTAATAATGTGAAGCGTTGTTTGGCTGGATCAGATGACAGCGTTTGCGTCTGTACATCCAGTAGATACGACAGCTGGGAGCCAGGAAGTGTTTGCAGAAGAAATATTTCCGTTATGATGTTTGGAAGGCTGTGCATAAGTGATATGTGCCATTGTGTTGTGCTGGGCTTTGAGCCTGTAGTTGCATTAGTGTATGGCAAGATTTTGAATCGATGAAATGGAGGGTCCACAATTGGACATATAATTTGAGGAGCAGTGCCTTACATGAATGTTTTGTATTTTAACTATCTATTGTAAAGCAATGAATTATCTGACGAACTGTGTTTTAGTGGTAAGCTTTTAGTGATTCATGTTACCTTCCTATATGCCACGATCACTGATGTATGTTTCTTTATTGTTTCACTCTAAATTGTGTAAGTAGTCTGTGTTGTCTGTCTGTAGTTGCTTAAGGTGCTGGCATAGTGGGGCCCATAGTGCTACCTTGTTGACTAATGTGTTTCGTTCTAGGTTACACTTTACTACCTTCTTTGTAAAGTTGATCAGTGTGGTGCAGTGTTTATTTTGGATCATGTATGAATATTTGGTTATGATTGTCAGACTGTACATTCATTTATGCCCCTTACAGTTTTAATTATTATTGTGGGGCTTGAGCTTATTTTATGAATTTTTATGTTGTTATATCGGGTGCTAAGTGAGTGCCAGGCCGAAGCACTCACCCAAGTTGACTTATCTGTGCATGCTTGTCTTATTTAGTGCCTTGGTGGTGGACACTGCTTTGTATTCTAGTCATGTTTGTGAAATTGTATTTTTATTGCAATGGCTGTCCAGTCTGTGTCATTTCCTCTTATGAGATGAGGGTGTTGATCACCTTTGGAGGTGGGGGTGGAGTTAGTGCTGTAAAATATTTTGTTCACAGCATGCTTGAATTCCCTTTGACCAGTGATTTAAGGTGCTTCAGTAATGCTAGAGTGTGTAGGTATCAGCAAGCTGGCTGACACAGCACCATATTGAGGTTTGCTATGGCGATGTGGGGCAGGTAGCGGCAGTCTGAAGTATGAAACTGTGGTGAAAACTGGTACTGGGAGCATGGGCCTGACTTCTATGGAAGCCCCTGAAAAGCCTTGATGCAATGCGGCAGGCCTCACAGTACATGATAGCCAAGCTTGCTTTGCATCAGTGTGGTTGGCTCATGGAGCTGGTGCAGTGAACACTATTCGGTGTAGACGATTTGCATGATTTGAATGTAAACAGCTATACCTTCTGGGAACGAGCGAGAGATTGCTGTAGGAAGCAGTGGACTAGTCTGCTGGGCCTAGGCATTTGCAAGATGGCCAAGTTCGCTTGGTAATGGCAGGGCCAGCCCCAGATGTGCCAGTACTTGCATGGTTATGTGCAATGGAGGTTTGGTGATCACAGGTCGCCGTGAGGCAATTGCAGGGGAACAGAGCTGGAATCTGATGACGAAAGTGAAGACATGCTGTAGGAAGTTTGACAGTGCCACATGGAGCCAGAGCATATAGCATGCAAGCATCAAGACAGGGAGATGTGGGCTGTTAACACTGTGAAAGGCCTGCTGCTAATGTGATGCATCATTCGGCTGGAGCAGCAGATGGTGTTTGCCTCCATATGTCTGGAGGATTCAGCACCTAGGAACAAGGAAGTGTTTGTGGTAGAAAGGTTTCCATTACTATTAATGGAAGGCTGTGCATAAGAGTGATTTGCACCATTTTGTTGTGCTGGTCTTTGAGGCTGTGATGATATTAATGTATTGGCAAGATTTTGAATCAATGAAATGGCGGGGCTGCTATTGGGCCTGTAATTTCCTCAAGTGTGCATACAATATTTTGATGACACATACTCTGATTGTGTGGACCTGAATATTGTAAAGCAATGAGTTATCTGAGGAACTGTATTTTAGTGATAAGGTTTTGGTGACTGTAGTTGTTTTTCTATGTAGCTTGGTAGTTGATGTACATTTGATTATTGTGTCACTGTACAATGTTTATGGTGTCCATGTTGTCTGTCTTAAGGTGTTGGTTGTACTGGGGTGCCCTTCTGCACCTTGTTGACTACCATGTGTTGTTGTAAGTTATTCTGAGTGCCTCTTTTGTAAAGTTAATCTCAGTGTGCTGAAGTGTTTACGTTGGATGATATCAGATTGTTTGGATAAGATTATCAGATTTTATATTCATTTCCATCACCTTAAGGTTTTTATTATTATTGTGGAGTGAGAGCTTATTTTCCTGAATTGTTATGTTACTGTACTATGTGTGAATCCAAGGAAACTGGCTGCAAATTCCTTGTTTTTTTGCCTGTGGTATGTGCTCTGGTAATTGTATGACTCATACTGTTAATAAATTTAAATTAAGGTTGTTGAAGAGGCCCCCCCCCAGCCTGTTAATAAAGTTAAAGTTGCTGAAGAACCCCTCCCCCTCCCCCCCCAGCCAAACTCTAGTCCCACTGAAGTCCTGCACTGTGCTGTGCTAATTATAAATTGAAAAATCTGATTCAGTTTCATATCTCATACCGCCATGTCTTATCTCATTCAGGGAATAAAGCAAATAAAAAGGAAGGAAACGAAGGACTAAATGAATGAATGAGCTACATATGGCGCCACATACTGGCAGCAGTTGAAGCCAGTAGTCGGTAGTGAGGTAAATGAAATGAACAAGCGGCTCTGACTTTTCCGAGTGCAACGCCAAACAGGCAGCAGGACACACCCTGTTTGGTAAGAATGCAGAAAGTTCACGATGGTAGTATGCCTGTGGAGTATTATAACGCATGTGGAAATTTGATTTAACATCACCATCTCAAGGAATAATAATCATAACTGTCTTACGCGAAAAAAATTTGAAATAAATCCTAGTCATTGGCACACAATGCTGTGACGAACTCCATAGCAGCTGCCTGTTGTTGGCACTATACTGGTAATAAAGTTTATTCCTCCACCACAATTCGAAATGGTTGTCTGCAGGTGATAATAGCTGTAGCAAAGTCAAGAGTGCTGGATAGCATTGATCCTGTTGGAGGCTGAGGAGTATACCTGTGTAGATGTGTGGATGTCCACCTTGCCACATGTGTGTGGTTTCTCTAATGGGAGCAGGAGCAGATCCAATCAGAGTCAGGTTGAAACTAACTGATTTACTTCTTTGGTACAGCATATATCAGAGTTCCCATGGCAGCGTCCAGCAAGTGGGGTGTGGTTGTCGAATTCATGGTCCGTGGCAGCATTGTCCTATGAGGATTCCAGCCACAGCTTACATAAACAGGCAGTGGGGCTTGGAGAGATGTGTGGTTGTTAGGAAGGCACCTGGCACTGCTGGTGCTGAGTTAGTGATAGTTATGTTAGTTACGCAGTCGTGATTCACGGTCTGTGGGGTCTGAGTGATGCTGCTATCTGACCATGTGATGGCTTTCAAGCTGGCTTGTGTCATCCAAGGAGTGAACCCCAGTTCTCGAAGTCTAGATGGTGACGACTTTCGCTGGTAGTCAGTAAATGCGTCTGTGACTAGAGGGGTCCTAATTCGAGTCCAGACCCATCGAACCTGATTCTGGAGTGCACAGTGGGGTTCCTGTAGAGTGACTGACATGAGTGAGTACACCAGCAGATGGCGGTAGAGTGACGTTGCTTCTCTGGCTCACATGGCGGTAGCATGCTGCACAGCGCTGTCACTGAGTTAGATGCCTTTTACCGACTGCGTGGACAGTATTTATAAGTAACAGGGCCAGATGTGTTAACATGCAAATTCCCAGCGGCCGCGTAGTTCGTCTGTTGCAACGATGCAGAATTGGACTAGATTTCTTTTAGATTAGATTAGATTAGTACTTGTTCCATAGATCATGAATACGACACTTCGTAATGATGTGGAACGTGTCAGGTTAATAAAAATTGTCTATACAAGATATTACATTAGACAAAATATTACATGACACTCAATATTTTTAAATTTTTTGGGAGGGGGGATTGGGAAATTACCCACTTCCTATATCCAAAAATTCATCTAATGAGTGGAAGGAGCTGCCATTAAGAAATTCTTTTAATTTCCTTTTAAATGCTATATGGCTATCTGTCAGAGTTTTAATGCTATTAGGTAAGTGAACAAAGACGTTTCTGGCAGCATAATTTACCCCCTTCTGAGCCAAAGTTAGATTTAACCTTGAGTAGTGAAGATCATCGTTTCGTCTAGTGTTGTAGCCATGTACACTGCTATTACTTTTGAATTCGTTCGGATTGTTAATAACAAATTTCGTAAGTGAATATATACAGGGTGAGTCACCTAACATTACCGCTGGATATATTTGGTAAACCACATCAAATACTGACGAATCGATTCCACAGACCGAACGTGAGGAGAGGGGCTAGTGTAATTGGTTAATACAAACCATAAAAAAATGCACGGAAGTATGTTTTTTAACACAAACCTACGTTTTTTGAAATGGAACCCCGTTAGTTTTGTTAGCACATCTGAACATATAAACAAATACGTAATCAGTGCCGTTTGTTGCATTGTAAAATGTTAATTACATCCGGAGATATTGTAACCTAAAGTTGACGCTTGAGTACCACTCCTCCGCTGTTCGATCGTGTGTATCGGAGAGCACCGAATTACGTAGGGATCCAAAGGGAACGGTGATGGACCTTAGGTACAGAAGAGACTGGAACAGCACATTACGTCCACATGCTAACACCTTTTTATTGGTCTTTTTCACTGACGCACATGTACATTACCATGAGGGGTGAGGTACACGTTCGACGGGCGTTTCATAGGACGTGGAGGACGCATAAATTGGCCAGCCCATTCTCCTGATCTTACACCTCTGGACTTCTTTCTCTGGGGTACGTTAAAGGAGAATGTGTACCGTCATGTGCCTACAACCCCAGAGGATATGAAACAATCTATTGTGGCAGCCTGCGGCGACATTACACCAGATGTACTGCGACGTGTACGACATTCATTACGCTAGAGATTGCAATTGTGTGCAGCAAATGATGGCCACCACATTGAACATCTATTGGTCTGACATGTCGGGACACACTCTATTCCACTCCGTAATTGAAAACGGAAACCACGTGTGTACGTGTACCTCACCCCTCATGGTAATGTACATGTGCGTCAGTGAAAAAGACCAATAAAAAGGTGTTAGCATGTGGACGTAATGTGCTGTTCCAGTCTCTTCTGTGCCTAAGGTCCATCACCGTTCCCTTTGGATCCTTACGTAATTCGGTGCTCTCCGATACACACGATCGAACAGCGGAGGAGTGGTACTCAATCGTCAACTTTAGGTTACAATATCTCCGGATGTAATTAACATTTTACAATGCAACAAACGGCACTGATTACGTATTTGTTTATATGTTCAGATGTGCTAACAAAACTAGCGGGGTTCCATTTAAAAAAAACGTAGGTTTGTGTTAAAAACATACTTCCGTGCATTTTTTTATGGTTTGTATTAACCAATTACACTAGCCCCTCTCCTCACGTTCGGTCTGTGGAATCGATTCGTCAGTATTTGATGTGGTTTACCAAATATAACCAGCGTAACGTTAGGTGACTCACCCTGTATATTGTGAGGCTACAGTGAAGATTTCTAGCTCTTTGAATAAGTGTCTGGAGGATGATCTTGGATGAACTCCAGCAATTATTCTGATTATACGCTTTTGTGCAATGAACACTCTTTTACTCAATGATGAGTTACCACAGAATATGATGCCATACGAAAGCTGAGAATGAAAATAGGCGTGCTAAGCTAATTTACTCAGATGTATATCGCCAAAATTTGCAATGACCCTAATAGCATAAGTAGCTAAACTCAAACGTTTCAGCAGATCCTCAGTGTGTTTTTTTCAGTTCAACCCCTCATCAATGCATACACCTAGAAATTTTGAATATTCTACCTTAGCTACCGGTTTCTGATTGAAGTCTATATTTATTAATGGTGTCATTCCATTTACTGTGTGGAACTGAATGTACTGTGCTTTGTCAAAGTTTAATGAGAGCCCATTTGCAGAGAACCACTTAATGATTTTCTGAAAAACATCGTTTACAATTTCACCAGTTAATTCTTGTCTGTCTGTGGTAGCTATACTTGTATCATCGGCAAAAAGTACCAGCTTTGCATCTTCGTGAATATAGAATGGCAAGTCATTAATATATATTAAGAACAGCAGAGGACCCAAGACCGAACCTTACGGCACCCCATTCTTGATTGTTCCCCAGTTTGAGAAATCACCACTAATGGCTGCTAAACGGGTGGTTGTGCCAACGTACTTAGGCCAACTGTGTCGGTGAAATGCTGCGCCAGCTAATTGCTGCTACCAGCGCAGTTATGCCAGCAGTGACTTGTGCTGGCCAGCGCCGCTACATAATATTAATAAACTCATCTGGAAAGTCTCTAACGAGTGGAAGCGTTCGCCTCCAGTGAGTAAAGTGACGCATCCATGAATGCAGCAGGTACCGTGGCTTACCTCTTGCGCTCTGGCGCCGGGGACTTGTCGGGTGCTGCGGCCGTGGGGCTGGTGAGCGAGGTGCCGCGGCGCAGCACGCGCAAGGCGCGCGCGCCCCTGCCGCCTCCGCAGCCGGCCCCACCGCCTCCGCCACCACCGCCGCCGTCGTCTGACTGCCAGGAGCCGCGCCGGCCGACCAGCTGAAGGTTGCGCTCCAGGTTGGCGATGTTCTGCTCGATGTCGATTAGCATCTGCTGGTCGTCGTCTAGCGCATCGAATACTGCGTCTCCTGCCACTTCCGCGCCACCTGGCGGCGTGTACGCGATTTCGAACGAGATGCGGGTCTGTGGACACAAAGGCAAAATGTTGCGACAATGATCTCCATCCTAAACTCAAGCTGCCGTACAAAGACGGAATATACAAATTTTGTAAAGAATACGGACAGAAAAAAGTGTGACCAAACCTCGGGCTGTCAGTTTAGCAGGAAGAGCTGGAAATACAGGGTGTTTCAAGAGGATTCATCCGAGTTTACAAGACTATATCTTTTGCATAAATCAAGTGAGGATATTGAGATAAATTTTAATTTATGCATCAGAACTAAACGTTTACCTTGGTGACAGTTGTAAGTTGCCGCTTCATGTAGTTGATTGTAGAGGTCTCTCTGGTGGAACAATCTCGCTCGATCCGTCGTTCAGTACACATCGCACTTCGTGTGGAGACGACGTCAACACAACACCAAAAGTTATTTGCCTTCTCCGATTCAACAGGTGCACTTCAGTAACAACTATACTATGTGATTTTAACAATGAGCTGTCTCAACGATGCGTCCACCGTCCGTCATTTTGCACCAATGGCCTCAGAGATGACCTTGATCTCACAGAACGTGATACATACATACATACATTAATCCTTGTTCCATAGATCATGAATACGACATTTCGTAATGATGTGGAACGTGTCACTTTAACATAAGTTTTCTTTACACAAAATAATTTATTTTTTGCAGTTACTACTTCATATCTAAGAATTCATCTATTGAGTACAAGGAGTTGTCATTCAGAAATTCTTTTAATTTGATTTTAAATGTTGGTTGGCTATCTCTCAGGCTTTTAATACTATTTGGCAAATGAACAAAGATTTTTGTGGCAGCATAATTCACCCCTTTCTGTGCCAAAGTGAGATTTAATCCAGAATGGTGAATATCATCCTTTCTTCTAGTGTTGTAGCTATGCACTTCGCTGTTACTTTTGAACTGGGATGGGTTATTAATGACAAATTTCATAAGTGAATATATGTATTGCGAAGGTACCGTGAGTATCCCGAGTTCCTTAAATAAATGTCTACAAGGTAATCTTGGGTGGGCTCCAGCTATTATTCTGACTACACGCTTTTGTCCAATGAATACTTTTTCTCATAATGACGAATTGCCCCAAAATATGATGCCATATGAAAGCAGTGATTGAAAATAGGTACGGTAGGCTAATTTACTGATATGTTTATCACCAAAATTTGTAATAACCCTAATAGCATAAGTAGCTGAACCTAACTGTTTCAGCAGATCATCGATGTGTTTCTTCCAGTTCAAATTCTCATCAATGCACACAACCATAAATCTTGAGTATTCTACCTTAGCAACAGACTTCCGTTTTTATGGTGGGGATTTGTGCCTTACTTAGAAAGAACTGTACGCAGTGTAGCGACAGTAGTGAGCTCAGTAACTCCAGACATGTTTGCAAAAGTGTGTGAGGAGTTTGACTATCGTCTCGATGCATGTCATGCATCCGATGCAAAGTAAATGAAACTTTGGTCCTAAACGTAATTGTAAAAAGTACCCCAACGTATTATGTGCGCCTTTGCAAAATACTCTTGTAAAATCGGAGAATTCTTTTGAACATAAAAACTTTGCAGTCATATGCGTAGATTAAGGTTTACTCTAACTTACTATTTTCATTCGAGAAGAAGAGATCTAATTGTGAAATCTGAATCTTTCTGGGTAGACTGAGCGGTAGAAATACAATTTTCTTCTCATCGTCTGCAGTTTATTTTGATGTTTCCCCTCTCGAGCACATGAATTACACACAGCTCTATAACTACGAGTAAATCATTGTTATTATTGTATTGATTTATCTTTAGTTTAAGTTCTGTATTTAGATAGAGATAATTTAACATGCATGATCACCTGTTAATGTAACATACAGTATTTTGTGTCATTTTCTGTCATACTAGTTTTAAAGTTACTGATTTAAAGTACCATACTAAGTTTCATTAAGAAAATTATAAGCATAACTACATGTGAACGAAGCAGCAGCCGTTGCCAAAGTGCGCGCGCATCTGTCCGCATGCTGCCCAGTCGAACATGCCTGGGATATATTGAAAAGGGCTATCTATTGACGACGTGACCCACCAACCACTCTGACGAATCTACGTTGGAGAGTGGGACAATCTTGACCAACAGTGCCTTGATGAACTTGTGGATAGTATGTCACCACGAATACAGGCATGCAACAATGCAAGAGGACATGCTACTGGGTATTAGAGGTACTTGTGTGTACAGCAGTCTGGCCCACCACCTCTGAAGGTTTCGCTGTATGGTGGTACAACATTCAATGTGTGGTTTTCATGAGCAATAAGAAGGGCGGAAATGACTTTTATGTTGATCTCTATTCCAATTTTCTGTACAGGTTCCGGAACTTTCGGAACCGAGGTGATGCAAAACTTTTTTTGATGTGTATACACAGTGGTACAAGTTATGAGAGACTACGAATCTTCAGGTATCGAGAAACAGGTTACTGCATCATTTGATTCTGTTTTGTATTAGATTTATCCATACTAAGTTATATGTTAAAGAGAAAATGTACTTTGTTCAGAAGACCAGGTTATGCTTCTGAGTTTTAAGATTGTTCTGTAAACTCAAACCTAGTCACAATTCTCATTATGAATTTGTAATCGTGTGTTTTCAAATGACGAAGAACAATATACTCACTTGATTCAAAGTTTCGTGCTGAATAACCATTTATAACCTACATTTATACTTTTACTTGAATGCATGGAACGTAGGCGGCAGCCATCTTGCTGAACTAAAATTAGATAGACATTTGAAAAACTGAGGTGAGTTTGATGATCTGAAGACTGTGTCACGAGAGAAGAGCGGATCAGATAATATAATGTACCATACTTTATCTGTACAGCAGTTAATTATTTTCAGCCATCAAATATGGTGATCCTGCATCGGTTAATGTTGCTGAACATAGGACTGCTGTGAATGGCAACATTCCCATTGCAGTGTGTATCAATATAAGCATGAAGCTAACACAAGACAGTCACACCAGCTACTTTTCTAAATCTGTTTACTTACAAAATATATTCTGCAGTAAGATATGCTGGCCCTTTATTACCTGTTCCACGTAATATGTTACGTGCATTGTGTGTCCACTCATTTCAAATCAGATATCGTTAATAATCTTTCTTGGACCTTATAAGTAAATTATACAAATCATTACAGTATGAGGACTAGCACATCACTGCCACAGAGGACAACTGATGCTCTCTTAACGAAGAGACAAACAGCTTTCAAATGTACAAGTGCCTCATCTGCCCATTCACTGATTATGAATGCTTTTTAAATCACATGCTTCGAAATGTCCACTTCACAGGCTTCATACCATACAATTTCGATGCATGTTCATTTGCATTGGAGCAATGCGATCGACTACAGTGAATACTAAACTAGTATCAGCTGTTGAACCTGCCACTCCGGTGTACACACAGTACACTGGACACTCCTAATGATCCAAGCAGACGTCTTGAAAGAATTTCATCAGGATTTGTTTCGTAATTATGTCAGACTTTGAAATTACTTGAAATATATTTTGTGATTTCAGATTGTGTTGCACTAATCACCCTTCAAACAGACTTGTTGGTTCTTGGTAAATTATCATCATTTTTGGAAACACGTATCCACTTTCTGTTATAGCACATTGGATGGTGTGAGAATGAGTTGTTGTTGCATGCTGTCTTCGCACCGTACTTCTTACCAACTTCTCTCCCTTCAAATGTAGAGTTCGTGGTATGTGAACTTCTTTCTGTATAACACTTTGATTGTTATTACGTATTTGCATACATGTCATGTTGTTCATTAAGGGATTTACCTTACTGTGGCGGTCACAGCAAAGCCTTACACCTAACACAGTGGCCTAGCGATGAAAGATCCATCACTAGGCGTGCGGCAGTCAATGTTTTAAACCTTGTAACCTATCTATGGATAGATCCATTGAATACAGTACGTCCTACTTCACGGATCTTTTCCAAATGCCAAGAACGAATATCCCTTACTTGAACTTCTGCGCCTAGAAAATTTCTTGCCAACTTCAATTTTTCTACTACTTCAAATACATGAAGTTTTGTGCACTTGTATTTCTCTCACTTCTCAATCATGGGACACAAATATCGTAGATGATGTATGCCTTGCAGCATACAATGTCGTCTGTAAACCTCAAACTTGTCCCTGAATTCTAGTGAAATACCAGTACCCCTTCTTCATTTTCACTGAGCTTCCATTACTTCCTAACAACTCTTCTTCACTGCCGGATTCTGGACGGCCCATAATGTTCTCAGATATGTTTCTGCATATTCATGTTCTGCAATATGTTGTACTGTTTTGTCTTTATACGAGGGTTGACTGAAAAGTAATGCCTCCACCTTGGTATCTCTTCAACAGTTGACAGCATTGGTATGCGGCATGTACTGGCTAGTTCCGTAGTCTCTTCTCTACAGCTTCAGTTGACGGGAAGCCTTAACATTGAACGGTTGAGTTGTTACAGTGTAAAGTATGGAACCCTGCGCAGACGGTCGGTCAATGCGATTTAAACAGCGTACAGTTTGAATTCTTGACAGCAGAAGGTGTCACCCCATGGAGATTCATCTGAAAGCAGTTTATGGTGACTGTGTTGATGTGAGTATTGTGCGTTGTCGGGCGAGTAAGTTTAAAGATGCTGAGGCGGGAACGTCTGACCTGGGTGACAAACAGAAAGTTGGACGTCCAGTGACAGCAACTACCGAGTTTCAGAAGCAAAATGTTGACAGATTGATTCAGGACGATCGTCGCATCACTCAGAGAGAAATTGCAAGCACAATCGGCATTTCACAAGAACGTGCGGGTCACACGTTTTCATGCAGCATGACAATGCCAAACCACTCACTTCACGTGCCACCACAGCAGAGTTTTAGAGACTGAATCTCACCACCGTACGGCATCCTCCATACAGTCTAGATTTAGCACCGTCTGACTTTCATCTGTTCCTAATAATGAAAGACGATCTGCGGGGACATCATTATGCTTCTGATGAAAACGTTGAGAGAACTGTGGGAATGTGATTGTGGAAACAGAGTATCGAATTCTTTCGTGACGGCTTCAGAAAACTTGTTCGTTGTTGGCAGAAATGCATCCAGTTGGCTGGTGATTATGAAGGAAAAATGAATATTGGTAATTAAAGATCACATTCTAAGGATTATCTCTGCGTCTGATTTATTAAAATATTCCCATCCAAACCCAATTAACGAAGGTGGAGGAATTACTTTTCCTTCAACCCTCATAAATGAGGAGCATTCAGCAAGTAATGCAACACATTCTTTTCTGAAAGCAGGTCGATTTTATTCAGGATTCCAGTAACCAGTTTTTCATATAGTCTCCATTCAATACGCTTCGCCTTATGCCTCCTTACTGGAAGTGCCTGTATGTCCGCATGGTAGCACTCTACTGGTTGACATCAGACTCAACGCCTTGCTGCATCAATAACCACGTACTGCTTCCCGTGGAGTACATTCTTCATTGGGCCAAAGAGATGGAAGTCCGAAGGTGCGAGATACCGACTGTTGAATGGATGAGGAAGAACAGTCCAGTGAAGTTTTTTGAGCTCTTCTCGAGTGTGCAGACTAGTGTGAGGCTTTGCGTTGTCATGGAGAAGTTCGTTTGCATTTTCGTGGCGATGAATTCGCTGAAGTCGTTTCTTCAGTTTCCCGAGAGTGTGTGCGGACGGCCGATACGCGGGAGATCGGACAGGTTTGCGCGAACTTGATGCGAGATGACAGACGTCTCGCCCAACGACTCGCCGCGCTTTTGTTCTCTGCCAGGTCCTCGTCGATATTCTGCAAGCGCCTATGAATATCTGCGATGCTCTGATTTTCCACCAAAAGAATGATATCTTTCTGCTTGGAGCGCAACTCCGTCACCGACGCCATTTTGAAGACTACGTATAGCGCTACCATCTATCGGAACCTCATGAATCTATAGCGGCTGCAGCAGAAATATTCCCCGATGTCCCACAACAAATTCCGCGTTATTTCAACTGAAATTAGCCGAGAAAAAACGTGTTGCATTACTTATTGAACGCCCCTCACATATACATATTACCGTTGGTTACTGCTGTTGCACCAGTCACGTTTATGATGAATGCAGCCGCGTTTATTTCCTTTACTGTAATGAATAACAGTTATGCTCACTATATTTGGAGCACTCATTATCATCCGACTACGTACCATCCAAAACACAGCTCACAACCGATTCCGCCTCCTGAAACTCCTGTCCGGCCGGACGTGGGGTCTGCATCCTTCCACCATCCTCCACACCTACAAATCCATGATCCGCCCCATCCTTTGTTATGCCAGCATCGCTTGGATTTCCGCCCCTCCCCGGTTCTATAACGCCCTCCAAATCCTCAAACGCCATGCACTCCGCCTCGCCTTCCGCATCCACCTTCCGTCCCCCACGCGCATCCTCTATGACCTCATCCCCTTCCCCCACCTTCTCCTTTTCCTTGAACACATCCGCACACTGTATATTGTCCGCCGCCTTGATCCCCCTCACCCCCTGGTGTCTCCCTTTCTTTCCACTCCCAACCAGTTGCCACGCCTTTACCGTTGTGTCCCTCCCTCTCTCCATCTCCACACCCTCCATCTCCTTTCCCAACACAACTTCCACCGTCTACCACTCCCGGATGATGAGCTTCGCCCTGACATCTACCCTTCCTACCAACTCTAACCCCCTCTTCCTGCCTCCTCCTCAGGGCTCCCTCTCCTCCCCCTCCCTCCTTCTGAGCGGATTTCCCCTCCTACTCCCCCTCCATCTCTTGTGCCTTCTTTCAGTGTCTCTGCGCTTCCTCCTGCCCTGTCTTCCCTTTTCCTCTCCTGCCCCATGTGTCTCCTGCCTCTTCGTGAACCTACGGTTGCCCCTCCTCTCTTCATCCCGCCGCTTCCCCAGCTGCCCCATGCTCTCCCCTCCTTTTCCATCCTCTCTGACCTTTCCCTCGGCAGGTCCCACCTGGTAGTTTTATTCTTCGTCGTGTGTGCTCCAAGTGGGTTTTAAGTGTGTTGTTTCAGAGTGTTTTTAATACTGTGGCCAACTTTTAACCTGTGCATGCGCATCCAGTGTCTTCTCTGTGTTTTAAGAATCGCCAACTGTGTTTTTTTAACTTTCTGGTGACTTTTTTAACTGTCCCCAATGAACGTCTACATGTCAGTGTATTTTTACCTCCATTTTCTCCCCTTACTTTGTTTTATGTTCCCCTTTTTTACCTCCTTATGTATGTATTATTTTATTCTTGTTTTAGTTGTCATGTCACTCGGCTGAAGAGCGGCGGATTGTGCTGCTGACAGCCCTCCCCTGCCCATATGGGGCAGGGGAATGAAATCACAATAAAGAAAAAAAAAAAAAAATCCGACTACGTCGACATGAGAGTGATGTGACTGATTCCGAATTCGGTAACACCATTAACGGACGGAATAACTGACGAAGTCAGTGCGTCACGGACGGAGGTTTCCCCGCTCAGGTGGAATGTCGGTGTGGTTCACCAAGATGTTGCATCGGGAACTTCTTTAAGTGATCTTCGATGCTGCTATTGTCGATCCTAGCGTACTCTGCATATTCAGAATTAGCTAGCGCAGGAACGTTTACGATGACTGAAGATACTAAGTTAGCGATATCATGTCAGGCATGGTTTGTTGGGAACGGGAGATCAAATATCCGTAGGTTACAGTCTAAAAGACGATGACAATAAGGGCATATACACTCAAACATGTTCATACAAACCACAACTCAAACGCCCTCGAGTTTGCAGCTTGGGCTAACTCCCCTATGATAGGCCAGCTACGCGCCGGTCGACTACGATTGTGAACTATCCTTTGCACCTTTTGGTGTAGCTTCCAGACAGAAGGGCAGGGAAGTCGAACATCATGTGAACAGGAGGTCGTACGTTGGAACACAAAAAAATGGTTCTCAGCACTATGGGACTTAACTTCTGAGGTCAACAGTCCCCTAGAACTGAGAACTAATTAAACCTAACTAACCTAAGGACATCACACACATCCATGCCCGAGGCAGGATTCGAACCTGTGACCGTAGTGGTCGCGCGGTTCCAGATTGTAGTGCCTAGAACCGCTCGGCTACTCCGGCCGGCGTTGAAACACAGTACGAGGAGATAACTATAGTTGGACGCTAAAACTAAGGACGATTACTGTTAATTACTAATAAATAGCAGCAGTTGCCAAGGACAAGAACTAATGGAAATCCTCTGAGTATATTTTCTTTAAGTTGATAACCATCACATGCTACAAACAAGATTAAGTCACAACTGAATGAATTAACTATCTATGCCAAACAACAACAGAGCGCTGTCGAAGCCTCACGCTAGTTTAATACTAGTTTTCGGTGCTGGTTAAACCTCGCTCGAGTGTAGAATAATCCGCATTTTCGTAGTAACAGGTTTTTCTACGCCTTAGAATGGTTGCAAAATATAATGCAGGTTCCGTTAGAGATCAAAAAAGTCATTCATTGTAAATGAAAGACTTCAATGACATCTGTAAGTTACTAAAGAACACTTCTACTGTTACCCCCGACCTAGCAAAGTCAGATTTGTTTCAATTTTTGTTCGAATAAAGTGTCCTTTACTGTGAGAACATACAGTAATATTGTCCAGGAAGCTGGCTCAACGATAATTCGAGGGCGATGTGCGTTTCATGACCGCAGATCTCTTAATACGCATAGCATATACTGTACAGACGGTTGAATAACATTCGCCGAGGTATATTACTATGATCTAACTGAGAAAGTTTCGTAATAGGCACAAAATAAAAAAATAGCGTTCGGAAATAATAGCAGTCCTTAAGCATAAATTCACCACTCAGAACTCTAACCATTGCCATTGCTGCATTTAAGTTGACATGTTTGGAAGATGTATCAACACATCTAATACATACTCAAGAGTGCATTACAATGTTGCATAGACATCAGAAATGTATCATTTATTTTCGAAGCCATGCATGTATCTTCCTTCCTTACCGTTTATTATTTACAGCAATGACTCCAACTCCTTCTGTCAGCGACCAGAGTACAAGCTATCCTCAAGTTTATGTAAAGATTCATGTGCATCAACGACTCCGGATGTAACTGAAATAATCCCTCTCATGATGACAAGTTTCTATCGGCTTGCAGCCGTCACAACCGAAAATGTCAGTAGGACCGACTTTTGAATATATTCAGCTGTTTTTAGGTGACATTAACCGGCAAACATGATTCAGTTATTTTTAAAAAATAATATTGTAAAACAGCTGACATCAAAGAGTAAGACAACGGCTTGTATGTATAACCTACAAATACTTCAAGTTGACACTGCTATTCCTTTGTCACATGAAATAATTGTAACTGATTTTGATAATGTACTTAGTCCTACTATTCAGGTGGTGAAATGCACATATGAACATATGAGTAAAAACAATCCTGTTTATGATGAAAATGTAAGAACAGCTTCACAAAAAACTGATGAATAAAATATGTATTGCATATAAACGTCAGACGGCGGTGCTGTACCCAACCGGGAACATTTAATGTAGAAACAAATTATAATAAGTTGTACGACATTTATGGTTGCTTGCAATTTTATTTTTTACGCTCACTGTTGCTCATGCAGGCGCTCCCTAAACAGGCGAATGTCAAAATAAAGTTAACTGCTTGCATTTACAGATCATATAGATACATTTTCCATCATAGTGCTATGACGTATGATAACCCATTACATCTTTTGATATGTGGCTACCAATGAAATGAGCAATTAAATAACAAGAGGCGGGGCGAAACAGCAATTTGCCACATAACCTAGCCACAGCAGCTGACGGCTCACGGTACAGAGAGATGGTGCTGAAATTTTGCCAGCCTGATTGATAGTTGTGCACACGGACGAACAAACGACTGAACGATTTCATTTTTACGCACAGTATTTCGGCGTGACTTCAGATCACTTACATTTTCTATTCCTCGCGTTTGTTTTCTAATGTTCATACAAACGATCGGACGCCTTCTCAAGAAGGCATTTGTACGTATTCTGCAGAATGAAATATGTACACTGCTTACAACAAAGTCAGTATCTACAGAGCAAAATCCATATATAAAAAAAAATCTCAACACTTCATCCTCGGTGATTCATTACTTGTTTTAGAGTGTTCCGCCGCGCGGGATTAGCCGAGCGGTCTTAGGCGCTGCAGTCCTGGACTGTGCGGCTGGTCCCGGCGGAGGTTCGAGTCCTCCTTCGGGCATGGGTGTGTGTTTGTCCTTAGGATAATTTAGTTTAAGTAGTGTGTAAGCTTAGGGACTAATGACCTTCGAAGTTAAGTCCCATAAGATTTCACACATATTTGAACATTTTTTAGACTGTTCTCTTTAATAAAATACTTGCAGAATGCTTTGATAATGACCTCATCATTTACCGTTTTTTGTTTTGTTTTTTGTGATACCTATTTTCTTCAGTCAGTTGATAACTCTGCCGATAAGCCGTGTTAAATAATGTACAAGGACACCAGAGTTACTCAAAACAGGTTTTTAATACAAATATATTTTTCGTTTATTTGCAAACACTAACGTACACACTGAGCAATACCACGAGATGTTCAGCTTGAAGCTCCGCTCACATTATCGAATACACCAAGGAAATTCCTGGACGCTTACTGAAGGCTATCTTTTAAAGTCTCTAGTACTCTCACTTTTATGGTACCATCTAGAGACCTCACAGACGTAAAATGGATGAACCGCAGAGCGCAGCGGGAAATAACAACCCTGGGATGTTACGGTCGCGTGTGGAACAGGAGGATCGGTCGCACGGGGAGAAGCGGAAGGCTCGTACTGCCTTATTGGATCGTAACATGAGGGCGGTAAGTTTTCCACGTCAGTACACCCATTGTAAAAATTTACAGGCCATTTAGACCGTTAAGGATGATAACTTCTTTACCTCAGTCGGAGCGATTCTAGTATTTGTAGTCCAACACAAACGCTTATACTCGCAGGGCCACATCATGCATGAGTTAGGAATTTCCCACATGATATCGAGTTTGCTAGTTTCCTGAATATAATGTCGCAAGATGGACATTAATAAACACCATATATTTCTTAATTTTTATTATAAATCACGGTTTCTGGAAATAACTGATTTTCATATGTAAGTCAGCATACAGGCTGTAAATGACATTCGATAAGTTTTAACAGTTTCAATATTGTGTCCGGTTTGTTATAGTTTTTATAATATTCATAACACTGTATCATGTCTGTTCTAGATATCTTGGGAGCTATGTACCTCGTCTGAATAAGTTATGATTCTAATGTCTTCTGAGTGTTAAGGATAGCTGCCTCTTCGTTGCCATCATTTGCTAGTTCTGTCAAAGTAACATGAACCAACATGACACTGACGTGAGGGACTGAAAAGCTTGTACACACGATTTAGTGAATAGAACACTATTCGTATACCAAGAGACTTCGTGACACAGCAACATTCCACGAGCTGCATTATGATAGCAATTTCCTAGCAGAATGTTAGCAGTTGGAGCATTGTTGGCAACGTCCGACACCAGTATCGTTGCAAACTATGACACAAAATCGTAAGTGTATTTAATAATGTAAAAGGAAAATCCAATTTTTATTTTCAGTGTGTTGATAATAATCTGTTCGTATAATTTTATATTCTTAAATACCCATAATTATTATTAGCCATATTCAGAACATAAACCGTTTTTTTATTTACTTAGTTAGGTAGGTAGTTAAATATTCCAAGACCATTTGAGCGATTATTTTATTGAAATGATGCGGAACAAGTCAGTTTACAGGATATGCATACCTGATTAATGTTAACATTAATGAACAAATTATTATTTAGTCCTACTCATGCAACCACTCTTAAAAACCAGGGTTTTCTTGTTTATTTAATTTTTTTGGCAGCATACCAGTTTCCAAACAGATTCGTCCATGAGATAGGAGTTATTCATGAAACATGAGTTTAGATCAGATTTAAAACTTGATTTGCTACCTGTCAGACGTTTTATGTTATTGGGCAAACGGTCAGAAATTTCTGTTGCTGTATATTGATCTCCTTTAGGAGTCACTGAGAGCTATGTAAAGGATAATAAAGCTCATATTTTCCTCTTGTGTTGCAGGTACAAACATCACTGTTCTTTTCAAATTATGATAGATTATTAATAACGAATTTAATTAGCGAATATATTTATTGTGATGGCGCAATTAAAATGTCTAACTCCTTGAAGAGATACCTACATGTCGTCTGTGAGTGAACACCACATATCATTTTTACTGCTCGCATTTTTGCAATCAATTCTCGCTCTCTAAGTGATGAATTATTCCAGAAAATTATTCAGTGTGACATTACTGAGTGTGAAATAAGCAAAATATGTCAGGAGGTTGATACGTTTGTTTCCAAAATTAGCAATTCAATGAAGAGCTAAAGTAACTGAATTTAATCGTTTCAGAAGTTCGGTATTAAGCAGCAGTAGGGCAAAGAGAGCATCACCCCTCTCTGTAATGCTGCCAAATTTATTCAAAATCGTAGATCCAAGATGGCGGCCATAGATGTGGAAATGTCGCAGTGACTTCATGGTGGGAAGTTCAAATTATGGCGGACAATCAGGTCGATCAGGCTACCTCCACTAACAGCACAATCAGACAAACGGAATTCGAGGCACTGTCTTACAGATGAGGACAAGGATGGAATTTTTGGTGAATTTTCGATGTCCGACAGCTGCTGGGCTGGAGATGCTCTAAAGCCACAATGACGGGTTTGGGGCAGCATCCCGCCTGCCTGAAACAGAGGAGGATGGTCTGCTTGGACTTGTCTCTGAACACTCAAAGAAAGAATACATCACGTGACTCACAGACGTCATAGAACTTTCTGTAAATACATTGCCGCCATCTTGTTCAACCTAGTCCTACATCACACACAAAGAATTTCTGGTGACACTATGTTGTCCTGGAACTTATTGTGAATGGAGCATTCTGATTGGTTTTTACTGAATTTACCAGCCAAACTGCTGCTGCTGCCAATGCGGGAGCACCATCCGCCATTTCGCATACAGACAAATCACGAGACTTTCATGAGCAAAATTATTTTGTACAGATCGAAAAAAAACCACACAGCAGCCTTATTGCACTGAGAGTTAAACCCTGCAAACGCGATCTACAAATCTCGAAATATGGAAACTACAGCCAGACACTTCCTCAATTACATTGCTCTGCTATTGTTGAGGCTATATCATCATATACCATATCAATGTACTAAATACAATTCGTATCCTCCACCATACGAAATCATCACTTGCACCTCTTGCATATTGCTATCGACCACCAGACACTCGTACATGTACTGCGAAGACATACAGATCCTAAAAAACATAAGCAGATGCACCGTATATAGTCCTCGCAGCACTAGATATTTCCCATGAGGTCGCTTGGTCATCCTTCGTGGCCAGTGGTCTCGACTCAACTGCCCACAGCACACACTTGCCTGATGCGCGATCAGAACGCCCCCAGCAGACTGCAGTCACTCTCCGAACTGATGTACAAAGGCTTGGCTGGTTCCCCCGGCTCAAAGGGATTTTTGTTTCTGGCCCTGGCCTGCTTGCTTGCTTGCTGCTGTGCTTTCTACAGCTATGTCCAGACCCTGGGAGTACAAGAACATAGGTATTTTCACATGGTTTGCCAGAAGATCATATCATTTGCGCGATAGTTCTCGATATCAGCCACATAGCAGTATGCTACTGATCGCTTGCACATTATAATTCCGAAGATAACGAGTGGGAATTGTATCTCTAGAAGTCTGGAACTTTAACGAGATGCAGCGAGGTGGATGCCCTGCAAACCACTGAGTAAGTATAAACTTACTTCGTTTGTGAAAATCTTCACGCAAAAACACGAGAAAATAGAGGAAACCAATAGTTCCACCCGTATTTTTTAATGAATACTTGTTCCAATGATACAACATATTGCAAATCATCCTCGTACCTTATAAAGTCAACTAAGGTATTTATCATGTCTAGAGAAGCAGGAAACTTCGCTTCCATCTGTTTCTCACCATCTAGATCAGGGCTGGCCAGAAATTCTGCACGCGTGCGGTGCTCCTGCACATGTGCAACTACCGGGTCACAGCGTGCACGCCGCAGCCGTCAGCGTTCATGTAGTGTTTCTACCCACAGATGTCGCTTTATCCACTTGCTGGGATACTCTGTACCGGCGCATTCTAGTGCTCTTTCCACAGATTGCAAGCCAACGATGGGAAGGTATTTCGCGTATTAAACATTTAAAATACTGTCACAGTCTACTCATTGAGACGTCTACTTTTATGTTAACAGTTTAACCCAGTAAGACAAGTAATACAGTTAACGACCGTGGGATTTTATTAAGGCAGCTTGACTGACGGCACGTAAATACGAGTAATGTTTTTGATCTATTTAAGAGAGAGAGCACTTACCGACTTCCAATGAACCTTATTCATGATTTCAAATAACATTAAACTAATTCAAGGTTTCCTATAACTAATTCTCGGTGCCCTCAGTTACACCCACATAATTTCTGTCTCACTGACCTCTGAACAGAACGATAACCGCAGACCTGTCGATGATCACCTGTTATTTCAATACCATTATTGCTACATCTTTCATCAACTCCGTCTGAAATCTGCATAATAACCGACAATTAGATGAATGTCACGTTTTATCGAGTTCAGCTGAGCGTAGCCCTTCACACATAAAAAAAAAAACCTTAAATGGAAGTATACATTGGAACAATCGGTTTAATGACCAATTTTCTTAATAATAATGTAACATGGAGCAGAATGAGCCACTAATGCACAGTTACTAAACAATAATTTTTAATTATGAAAGGAATAAATCCAAACACGTTTATCACTGGTCATGAGAAATAATAATCGAGTTGATGTGTCTCATCCATTTTCTTAAGGACATTTAATTTTGCTTGCCGTTCTTCACTCTTGAGTACACTACACTCGTCTTTGTGATATGTATTGTAGTGTCTTTCAATTGAAAACTTACGCTGGCCGCCTATTATTCGGCGGCATAGCAAACATCGTGTTTCCCATTCATTTTTAAACGACTGAGAACATAGATCTCCTGTCCTTTGCTTTTTCACAGTACCTGCCATTTCTCAGTACTTCTCTGTTAAGGTTACGGTTACCAGGGATAAACGAGACTGGGTATGTTGCGCTCTTGCTTGTACCACATAAACAGGGAAGTGGAGCCGCCGCCGTTCATTTAGGACACATGTCTAATAACAGATGTCGCTGTCGCACGCTGTCGCACACGTGCGCACATGTGCAGCACTTCCGCACGTCTGCACACTGTGCAGCGTTTGGCCGGCCCTGATCTAGATGTACACAACACACATTACAATCGATGTTCTCTCAACCAAATAAACAAAAGAAATGTGCAGAAGAAGTCAACCGGTCAATCTACAAAAGAGGGGATAACTGTCCAGCACAAACACATGTCCATATTACATCTTCTCAAATTTCCATGGAGTGCACATGCGAACACGAAGGCTGGCCAGCACAGGCTGAGAATTAGTTTGCTGTTCGCACGCCTAGAGGGAGACGTGGTTAGGTCAGCTACATTCTTGTACTCCAGCCCATCTAGTTCAGATGGGTGCTGCTGTAAGCTGTAAATGTCAGTTGTTCCGGCCATAGGCACTCCCCGCCCAGGCCGTGCCAAAGGGTAAGTCCGCTCTGGTGCCTCGTCACCAGACAAAACACATCAGCTGCCTCAAGGTCACACTACGCCTAGCGCATAATCATGTGCTGAAAGCGTACGTAAGTGAATGTATTTTTGTTTTTTGGAAAGATAAGGAATTAGGAAAGGAGGAATTTTTATGGTCTATAATACAACATACAGTCACCAGAAATATTTATTTTACAATTGTTATTGCCTACTTTGGACCAAATAAAGAGCTATATGTCAGCATTCAGCTTCTTCTTTCTTCTTGTAGACAAAGTAAAGGGCTTATCTGGAACCAATGCACCAAAGGGAGCCTTAGCTAGTAGGTCTCTACTATCCGCTATACTCCACGTCTTCCAAGCCAAAATGCGTGCATCAGGGAAAGCTTCAAGGCCACTATAATCTGCATGGTTACCCCATACAACAGCCAAGGTCAACCATGTACTTCACCCAAAGACAGCCCTAATATCACATTTAAACTGCATCCTTAGTCCACGAAAGACATTTGCACCACCAATAAGCTGCTCCTTATTGAATTGGCCAGCAAGGTCAATGTCTATTACTTTCTAAGACTTATACACAGGAACACTGCGCCGTCAACGGCGACGATACCACGTCGCACAGGCATTGCAGAGGTATGTTTACACAAGTGCTAGGCAAAATCATCCTAGGAAACCAGTCACATATTTAGCACTGTACTCATAAATAAATATTAAGATTGCAGTCTCAATCTGACGACATTTGACAATGAGCGAAGCATCAGAAATACCCCCTCCTGAGGGCTGCGGGTGTGGAAATATGAAAATCTATATCCTTCTTATGAGTGGACAATTTTTTTCATTTAAAAACGATTTCATTCCTCTTATGGCTATCGCAGTTTTCCAAATCAGATCCATACCTCCCCTTACGACAGGACATAGTAATTTTCTTTGCACTTGTCGGAACACAGACAATAGTAAATATAGTTTATAAGTCCGCTGATCATAGCGAATCTATAACGGCACATCCCCTACTAAATATAATACTTCGTCGATAACTGAATGCTAGCGGAAACAAACAATACTGAGCGAAGATCTGCGATCAATGGATATGCCCCATTTGTTTTTCTTGCGAGTGGTACCATTGTGTCTTAGGAAGAGTGACGTAATCGTCTTACAAGCCACCAGATGTTAAAAACACGGTAGCAACGGTTATGTTACTATTGCCCTGCATAAAAGGCGGTCTTGGTCCTACAGGTGCCGACAAGTGTCACTAACGATATCCATGTTAAAAACTAGACAAGCTTTATAAGTCGAGGTACGGTATTGCTTCTGAATGAAGTGGTCTTCCACACAAATACCTATATGGACGGTGATCGCGGAGTGTGTATTAACAGACCGAAAGCGTGGATGCACGTCACTTGCAGTGTAAGCTCGTAATAAAATCACCGAATTTAGAAAGCGATTCGGTTAACACTCTCTCACGCCGCCTCTAGGTGTTTCTCACGCTAACAAACAGTGTTTGTAACACATTCTATCTCGATGCCATGTCAGAGGTTTTGTGATATATCCTCTGGGTTACAGGCTAGGAAGGATGATGGTTGATTGAGAATGATAACATACCGTAGACAGTAGGCTATGCGACGAATCACATAAAAAACTACAACGCTAGATTGAGGTCATAAGAAATGTACAAAGTACACTGAGTTTTCAGGTCCGTAGTGTTACTGTTTCTGGTAGAAATACTCTCTGTGATTTGAAATCAAGTCTTTCCATTCAACCACATACCAGTGTCGCGTCCTATGGAGATGTCTTTCAATGACTACAGTCACTAGTTAATCATATTTGTAGCACTCTCCTATCTCGAAACGAGTCACCCTTTCTGAGTCTATCTGCTACGGTAAAACTCCAGCGTGATTTTAGACAGCCCCTATGCGTCTTGTAACTGTTCCTCTGTCTCTTCCCCGGCCCCCAATTTAAGTCAGAACTGAGCAGAAGCCGGAGAGCGCTGTATCTAAGACCTTCAGAAACCCGTGGAGGAACAGGCTGAGCTGAGTTAATCCAACAGGACCGTCTTTTTGACGACTTGATGGAAATGGGAGCATGTTTTTTTTCTCTTTTATTAACTATGACGTTTCCCCACTATTATTTACTAATCCTTTTACAAGATGATGATTTTACATCTGACATATCGTAAGAAGTGAATGTCTTTTTCATTATGGCTAATTTTAAGTTTGATGTCCTGCAATATATGTTAATGACATAAACTCAATCATGTCAAAATGGCTTAAAAGGCAGAAACCTGGGATGTAATTAAATAAACAACAATACAGTCAAATAGCACTGTGCTTATTTAAAAAAAAATTTAGAATACATGGCAAGAAGTGATGTCATGATGGCGTGGGCAGAAGTGAAGTAAAATCAATAAAATTATAAAAAAATTGACGGAAAAATACGTATAAATTGGGGGAAAAATACGCCGAAATGCAGGAGTACTTGATGTCTTCTGCTAGGTGCAGGACAATTCTTGGGTGTGGCAGCAACAGGAATACGAAAAAAAGTTGACATGGAAGCACTGGGAACTAGGGAAACAGTAATTTTTTCGTCGACAGCGTTAAGACAGTTGGAACAGAATGTTTAAAGTGGTTGAGCACCAATTGTAGAGTAATAAATTTATGTATATGCCGGATTACAAGCCCAGATGTGGCCCCACAGTTATCAGCAAACACCTTATACATTTTTATAAAGTGTCCTTGGTTAAAGAACGTTGTAGTACTAGCTATGGGACTGCAATATACAACTACAGAATGGATCGCGTGTTTGACCCTGTGTTGGACTGATCTGGTGTTTTAAATCTTAACAAACAGTATTTAGAATGTGCTTCTCTGTTCTCTCCTCCAATCACAACCTTGCGGTGTCAGCTAACAAACAGTTGCTGCATGACAATATTCTACTGTATGTCTATTGAGATAATAATGATACACGTTAGTTGACTCTTGTCTCTTATACTTTCCTGGAAAGAAGAGAATCGTCTGCCTCTAAATTGATCTGCATCTGCCTTAAAAGGTGACAGAAAGTACAGAAAATAGATGGAGTGATCGGTTGAGATGGGCTTGTAATAAGATATGAGTTAATGGTAGACTGATGATGCACTCTAGAGAGAGAGAGAGAGAGAGAGAGAGAGAGAGAGAGAGAGAGAGAGAGAGAGACAGAGAGAGAGAGATGTCGCTGCAGGGCATTTATTTCGCATTTAACCATTTTTTTCAGTTTTTCTGTCAGGGTGTATCAGCTGCGTGGCATAGCCTGCATTCGACTCGTATACATCTGCATGTTCTGTGAGCGACTTAGAGCACTACCTACCTGCGATCGTTAACAGCAAACCTCTCCATACCACAGTCATCAGAGGACTTCCAACTCATGTATGATGATGATGAAACAAGTCCATCCTATTTCGGCATCCTCCTCTAGACAAATGAAGATTTATGTGACGTACTCAGTTCCCCTGCCGCATCCTGGGGTACAAAATCGAGTCTTCAGTTTTCATAACTACGGTGATTCTAAGTTTGTGATAGGTTCAATTAAATTTTTTGGGTTTGTGACCACATTGTCAAAATGTATAAAACTACCAACGTTGCAAGTGACCTCCTTCATTTGTTTAGTGATGAATGAGAAAACTTTGTTTCTTATATACCTACAGACATGGCTGGTATCTAATCCTGATAGGCTGCTTAGGATGAAGGGGAGGGATGTTAAAAGGCTCTATTGGTGTTTTCATTAATTCTTTTCATTGGTGGAAACCCGACGTTTTGATTGGTGTTACTGCTTGTGATTGATGGAAATCGGCAAATGGAAAGCACCCTGAAGAAGGTTGCTTGCAACAGGGACCGAAACGGCAGTAGTTTTATATGTATTGACAATGCGGTCACAAACCCAGAAAATTTTTTATTGAATGTGACAATAGCCATGGAAGGCTACGGTTATAGTTAGTGATACGTGATTCTGAGGTACTGCAATCCCCGTGAAAACACCAGCTTGACAGATTTCCTGTTTACGGAATTAGTGGCAACATGATGCGTAATTTCACATGTCAAACACCGCTGCATTTGTCTGTTTCCTTGGAAGAGGCATTCGCCACTTCTAACTCTCTTTTTTATAGGACTGATGTGAGCGTAGTATAAGCTCTCAACCATGATCGGATGAGAATAGTCGACGCTATGCACCTCTGGAAAGCTATATTATGCTTGTATCACAAATACTCTATGTTTCAAGGAAGTAGTTCTATCTTCTTAAAGTTTGTCACCATAGTGAGTCGGATAGAAAACTTGCACAATGGATGTATGTCAATTGCTGGACTTTATGTCCTCTGTTTACGTTCTATGATCATTTCTCTCTTACCAATACCTTTTTGGTACTGATACCAGACACTAGAACAATACTTTAGCATTGATAGCACGATTGATTTATGTAGAATGTTTCAAACTCCGTTCGTATGGAGCTCCATCATGCATAAAACCCCACATTTTCTTCTTCTTAACCGTCTGTCATATCATCACAACACTTTCTATCTGCTATACACCGATAAGGGGTGCTAAAATCCTTGACATCGCGCATCTGGAGAGATTTTATGCACTTGAATAGGTGCCATTAGTAAGATTGGTGCAGAACAGCAGTTATGGACTTGGCTCGCTCTGTTCCTTCATAAGATGTCAGCTGCAGATTAAATTGGTGACAGTGTTGCAGGGAGAGTTGGCCAAAGACACTGCGAGGAGATCTTTCAGTCTCTAACTTTTTCCGAAGAATGCGAGAAAGCTCTGTGACTCCCGTCCACTTAGGGAAAGATGGGCAATCGTACATTATGCACTATGATTGAAGTGCTACAAATATGTAGAGTACTGTCTGTTATACTTTGGTGAATATATATTTACGTTCTAGAATTAACAATGAATGGGTGTACTGCAAAGTCATTCTATCTACATTCGCAATTTAGTATATGGTCCTCACAAAGTAGAGGAGCGGTGGTATGGCAATGATACAGAAACTGGGAAACATGCTGCTTATTCATTGGTCAGCGCTGAAATTACAGAAAAAACTGGTAAAATTGCTAAAATTGATCGCACTATCAACTTTGATGCTTGTTACAGTACATCGACAGTGTCTTTTCCATCCCATCCATCCACTGGTACATGTGGATTACCACATAATTACTGACCAATATCACCTGTTTGAGATGGAGAAAGAGTCTTAGTGGAGTGGCAACACCTTCTGGGGACGGCTAGCACTGAAACAGTGCTCACATACATGGCCGCAATAGGAGAATTCAGCCAAAACAGAACACCAAGCCATCTGCTACCTCATCACTGTCAAAGATGAGTTTAAATGTAAAGCTCGTCAATCATCTTCGGACAGCTGTTTGGAAGTGCTCCGCAATGCCAAAGAACTCTTCCAGTTTCCATATGCTGTGATATCTTCTGCATTTTTCTCAATAAGAGACATCGCTTCTGTCTTTTATTTCAATCATCCTGGATGTGTGTTGTGGGAGCAACAGCATAATTTACACCGTCCGATGTGCAGTGTACTGTGAGAGCCAAACGATCGAAACATGTCCATGTCACTTTAAAACCTGAGTCATGGTGGAAGAGGCAAAATGTATGGCAGTGTACAAAACTGTAGTCATACACTGCTTTGACGTGCTATAGCAGAAAAAACAATGTAGCAAACAACAAAATGGGGACCCTCTCTTGCGACTGATAGTCTGTGGGACATGGTCCTCCTACGGTACAGGTGATGAAACATTTCACTTGTTTGTGCAGGTGACTTCGATCACTGGTCACCTGCTACAATGGATCAAACCTGTATATTAATAGGATCTCCATATATGCTAGATGCCAGGACACAGACAGTATTTGTTTTTGATATACATATATATCGGAAGAAGGGAAGCGGTAAAGTTTTATCAAGTTTTCTACTGGATGATGTTGGTGGGGTTTTGTAGTTTGTAGATTTTTTTCTCTGTTGGATGGTACAAAATAACGATGACAGAGAGAACATTTGGGTGACAGATGGGAATGCAGCCTGAGGGATGCAGATCTCCTTAGACTTCAATACCTGTATGTAGTTTGGAGGTGCATCGCAATGCAGTAGCAAAAACCTCGACCTTCTCCCAGTTCCCGTAGCTGCATGTACTATCTTTTCTACTATCTTGTGTTGCAGGAGAAAACTTCGTTGATGTTGGCCTTACACATCGTACACAGTTTGCGGAGCTACAACGACATGCTCCCATTTCCACCGAGTGATCAAAAAACATGGTTCTGTTGCATTAACTTAGCTCACCCTGTTCCTCCACGGGTTGCTGAAGGTCTTAGACATAGCGCTCTCCAACTTCTACCCAGTTCGGACTTAAATTGGGATGATCACATCGATAAAGCTGAGAGGGAGGGCAGGGTGGAAACTGAAGAACAGTTACAAGATGCACAGGGGCTGTCTTAAACCACGCTGAAGTTTTACTGTAGCAGTTAGGTTCGAAAAGGGTGACTTGTTTAGAGATATGAGAGTGCTACAAATATGATTAAACAATAGCTGTAATCATTAAAATACATGTCCAGTGCAGGTGTGGTTGAATGGGAAGACCTGATTCCAAATCGCAGACAGCATTTCTACCAGAAAGCATAACACTATGGACCTGAAGAGCCAGTGTATTTTGTACATTTTTTATGACCGCGATCTAGCGTTGCATTTTTTAAAGTGTTTCATCCCATAGTTTCCCGTCTACTGTATGTGATCATTCTCAGTTAACCATTATCCTCCCTAACCTATAACCCAGTGGATGTATCGCAAAACCTCGGAGATGGCGTTGGGATAGAATGCGTTACAAATACTGTTTGTTAGCGTGAGAAATATCTAGCAGCGGCATGAGGGAGTTGCAACTAACGCCTTAATATCATGTTCCTTAACCAAATAACTTTCTAAATTTGGTGATTTTATTACGTGCCTACACCGCCAGCGACGTGCGTCTACGATTCTGTCTGTTAATATGAATCACAATGATCACCATCTGTATTCAGTTTCGTGGTATTTGTGTGGAAGATTACTTCATATAGGTAAGAAAAGAGTGTCGCTACGCTTTCAGCTACCTAGTTTCAATTACTTTTCAGGGTAATATAACCACCGACTTCCCACAACCGAAACACATGCACTTATATCGTTGTGTATAGGAAAACCTTAGGATTTTTGGTACGTTAATGAGTAAGACGTGAATATTCTAGTACAAAATGTTTATTAACTTTTGCATATATATTTACCCACAGAAAACAACTCTTTCCTCATTTTTTTAGGTGTAATTTTAGTAATGTCCAATTTAATTTTTAATTATAACTTAAGCCTCTTCTGAATCATCTATTTCTTTCTCCAACAAATAATTTGACAAATAGAGAGATGGAATATTCCCGAATTCTAATACATATCTAATATTCTTCCTGTAAAATACATGTTTTATGGGTTTAACTATAAGCTCAGTTTCTTCCTGCAGTTCTTCTAGGCGAGAGCACACAGGGATTTTATTTTCCTCTTATCTCCACGATGACGCTATTGTAAAGAATTCCACATCTTCGGCAACTCTTCTGCCCCATATTCTTGAGCAGTTTCTGTATAGAACTTTTGATTTTACAATTTCTGCAGACGGGTGTCTATTAAAGTAGTTATTCCGCCAGTTTTAAACTCGTAAAATGTCTATTCTGTTGCTAGGTGGACAAAATCCAGCTGGCTACACTTAGATCCTTTTTAAGCCAATCCAAATCGGAATATAGCTTAATAAACACATTTTTCTTGTACCCGTTAATATAGTAAACATTCTCGATTCCACTGATTTTGGCCAGTATTCCAACACGTAACCACTTTCCATTGATGATCACTGCAAATGCCAATATTTTATATTGCCCCTTCGTAGCCAGATTTCTCCACACAGTGTGTTTAAATCCATATGTAAAACTGGTCTGCACATCCGCTACAGCTTCTTCCTTTTCCAATTGCAGCTTATATTCTTCTTTTATGGCGACTGTTTTCTCCATATACTCCAGTTTTCTCTTCATTTCTTTGAGGTCCTCCATTTCCAGTTTTCTTTTCCGTACACTTAGTACGTTACCCGCACTTAAAGGAGTAGTTTCTTAAATAGGGTATGGTTTGTGTCTGTTTCATACATTGGTTCTTTTGCTAAAGAATTGTGATACAACATTATTTGTGGGAACCAGTCCCAAATTGGCGATATCTATATCGGACGGTAGTGCGAAGAAAAAAGTTCTGGACTAAGAAAAATAAGTTTCTCCTCCTGTAACAGAACGCTTTTGTGTAACACTTATATTGTCTCTGTTAGAGTCAGAGTTAAGAATCTCCATGTAGTTTATAGGTAGATATTTAAAACTGTTTGCAGAGAGAGCATAACTTATAAGCTTTCCTTGGTCTTGAGAGTCCGGCAGACTTACTTGCAAAATGGTTAAAATGGCTCTAAGCACTATTGGACTTAACATCTGAGGTCATCAGTGCCCTAGACTTAGAAGTATTTAAACCTAACTAACCTAAGGACATCACACACATCCATGCCCAAGGCAGGATTCGAACCTGCGACCATAGCAGCCGCGTGGTTCCGGACTGAAGCGCCCAGAACCGCTCGGCCATAACGGCCGGCTACTTACTTACACGCCAGTCAATTATCGGGTATTCTTATTACCCCAGTAGACAAACTGCAGAACGGTATCAAACACAACAGTTGTTCTGTACGTTATCCGTTAACTGACGCCACATGGAAACAAGTGGCACAGTGTAATGTGGAACACATTGTAAATACAGTTTGTTGGTGACTAATACACGTAAACACTCTTGCACAGGGTCGAATACACGATCCATTCTGTAGTTGCATATTGTAGCCTCCAACCTAGGTAATACCGTGCTGCTTAGCCAAGGAAGATCTAAAAGTTCCTCATAGTTCCATGTCTGTACACTTTATAAAATCCATAATGTGGTTACCAATATCTTTGTTCACTCATGGACTTGTGATTTGACATATAAATTTGCTATTATTTTTACAGTTGGAGCTTAACCACGTTAGACAGTCTATTCCAAATGTCTTATCGTTGTCCATAATCACACTGCTGTTTCCCTGGCGGTGTCCTTCCATGTGGAAGTCGAGGGTTGATATTATATTATTGTATTGTATGTACACCGGGGACCTAGAAACGATGGAGACGCTCCGTCCTCGCCGTAGCCGCAGTGGTCCACAACCCCACGACTACTACCGTAGTCCACTTCACCCTCCGCTGCCCCACACCGAACCCAGGGTTCGTTGGAACCCCTCCCCCCCCCCCCCCCCCCCCAGGGAACGTCTCACACCAGACGAGTGTAACCCCTATGTTTGCGTGGTAGAGTAATGGTGGTGTGCGCGTACGTGAAGAACTTGTTTGCGCAGCAATCGCCAACATAGTGTAACTGAGGCGGAATAAGGGGAACCAGCCCGCATTCGCCGAGGCAGATGGAAAACCGCATAAAAACCATCCATAGACTGGCCGGTTCACCGGACCTCGACACAAATCCGCCGGGCGGATTCGTGCCGGGGACCAGGCGCTCCTTCCCGCCCGGAAAGCCGTGTGTTAGACCACACGGCCAACAGGGCGGGCCTGCATTTACGTTACTGAACGTTGTAATAACCAACAACTCTAGGACTGAACTAAACAAATACAGAATATATAACAATAGAGACAGTGGCACGTATCTTAGCGAAGTGAGCAAAAGAGAAGCATTGACTGAAGGCGAGGGTGTCAATGACGGGGAGATGTGAGTGCGTCAGTAGTTTCGATGTGAGACAGTAAGTGTCGTGATACGATACGCAATAGAGTGACCATAAATAAATGCGTGAATAGACGTTAGAAAGTGACGATGAAACACAGGGAGATGAGTGAAATGATATATGTTTTATACACACCACCTTCTTCATAGCTGTCGTAGCTGTTTCTAGCCATCAGTGTTGTGACTGGTTTGGTGCGAACCGCCGTGAGTTCCTCTGCTGCACTAACCTCTTCATCTCGGAGTACCACTTGCACCATACGTGTAGCATTTGCGCCATACGTCATAAATTATTTGTTAGATGTACTCCAATCTCTGTTTCTCCTACAGTTTTTGGCCTCTGCAGCTCCGTCTAGTGGCATGGAAGTCATTCCCTCATGTCTTGAAAGATGTACTATCGTCCTGTCCCGTCTTATTGTCGGTGTTTTCCATATGTTCCCTTCTTCGCTGATTCTGCGGAGAGCCTCCTCATACCTTATTTATCAATTTTCAACACTCTCCTGTTGCAGCACATCTCAGATGCTGCGTTCTGCCATGTTTCGGTGTTCCACTGCCTACGATTCACTACCATACACTGTTGTGCTCTAAACGTATATTCTCAGAAATTTCTTCCTCAAATTAAGGCTTATGTTTGATACCAGCAAACTTCTCATGGACTAGTTTCGTTTTTATATCCTCCTTGCTTCGTCTATCAAGGATTATTTTGCTACCAAGGCAGCAGAATTACTTAACTTCGTCTACTTCTTGATCATCAGTTTTGCTGTTAAGGATCTCACTATTCTCATTTATGCTGTTTCTCATTAATTTTGTCTTTCTCCGTTTTATCCTCAGTCCATATTCTTAGTCATTAGACTGTTTATTCCATTCAACAGATCCTATATTTCTTCTTCACCTCCTCTGAGGACGTCAGTGCCTTCAGCGAATATTATCGTTGACGTCTTTTCACTCTGAATTTTAATCCCACACTTGAGTTTTCCTTTAGTTTCCAGTCTTGCTACTTCGATGTATAGATTGAACAGTAGGGGCGAAAGATTGTATCTTTTTCCACTCATATTGTTCCCTCGTGGTTCTTGTACATGTTGTATGTTACTCGTCTTTCCCCATAACTTACCCTTATTCTCCTCAGAATTTCGAATATCTTGCACCATCCGACATTGTCGAACGCTTTTTCTAGGTCGATAAATCCTATGAGTGTGTCTTAAGTATTCATCATCTTGTTTCCATTATCAAGCACAACGCCAGAACTGCCTCTCTGGTGCCTTTACCGTTCCTAAAAGCAAACAGTTCGTCATCTAACACAATAAGCTTGGATGCGTGAAATGTTAGGCTGATTGTGCGATAATTCTCTCGCCTACCCGTCCTATATACTTGCGGAATTGTCTGGGTGGTATTTTTTCGGAAGTCTGATGGTACGTCGCCAGGCTCGTAGATTCTACACGCCAAGGAGAGTAGTTGTCTGGTTGCCACTTCTCCCAATTATTTTAAAAATGCAGATGGAATGTTGCCTATTCCTTCAAACCTTATTTGATCTAATGTCTTCCAGAGCCCCTTTATATTCTGACTCCAAATGCTGGTTCTCCTATGTCTTCCATACCGACTGCAGCTTCTTCTGTCATGTCATCGGACAAGTCCTCCCCATCAGAGAGGTATTCAATCTACTCTTCCCTGCTACGCGATCTCTAAATTTAGCTTAATGTAAATACACTGACCACCCAAAGCATTACGACCGTCGCTCACAGCGAGGCTGAATGCCGCCTACTGGCGTTGTTGGCATATAACGAGATAAAGAAAGCGTTTAAGCGAGGGTGAGACAAAGGGAAGACTGTTAGCGCACGGCGCCTAAGAACAAGCGCCTCGAAAACGGCGAAACTGGTCGGTTGTCCGCGAGCTCCAGTCGTGTGCTTCTACTGTATTAAAGCGGTAGAAACACGAGCAGTCGACCCGATGTTAGACATCTACGCGTCATCACAGAACGCTGTGGTCGGAGGCTTGTGTGTGCTGTAATACAGGATAGACAGCGAGCTGTGGCAGATCTAACGACAGAGTACAGAGCTGCTTCAGACACAAGAGTTTCGGGGCAAACCGTTCTATGGTGGCAGTATAATGCTGTGAGGGGCTGTCACCTGGCCTTCCATGGGACCTGCCGCACTAATCGAAGGCAAGTGACAACAGTGGAATGCGTGACCATTATTGCAGACCATCTACATCTCTTCCTGTTTGACGTTATCCCCGATGGCGATGGCATGTTTCAGAAGGATAACTGTCCGTATCACTAAGCCAGAATCATACTACAGTGACTTGATGTCTTAGCCACCAAATTCGCTCATTGTGAACACGAACTCATCCACGTCCACAAACAACCGTGCCATAATGTACGGGCATTACGTGACCTGTGAGTAGACATCTGGGAAGCCTACCAAGAGCTAAAACACATAGGTTTCTGCGACCGGTATCTGTCTCATTAAAATTATTATGGATGTACTGTCACGTGTCATCTTCCGAAATACTTGAAGTGCTATAATAAATTGACTGGTCACCCAAGTTAGGTTGGCCTTCCTCAGGACAAAGAGTAATTATCTGGGAAGTGGGTGCTTCAGTATATCGCTTTAATAACAACGCTAGACCACCGACGTCGCATTTATTAGTTTTTATTTTGCTTAAAATAAGTTGTTGGGTATTAGGGAGGGGGTACGTGACTGACTATTTCTGAGCTACATGGCTTGCTGGTAGTTCGTAACCCGCTACGAATCAGCGATCAACTCATGGGGTCCGCATTTCCTTCCGTTAGTTGCGGAGAAGCGATTCTGTTTTACACAGGCTTTTAGTTTAGCCGATTGGCGCAGTGTGCTATGAGGCCGCTACACGGTGTCCACACGCGGCCCGTCATACTGGGATTGCTGGCAGCAAGGAAGCTGGGAGCCTGTAGCCGTCCTCCCTGTTGATGTCAGGCTGCTTCGTGATTTCGATTGCCTCTCTTATTTTGCGTATGCACATCCACAGCAAGTATTCGTGCCTCTTGAAACAAAATAGTCTGCTCTTCTAGTGCCATTCCGTTCTGCTACCACGACTGAACATTGCGTTCATGCTCTGCTATACGACTACTAAAGGCCTTCTGGTTTCTCCAAAGTAGGCGGCATCGCATTCACACGGTATGTCGTTTGTATATGTGATTTTGAGAGCGTTTATAAATCATTAATCTTCCGGACACTTCGGAAAACTGGTTTGATGCCTCTCCAGTGAAGCACGAGAGTTGTTCGTTTCTTACATTTTGTGTATCTAGCTTTTTGCTGAACTTTAAGTCTCCTCTCACTGTTTCATTGACAGCTTGGAAGGTGTCATGCAGGTTTCTCAGTTCTTGTTTCAGAATGTTTTTAGCACTGTGAGGTGGGCTCGAGCGTTCAGCAGGTGTAGGATGGAACTTTTCTGAGCCGGATTATGACGGAACTGGAAGTGTAGATATCGGATTTTGTGGATAAGTTTCCGCCAACCTTGTCTTCCAGTTGTCCCTTAAGGAGTTCTTTAATCCTTCACGTCCAGGATCGGAATAGCACAGTTCCTTTTTTGTTGTATCTTGAACTGGATGTTCTTATGCAGGCTGTTAATATGGTGATGGAACTTATGCAGGTCTTCTTTTCCATTCAGCCAAAGCGGCTAAATGATCAATGCTTCGTCTACGTGTCGCTGTCTACAGCGTGGAGCGTTGCCGGAATTGCGCAAAGCCTCTAATTCGTGCAGAAAGACGGGATGCCATTGCCACTCTGTCTGTTTGTTCATAATATTTACCAAACTAGCTTAAGCAGGGAGATGATAAACATAACTGCACCAGGTAGTATTGGCACCTAATTATGACAACCGTCCTATTGTTACGTTCAAGAGAGACTTTATGCAAAAGCTGATAAACATATGAACTGCTGACCTTGTATAAGTCGAACAAATTATTTGATCCTTCTCATACAATTCTGTGTGTTCCTCGGTGGGATGTAGTTTCCTAGCGAGATATTTCACCAGACTGTAGTTTGAGGAATCACACCCATGAGGTGGCTAGTTTGAGGAGTCGATCCCTTGAGCGGACTGCTTTCGTCATAGATCTCATGTACCGGGACTTCGGTGACGAGTTGCCTCTCTGTCATGATCAGTTCAAGAGGCTTGGATTAAGGCCCACGTCTTCTTAATTTATTATGATACAGACAGGTCAATCACCACCAAAATATCGGTTAACAGAAGAATTTTAAGTCAAATTATCATCTTTTCTTTTACTTCCATCGTTGCTTCTTCGATGTAATAATTGAACAGCAGAGGCAAAAGACTGCACTGTCTCACACTCTATTTAATCCGAGGCTTTCGTTCTTGATCTTCCATTCATATTGTTGGTTCTTGTACACGGTGTGTGTTACCCGATCTCCACTATATCTTATACTTGTTATCCTGAGAATTTCGAACATATTGCATCATTTTTCACTGTGAAACTCTTTTTGTGGGTCGGCAGATCCCATGAATACGTCTTGAATTTTTTTAAAGGAGGGTTCAACAGAACAAAATTCTTTATTATGGTAACAGTGTCTGCTGAACAGGTTAGGCAAGCAGTCACTCCCTAAGTCGAATATCAATTAGAACTTTTAACTCGCAGGTGAAATATTCTGATTGTGCGTATAAGTAATGAAGAAGCACACTTCAATTTAATGGTAATGGTAGTATTCGATAGTAGCTACTACAAACAGCATAGTGAACGCATTATTGTGGCCAAGATAGGTACGAAGCCCACACCTACTACAGTAGTACAAGTTTATATGCCAACTAGCTCTGCAGACGACGAAGAAATTGAAGAAATGTATGATGAAATAAAAGAAATTATTCAGATTGTGAAGGGAGACGAAAATTTAATAGTCATGGGTGACTGGAATTCGAGTGTAGGAAAAGGGAGAGAAGGAAACATAGTAGGTGAATATGGATTGGGGGACAGAAATGAAAGAGGAAGCCGCCTGGTAGAATTTTGCACAGAGCACAACATAATCATAACTAACACTTGGTTTAAGAATCATGAAAGAAGGTTGTATACATGGAAGAACCCTGGAGATACTAAAAGGTATCAGATAGATTATATAATGGTAAGACAGAGATTTAGGAACCAGGTTTTAAATTGTAAGACATTTCCAGGGGCAGATGTGGACTCTGACCACAATCTATTGGTTATGACCTGTAGATTAAAACTGAAGAAACTGCAAAAAGGTGGGAATTTAAGGAGATGGGACCTGGATAAACTAAAAGAACCGGAGGTTGTACAGAGATTCAGGGAGAGCATAAGGGAGCAATTGACAGGAATGGGGGAAATAAATACAGTAGAAGAAGAATGGGTAGCTTTGAGGGATGAAGTAGTGAAGGCAGCAGAGGATCAAGTAGGTAAAAAGACGAGGGCTAGTAGAAATCCTTGGGTAACAGAAGAAATATTGAATTTAATTGATGAAAGGAGAAAATATAAAAATGCAGTAAGTGAAACAGGCAAAAAGGAATACAAACGTCTCAAAAATGAGATCGACGGGAAGTGCAAAATGGCTAAGCAGGGATGGCTAGAGGACAAATGTAAGGATGTAGAGGCCTATCTCACTAGGGGTAAGATAGATACCGCCTACAGGAAAATTAAAGAGACCTTTGGAGATGAGAGAACGACTTGTATGAATATCAAGAGCTCAGATGGAAACCCAGTTCTAAGCAAAGAAGGGAAAGCAGAAAGGTGGAAGGAGTATATAGAGGGTATATACAAGGGCGATGTACTTGAGGACAATATTATGGAAATGGAAGAGGATGTAGATGAAGATGAAATGGGAGATATGATACTGCGTGAAGAGTTTGACAGAGCACTGAAAGACCTGAGTCGAAACAAGGCCCCCGGAGTAGACAATATTCCATTGGAACTACTGACGGCCGTGGGAGAGCCAGTCCTGACAAAACTCTACCATCTGGTGAGCAAGATGTATGAAACAGGCGAAATACCCTCAGACTTCAAGAAGAATATAATAATTCCAATCCCAAAGAAAGCAGGTGTTGACAGATGTGAAAATTACCGAACTATCAGCTTAATAAGTCACAGCTGCAAAATACTAACACGAATTCTTTACAGACGAATGGAAAAAGTAGTAGAAGCTAACCTCGGGGAAGATCAGTTTGGATTCCGTAGAAACACTGGAACACGTGAGGCAATACTGACCTTAAGACTTATCTTAGAAGAAAGATTAAGGAAAGGCAAACCTACGTTTCTAGCATTTGTAGACTTAGAGAAAGCTTTTGACAATGTTGACTGGAATACTCTCTTTCAAATTCTAAAGGTGGCAGGGGTAAAATACAGGGAGCGAAAGGCTATTTACAATTTGCACAGAAACCAGATGGCAGTTATAAGAGTCGAGGGACATGAAAGGGAAGCAGTGGTTGGGAAGGGAGTAAGACAGGGTTGTAGCTTTTCCCCGATGTTGTTCAATCTGTATATTGAGCAAGCAGTAAAGGAAACAAAAGAAAAATTCGGAGCAGTTATTAAAATTCATGGAGAAGAAATAAAAACTTTGAGGTTCGCCGATGACATTGTAATTCTGTCAGAAACAGCAAAGGACTTGGAAGAGCAGTTGAAGGGAATGGACAGTGTCTTGAAAGGAGGATATAAGATGAACATCAACAAAAGCAAAACAAGGATAATGGAATGTAGTCTAATTAAGTCGGGTGACGCTGAGGGAATTAGATTAGGAAATGAGGCACTTAAAGTAGTAAAGGAGTTTTGCTATTTGGGGAGCTAAATAACTGATGATGGTCGAAGTAGAGAGGATATAAAATGTAGGCTGGCAATGGCAAGGAAAGCGTTTCTGAAGAAGAGAAATTTGTTAACATCCAGTACAGATTTAAATATCAGGAAGTCATTTCTGAAAGTATTCGTATGGAGTGTAGCCATGTATGGAAGTGAAACATGGACGATAAATAGTTTGGACAAGAAGAGAATAGAAGCTTTCGAAATGTGGTGCTACAGAAGAATGCTGAAGATTAGATGGGTAGATCACATAACTAATGAGGAAGTATTGAATAGGATTGGGGAGAAGAGAAGTTTGTGGCACAACTTGACCAGAAGAAGGGATCGGTTGGTAGGACATGTTCTGAGGCATCAAGGGATCACCAATTTAGTATTGGAGGGCAGCGTGGAGGGTAAAAGTCATAGAGGGAGACCAAGAGATGAATACACTAAGCAGATTCAGAAGGATGTAGGTTGCAATAGGTACTGGGAGATGAAAAAGCTTGCACAGGATAGAGTAGCATGGAGAGCTGCATCAAACCAGTCTCAGGACTGAAGACCACAACAACAACAACACATTCGATAGTACCCCTCACACATTCGGAGACACGCACACATTCAGCTGCCAGAACGGTGGTCGTGTGTGTGTGTGTGTGTGTGTGTGTGTGTGTGTGTGTGTGTGAGTTGCGCTCGCGCGAGTGTATGTCGCAACGCACACTCCCACACATTCGGCAGTTAGAGATAATAGTTATGTGTGTGTGAGAGAGCTGCGCTTGCGTGAGTGTATGTTGTCTAGTTCCGAATGTCTTTTGGGTGAAAGCTTACTTGTTTAGCAGCCCTTTTGCTGTGCCTGTCTGCAACATCTCGAACGTATGATCAGTAGCAATCTATTCTTTTCATAAGAAAGAAGCAAGTCGGAAGAACGGTCTTGACACTGTATCCTGGAGTGACATAAATGATCACACAATCTAAAAACATAGAATGTACAAAATGATATGAAAATTCAGATGCCAAAGACTAAACAGTACGAGAGAATGTAAAAATACACACATCAAAACAGTTCTGCATCACCCCGGTTCCCGGAACTCCTGAAGATAGGCGTTGACTGTTTGTATTGTATCACAGACACAGTCCCTTCGACTGTTCAGTGATGTCACTAAACCCGTCCAAAGATGTAAACAACCAAGCATGAGTAGCGCCTACTAGACTGAGGAGGTATGACAGTCGATCAGTTCCAGTCATTCCACCTGGAAGGAGGTACACGGCTCATGTGGACGGTCAATACCGCGGTTCGGTCGCGTCCGCATTGTTACTTTGTGCCAGGAAGGGCTCTCAACAAGGGAAATGTCCAGGCGTGTCGGAGAGAACCAAAGACTTGTTGTTCGGACATGGTAGAGATACAGAGAGACAGGAACTGTTGATGACTTGCTTCGCTCAAGCCACCCAAGGGCTAGTACTGCAGTAGATGGCCACTGACAGCAACGCCACCACGTTGAATAATGCTTTTCGTGCAGACACAGAAGGTCGTGTTACGACTCAAAATGTGTGCAATTGGCTGCATTGTGCGCAACTTCACTCGCGACGTCTATGGAGAGATCCATCTTTGCTACCACGACACCATGCAGCGCGGTATACATGGGCCCGACAACATGCCAAATGAACCGCTTAGGATTGGCATGACGTTCTCTTCACCGATGAGTGTCGCATGTACCTTCAACCAGACAGTCGTCGGAGACGTGTTTAGAGGCAATCCAGTCAGGCTGAACGCCTTAGACACACTGTCCAGCAGGTGCAGCAAGGTGGCTCCCTGCTGTTTTGGCGTGGCAATCTGTTGGGGGCCACGTACGCAGCTGGTGGTCAGGAAGGCGCCGTAAAGGCTGTACAATACGTGAATGTCATCCTCCGACCGATGGTACAACCATATCGGCAGCATATTGGCGAGGCATTCGTCTACATGGACGACAATTAGAACCCCCATCGTGCACATATTGTGAATGACTTCCTTCAGGATAACGACATCGCTCGACTAGAGTGGTCGGCATGTTCTCCAGACATGAACCCTATCGAACGTGCCTGGGATATATTGAAAAGGACTGTTTATGGATGACGTGACCCACCAACCGCTCTCAGGGATCTACACCGAATCGCCGTTGAGGAGTGGGACAATCTGGACCAACAGTAGATTGATGAACTTGTGGATAGTATTCTACGACGAATACAGTCATGCATCAGTTCAAGAGGACGTGCTCTTGGGTATTAGAAGCACGTGTGTGTACTGCAATCTGGACCACCATCTCTGAAGGTCTCGCTTTGTTGTGGTACAACATGGAATGTGTGGTTTTCATGAGCAATAAAAACGGTGGAAATGTTGTTTGTGTTGAACTCTATTCCAATTTTCTGTACTGGTTCCGGTACTCTCGAAACCGAGGTGATGTAAAACTTTTTTTGATATGTGTTTATTATGATACACAGCGCCGCTGGCGGTTGGCGCGGAAGTTGCTTGAAAGCTACGACTCATTTGCTGTCAGGCGACACACACACACACACGCACACACACACACACACACACACACACACACACACACTACGCTGAACACAATAACGTCGCCGGTTGGCGCGAACTTAATAGCAGATGCTGAAACGTCATTGTCTCTCGAAACGCATAGCTGAATTGCTGAAGTACTATTAGAGTGGTTGAATGTACTCACGGGCAGCGGCTTGTTGTTGGAGTCGAGCATGGTGTCGCAGAGCGCGAGGCGGCCGTCGCGCAGCACCTGCTGCAGCAGCAGGCTGTAGGCGCCGAGCGCGCGCTCGCGGCCGAAGTAGCGGCTGTGCTGCAGCAGCGTCAGAGTCACCGCCTCGCCCGCCTCCGCCGCGCGCGCTAGCGGCCACTCGAAGTGCTGCAACAACCATCAAAAAAAGTTCTCTTCACTTGTGGCGTCTGGTGAAGCCTGCGATGACGTTGTGATGGATGCTCACTCTCTCATCAGCCTCCTCTTCCCCCCCCCCCCCCCCCCCCACTGGCTACATGAATTGCTGCAACCAATATTTGCTCGTAATGAGTAGCAGCGCTTAATGCGTGAAGTACTTTCCAACTCAGCTGCAGCGGATTAGCACCACTGACTGGCCAGCCTATGCTGCGTGAGCTACAAGCCACTGCAAGGGCTGTAACAAGCAACGTGCACTGACTTGTAAGGATGGAGAAACGTCTCATGAGGTTGGCATTTTCTAAGTACCAACTCTGCCGAGCTAGAATAGCGTCTGCCTCCATTACACAGCACCATACACTTGATGTTTATAAAAAAACAAACATTTCTATCTGCTAAGCAGAGGGAAGAATTTGATGAAGTCTGCAGTTCTCAGATACTGGCTACTGAAACGGAACACTATAATGTGCTAAAGAACAGCCACATTAATTTTTGAAACGATAAGTAAATGGACACCCTAGCTGCAAACAGTCGTTGATATACTTCATTGGAGACATGTTGAAAATGTGTACCCCGACCGGGACTCGAACCCGGGATCTCCTGCTTACATGGCAGACGCTCTATCCATCTTTTTTTATTTTTTTGTTTTTTACCGCTTTTTTCTCTCTTATTTTAAAGCCCCTTAGAAAATGGAACTTAAAAAAAAACCAAGTGCCACCGCCAATTTTCATCCTATAACAAAAAAATCTGGTCCACTTTAGGCGTTGGCTCCTGACTAAACCTACCTCAGAGAGCTGCCTATATACCAGGGGAAACATGGGAAATCAAGGTTAGGGCTATCCTTACAAACAAAACAAAATCTTCCTTTTTCTGAAATTTATTTTTATTTTTATTTATTTATTTTTTGTTTATTTTTGTTGTGTGGTTGATCAGAGGCCGTCTACGCCCCGCTGGCAATATGCTGAGTCACGTCTTCTCGAAATTGATGTGTTCCGTTCAGTTGTTCAGAAACAGGAAACCTTCTTCTCTCTTGGCTTAACACATTCCAGCTGCGAGGCGGGTCATGGAAAGCACTCCAAAGGAAGTTCGAGAAAAATTGTCTGTATTTTGGGTGACGGACAACGACATAATGGCGGTCCTTGAGGTATGTCCAAAAATCGAGTACAGAGTCTACAGTTTGTCCAAATAGGTAGTGAATGGCATGCCCGCGAATCCAATTCACAGCATTGGTCTTTGTCCGAGGAAAATAGTCACGGTACGGAAATAATAATGAAAGGGGAGTAATCCGATGCGGAATGTCCCGCGTTAGAAAAGCTACAATACGACGAACCAAGTGCCAAACCTCCGCCGCCGGTCCGCAAACAAACCGATGTTCGTCATTGTCTGGCACTCCACACGTGGAAAAGAGAGGTGACTGGGCGCGGTGGATACGATGAAGACGAGATTGGTTGATATGCTTACCATTGACAGTTATGTACCAGACAGATTGAACTTTCGTGTCAAGGTAACAGGCGAACACCGCGCGCCATACATGACGCCAGTCAACCTGGGGGAACTTTTGTTCAATCGAGATAGGTGGACGACCTAATTGGAGGACATTGTGTACTGCCTTTGTCTTGAGTAAAAGCTGTCTTGGTAAGGTGAGGCGTAGATAACTGAGTTCAAGAAAGAAGTATCTTATATAATGGAACTGGCCCGGAACATCCGAGATCATCACTGGGGCTGACAGTGAGACCGGCGTATATGCCGACAGGAGGAGACCAGTGAGGCTCGTAGGGCAACGTGTCCGTACCGTCATCTGGGAGCTAACAAAAAGGGCGCGAGCTCTATCCGGCACGTGAAACAGACCTATCCCACCTCGTTCCCGGGGAAGAGTAAGGGTTGCATAGTTAACTTTGAACAACAGCCCAGAGCTGACGAAAGATGCCATCGCTGCCAACATGCGACGTGCCACAGTAAGCGGGAAAGGTAGAACTTGAGCTACATGGGAAACTCGGGATGCGATACATATATTTACATACCGGGTTCGTTGGAGAATGTCTAGGGAGCGAAGGCGATGGTCCATAAGACCTGCTCTTATCATTAAAAGGAGGCGTCGGCAGTTGATGGTGGCTGAACGCCGGAGATCAGATGGAAAAATCTATTCCCAAACAGCGAATGGTATCAACGGTGGTGAGAGGTGTAACCCACTCCACGGGAAGTCCCGTGCCAATGAACATAACTTGTGACTTACGTACGTTTAAAGCGCTACCCGACGCCTCACCATAAGTCGCTACCCACGTCATAACAGCTCGAACATCGTCGGCATTACGTAAAGAGATGACTACATCGTCAGCATAGGCCGTGCAACAGAATCGGTAGCGATCTATGGACAACCCTACGAAACGTTGTCTTAGTCCACATAGGAAGGATTCTAAAAGGCGTACAAAATCGTTGATAGAGGGCAACCTTGACGTACGGATCGACCTATTTTTATCGGAGGAGTGAGTCTGCCATTGTACAATCATGCTCAAAAGTATCCAAACGACCTGAATTGCATTTCGCCTGATTCGCATGCAACCCTCATAACGTAGCTGTGTAGCAGGTCCTCTAATCGGTCCTTGGTACAGTCGTTTGACTATTGAAAATGGCTCCAACAAGTCACCACTAGAAAACTCTGCTCTATATCGCAGTAACTCAAGATGTAAAGTAATACCATGATACCACAAATATCAGGGAACACTTTATCACAGATAAAACTGTCCTTAAGGCTTGTAAGCTCACATTTATTGCAATAAATGACATACCTGAAATGTTACTACTCTCATTATTACGTAGTAAGTTCGTCGTATTCATGATTTCCTCTTCAAAGTAACATACCGTACTTGTTATTTAACACAAAATGACATTAAAAATTAAGTAATTCGCGAGCAGCTAGTTGAGAATATGTATGAACTTCAAATGACACGACGAACCGTCTCGTTCTGCATATGGATTCAAACCCAGGTCATGCAGACTAAGATTTCGTGACTGACGGAAACTAGCAGTCATTCATGACTAGGCATACAGAGGGTGATATACCTCGATTTAAGACAGTATCAGTTAGCAAATATCAACTATAAATTACATAACGTAAACATTTTTAGGGACGCGATTTCCTACCCAGCATGTTAAATATTGCTTCTTCACAAGTAACTTACTTGAAACGCCGAGAGGTAAAGCTTTGTGTTGGACAGGGATTCGAACCCAGAAACTAGTCGGATTGTTATCGAAGCTCAATCAACTGTGACATATCGGATATTCGCGGCAGTAGCTAGATGTTTTAATGGAAATGACGAGACCAAACATTTTTTTCCATCCCAGGAATCCAACCCGGAACCTATCGCTGTTATATTCTAGATAAACGAACGTTAAATATGGGTTTTTTACATCAGCAGCGACATGTGAGCATGTTTGAACTAGAAATAATATGACGAAGAGTTCAGTGCTGACTGGGAATCGAACCCCACAAATATTGTTGTTGACTACACACAGAGAGACGTCAGCTACCGAATTTTTTCTCCACTCGGAATAACATCTTTGAACTTACAGTGATCTCTCAAATAGTTGTGTGTCTGACTGAGAGTCAAAAACGTCAGATATCGTTAGTGTTGACAACGAATGAAAATGCATTAAAAATCAAAATTATTATCCACCAGCAGGTAAGTGTTCTAATGCTAGAGCTTGATAATACATAATGAAAACTTTAGTGCCGGGCCAGCATTCGAACCCATTCACGCGCAATATGTGGAGATGAGGAATCTGCAGTTTTGAACAAACAACAAATTGTAGTCCAGCTGTATTGTCACGAAGGGAACAAATTCCGCGTTAAGGGCGGTCTGAGTTGCATTCCCAGTTCAAAACCAATTTTATCGACATACAGAAGTTCAAATAAAAGGTGGAATAAGGGTCCTGTGACCCTACATAGCGTTTGTTTCGTTATTAGAAATAAATAACTAGTATAAGAAAGGTTACTGGTGACAGAGTTCCCACATTTCGCCAATCCTGACTTATTGTGGTTCAACCTAACGTCTACATGGTAGAGAAGGAATATCATGTTTAATGTGAATTTCAGATCACTATGCCATTATATCTTCTTCACTTTGCGTAGCCAGAAGAGAATAGAGTCTATCTATCCCTATTAAAAATCGTCGGTAGAAGTTGGAATCGAACCCACACCAGCAGCACAGGTACCCAGCATCAATCCAACGGACCACCAACTCCTCTGCCGTACAACTCATTTATCTATCATAACACGCATGCGGCACACTCCATGAGAATTCTGACCCACAGGCTCCCTGTAGTGGTTTGCAGCATGTTCAGTACAATAATTTACTTGGTTGACCGTATCACCATGAACTAGCTGCCTCGGCTACCCAGTGCATACATTCGACTATTTTGTGATCACCGAAATAAAATCACGTAACTGCCACCTACACCGAACTGCTAATAGTGTAGGATGCAGAAATTTTAATAGGAAGTGTTCCTTTCCATTTGAGCTACTCTATTGCGCTATGTGTTTGTTGAAAACGTCCTGCAGTGCAAAAGAAAAGCTGTAACTGTCTGTCTCTCAGAAGTCTAGATCCGGCCATATGCATTATCTCACAGCACTGTGGAACGCGCAAGTTCTGGAGAAACTGTTCTTGACTTCTGGAGGTGCTGTAGTTAGACGACAGCTAGTAGCGTCACGGTAAGTGTCGCGCACTGTAGATGAGAAAGTCGCGGGTTCTATTACATTCGCTGCTACATTTTTTGCAATGCAATTCTGCTGTCTGCTGAAGTTACCAATTTAATGGAACTTTGAACATAATTCCCTTCACTTCTCAACCCAAAATAGCCTCATGTGGAAAAATGGCTAACTTCTGCGACATTTTGTTCTTTTCAGGTTTAATAGACAGCCAGGTCGCAGATGCATCTCGAAGCTTTTGTACTATGTATGGGGAGAGCGCATCGTGCCAAAATAGTCAGAAAAGTATTTTCTGCATTAACTGTCGTCTGGTAGAGGCATTTTATTCTTCTTCAAACCTTGTTTGACAGCTTTAACTCAGAACAAGTTTTCTACATGCATATAATCAATAAACTGCATGTGCATTGTCAGAATGTTAGAGATAACATCAGAGAATTCACATATATCGTTGATGATTAATTTATCTCTCATGTTTATTATTGTTTTAACAACACTAAAAGAAACCTTACGAAAATTGTGCACTTTATTATAAGAAATGTAATAAAACTACCCACGATAACCTTACGACGAAAGTCTGTTTTGATAAAACTGAGTATCTGTGCAGAAGCATGTCTCTGTCGGCACGAATTAGTAAAATACTACTCACTTTGATTTCGATTGGGTCTGTGTTTAATTGGTATGCTGTGTCATACTCAAGATGTATGCAAATGTGGCATTTCATAAATAAAGTTATGTATTCCTAGAAATCCAAAATTTGCTTGTCAGCAGCGGAAACAGGCGTACCTGTTGTTCAGCATAGTAAGTTTTTCAACATTGCACTACGAGCCGAAAGTATTTTCTTGCGATTTCCTTATCGATGTTTGATCTGACTGTTTGTAGCTCTTTCACAGAAGGAATAAAAACGCTACACTCACTGAGACTGGAACTGTGCACCATAACAGACGCTGTTTCACAGGTCAGTACATTACCACAGAGCTGGCGAAGAAGTACGTGGCTTGTCTTCCTCTTACGAGACCAATAGTGGCTACAACTCGTAAACCGCTATTTGAAGGACGAGATTAGTTGCGATTTCCACGTGCAACGACTTTCCTGGGCTGAAACCCGTAAATTTACAGTATTTTGTTACACCTCAAGCGATAACAACTCAGATTTCTCAATGGAAATAACAAGTAAAATCAAGTGAACTTTGAGGCTTAATTCCGTGCACACCAGGAAGTAACTCGTCGATCACAGATTTGCCAAACATACATTGCCTTGTTGCCAAATCTCAGTTGCAATACCAGCAGGAAGAAGACGAACCGATGTGATCTTACAGCGGGCTGGGAAGTGACCATAGCTGGTGTCTCCAAGCCGCAGCTGCAACGGCTTGGAATACGTAATGCGTCTGATTCGCATTTCTGTAGCTAGGTTTAGGGACTGGAGCGTAGTTACTAATAATACTCAGAACTGACTGCAAACTAAGCATCATAAATCAGTAACTCTCCTAGTTGTTTTTATATTTCTTTCGTAAGTGTACTCAAAACTAAGAAATTAATTTACAGACGTTTTCGTGCCTCGCCGATAGTCGAGCACAACAAACAAATAAAAATAAAAAAAAGAATGTGTGTGTGTGTGTGTGTGTGTGTGTGTGTGTGTGTGTGTGTGTGTGACAGAGAGAGATAAAAATCAAAAAGAATGAGAGAGAGAGAGTAAAAAATTAAAATTGTAAAGAAATTGAATCATGGTATCCAAAGAACTCTTTCATTAAAATGACACGTTCCACACATCATTACGATAATCGTGTTCATGATCTATGAAACAAGAATTAATCTAATGTAATCTAATCTAATCATATCATATTGATGACTAGCCATGAAGAGTCATGAATTACCGAAGTTTTTGCCAATACCAGTAACCAAATCTAACATTGAAAATAAAAGACGACAATTTTTGTAATAAACCGGGACTTCTGTCAAGACCCTTTCGTCCCTGTTAATTAACCACGAAAAAGTCTGATATACCTCTATTCTGGAGTAACAAAGTGTGCATGCATTTAAAGATGAAGTGCATGATGTGAAGTTGCCGGACATACGATTCTGAGAGGAGCACGACTGTATTGCCCACTTTACGTGAACGACTCGGCGGTCAGTTTTTTGTTCTAAGACTGTATCTACAACACATATTGCACGCTGAAGACCCAGAAGAATTAAAAAACAAAAGTAGTTTATGAGAGCAACGTTAACTATAGCGTTCGAAGTATTCATAGTATTGTATACGTGTGTGCAAACGCCTTCCAATGCCAACTCAAGGAAGACAAGGATACACAGTCTAGCTTCGATATTATAAATTCGCCTCAGTTTGCGGATGAACTCAGACTTAGGTTCATAATCATTTAGAATATTTAGCAGTACTGTACCCATTGGGGTTAAACTCGTTTGCAACCAATGATTCTCACAGCTACAGGAACACTACTTGTGATACCTCATAGACCAAATACTTACGCAGTGCTATCAGACGAAAAGATCAACCTGACATAAACTGTGGGAAGTTTCTTTTACAACCTTCGTACCTGGATAATGAGCTTTTTCCTATTTGAGATGTCTGTGAACATTGCTGATTGAGACGATTTAAGACGAAACTAAATTCCTTCAGCTACGACAATGTTTAAAGAAATCGTCTTAACGGCACTAAATCGTCGTTTGTGAATCATTTACCGGACGAATTCTGCCGCATTTCACTGGTTGAAAGACAAAAAGCTTACTGACAAATTTCACAAAAGGAAAAGAGGGACGAAATGTCTTCCACTGGAAGGTCATGTTGTTTTATTTAATTGATTACAAAATCAGGCAAAACGAAGAGTCAGGTTGTCAGTATAAGCACATTACTGTTGTCAGCATGATGTTGCACTGCCCAGGGCCTGTAATGATAAGGGGCCCGTTTAGGTCAGGCATATTGTATACAGAAGTGGAAGAGAGACCACCACTAAATTCTAACCCGTATGCATTGCATACATTTTGACAATGTTGACTGGAATACTCTCTTTCAAATTCTAAAGGTGGCAGGGGTAAAATACAGGGAGCGAAAGGCTATTTACAATTTGTACAGAAACCAGATGGCAGTTATAAGAGTCGAGGGACATGAAAGGGAAGCAGTGGTTGGGAAGGGAGTAAGACAAGGTTGTAGCCTCTCCCCGATGTTGTTCAATCTGTATATTGAGCAAGCAGTAAAGGAAACAAAAGAAAAATTCGGAGTAGGTATTAAAATTCATGGAGAAGAAATAAAAACTTTGAGGTTCGCCGATGACATTGTAATTCTGTCAGAGACAGCAAAGGACTTGGAAGAGCAGTTTAATGGAATGGACAGTGTCTTGAAAGGAGGATATAAGATGGACATCAACAAAAGCAAAACAAGGATAATGGAATGCATTAAGTCGGGTGATGCTGAGGGAATTAGATTAGGAAATGAGGCACTTAAAGTAGTAAAGGAGTTTTGCTATTTGGGGAGCAAAATAACTGATGATGGTCGAAGTAGAGAGGATATAAAATGTAGGCTGGCAATGGCAAGGAAAGCATTTCTGAAGAAGAGAAATTTGTTAACATCCAGTATTGATTTAAGTGTCACGAAGTCATTTCTGAAAGTATTCGTATGGAGTGTAGCCATGTATGGAAGTGAAACATGGACGATAAATAGTTTGGACAAGAAGAGAATAGAAGCTTTCGAAATGTGGTGCTACAGAAGAATGCTGAAGATTAGATGGGTAGATCACATAACTAATGAGGAAGTATTGAATAGGATTGGGGAGAAGAGAAGTTTGTGGCACAACTTGACCAGAAGAAGGGATCGGTTGGTAGGACATGTTCTGAGGCATCAAGGGATCACCAATTTAGTATTGGAGGGCAGTGTGGAGGGTAAAAATCGTAGAGGGAGACCAAGAGATGAATACACTAAGCAGATTCAGAAGGATGTAGGTTGCAGTAGGTACTGGGAGATGAAAAAGCTTGCACAGGATAGAGTAGCATGGAGAGCTGCATCAAACCAGTCTCAGGACTGAAGACCACAACAATGCATTGCATACACACAGAAATTACTGTTACAGTGTACTTATGGAGCCCAATGAGTGAATTGCATATTTTCCGGTGAGCAAGAGAACTGGCAAACAGTCTTCGCTACATTAGGTTACTTAATCTGGTTTCACTCTGAGCCAGAATTTATGGTCAGCGACGAAGTGTAAGGTCAATGAGTCGGATGCGAGTTTTGCAACTGTGAAATACTTTCCTACATTATAAAAGCGAATATTAAATTTGAACTAATATTGCGAAAATTTTGTACTTGGATACTTAGAATGAAAATCTTTCTGTTTATTGCAAAGGAAAACAATTGATTTTCTAAAACATTGTCTGTCATACACAACTTGAAACAGGTTATGTCGACCAAATCATATGGAAGAACTGACAGCGACGTATGTCGGAAGGCAGTAAGATCTCTTGCCTTTGGGTTTGGCAGTACTCGATAGCCATTTCTAGGCGCAAGTAAATGAAGAAAGGCACCGCGTTTTTGTTATCAAGTAACGTCTTCATCAACTACTTAAGTTTTAATGTAATCTACGAGTAATTACTGATGTTTGGTATTAACCTGAAAAGTATTCTGTAGGCAGGGAAGGAACCGTGATGGGTTCGTATCTCTGTCACGGAACTTCACATCATGCACTTCATCTTTAAATGCATGCACACTTTGTTACTCCAGAATAGAGGTATATCAGACATTTTTCGTGGTTAATTAACAGGGACGAAAGGGTCTTGACAGAAGTCCCGGTTTATTACAAAAATTGTCGTCTTTTATTTTCAATGTTAGATTTGGTTATTGGTATTGGCAAAAACTTCGGTAATTCATGACTCTTCATGGCTAGTCATCAATATGATATGATTAGATTAGATTACATTAGATTAATTCTTGTTTCATAGATCATGAACACGATTATAGTAATGATGTGGAACGTGTCATTTTAATGAAAGAGTTCTTTGGATACCATGATTCAATTTCTTTACAATTTTAATTTTTTACTCTCTCTCTCTCTCATTCTTTTTGATTTTTATCTCTCTCTCTCTCTGTCACACACACACACACACACACACACACACACACACATTCTTTTTTTTTTTTTTTTATTTGTTTGTTGTGCTCGACTATCGGCGAGGCACGAAAACGTCTGTAAATTAATTTCTTAGTTTTGAGTACACTTACGAAAGAAATATAAAAACAACTAGGAGAGTTACTGATTTATGATGCTTAGTTTGCAGTCAGTTCTGAGTATTATTAGTAACTACGCTCCAGTCCCTAAACCTAGCTACAGAAATGCGAATCAGACGCATTACGTATTCCAAGCCGTTGCAGCTGCGGCTTGGAGACACCAGCTATGGTCACTTCCCAGCCCGCTGTAATATCACATCGGTTCGTCTTCTTCCTGCTGGTATTGCAACTGAGATTTGGCAACAAGGCAATGTATGTTTGGCAAATCTGTGATCGACGAATTACTTCCTGGTGTGCACGGAATTAAGCCTCAAAGTTCACTTGATTTTACTTGTTATTTCCATTGAGAAATCTGAGTTGTTATCGCTTGAGGTGTAACAAAATACTGTAAATTTACGGGTTTCAGCCCAGGAAAGTCGTTGCACGTGGAAATCGCAACTAATCTCGTCCTTCAAATAGCGGTTCACGAGTTGTAGCCACTATTGGTCTCGTAAGAGGAAGTTGTGACACATACTTCTTCGCCAGCTCTGTGGTAATGTACTGACCTGTGAAACAGCGTCTGTTATGGTGCATAGTTCCAGTCTCAGTGAGTATAGCGTTTTTATCCCTTCTATGAAAGAGATACAAACAGTCAGATCAAACATCGATAAGGAAATCGCAAGAAAATACTTTCGGCTCATAGTGCAATGGTGAAAAACTTACAATGCTGCACAACAGGTAACGCCTGTTTCCGCTGCTGACAAGCAAATTTTGGGTTTCTAGGAATACATAACTTTATTTATGAAATGCCACATTTGCATACATCTTGAGTATGACACAGCATACCAATTAAACACAAACCCAATCAAAATCTAAGTGAGTAGTATTTTACCAATTTATGTCGATAGAGGCTCGCTTGTGTACAGATACTCAGTTTTATTAAAACAGACTTTCGTCGTAAGTTCACAATTTTCGTAAAGTTTCTTTTAGTGTTGTTAAAACAATAATAAACATGAGAGATAAATTAATCATCAACGATATATGCGAATTCTCCGATGTTATCCATAACAGTCAGAAAATGCACATGCAGTTTATTGATTACATGCATGTAGAATACTTGTTCTGAGTTAAAGCTCTCAAACAAGGTTTGACGAAGAATAAAATGCCACTACCAGGCGACAGCTAATATAGAAAATACTTTTTCGACGTATTTTGGCACGATGCGCTCTACCCATACATAATACAAAAGTTTCGAGATGCATCTACTCTCTGGCTGTCTGTTAAACCTGAAATGAACAAAATGTCGCAGAAGTTAGCCCTTTTTCCACATACGACTATTTTGGGATGAGAAGTGAAGGGAATTATTTTACTAGTTCCATTAGATTGATAACTTTAGCAGACAGGAGAATTGCGTTTTAAAAAATACAGCAGTGAATGTACTCCAACTCGCGACATCTTACCTACCGTGCGCGATACTTGACATTACGCTACTAGCCGACACATAGCTGTAACAGCTCCAGAAGTCGAAAACAATTCCTCCAGAACTTCTGCAGTCCACAGCGCTGTGGGATAATGCATATGGCCAGGTCAATACTTATGAGAGACAAACAGTTATACCTTTTCTTTTTCACTGCACGACGTTTTCAACAAACAGATAGCGCAATAGAGTAGCTCAAGTGGAAAGGACCACATCGTATTTAAATTTCTGCATCCTACACTGTTGGCAGTTCTGTGTTGGTGGCAGTTACGTGATTTTATTTTGGTGATTACAAAATAAAGTTGAATGTATGCACTGGGTAGCCGAGGCAGCTAGTTCATGGTGATTCGGTCAACCCAGTAAATGAATTTACTGAACATGCTCCAAATTGATACAGGGAGCCTGTGGGTCAGAATTCTCAGCCAGTGTGGCACAACGGCGTTATGACAGAAAAATGAGACCCCCAGAAGAGGGTTTGGTGATCAGTTGGGCTGATGAGAGGTTCATATATTTATGGTCTGGGTTCGATTCCAACTTCGGTCAGTGATTTTATATAGGGAGAGACAGATTCCATTCTCTTCTGGCTGCACCAAGTGAAGAAGATATAATGGCATTGTGGTCTGAAATTCACATTGCAAATGATATTCCTTCTCTACCAAGTAGACGTTAGGTTCAGCCACAGTAAAGCCTGGAGTGGCGACATGTAGAAACTCTATCACCACTAACCTTTCTTATACTAGTTATTTATTTCTAGTGACGAAACAAACGCTATGTAGGTTCACAGGACACTTATTCCATCTTTTATTTGAGCTTCTGTATGTCGATAGAATTGTTTCTGAACTGGGAATGCAACTCAGACCGCCCTTAACGCGGAATTTGTTCCCTTCGTGACAATACAGCTCGACTACAATTTGTTGTTTGTTCAAAACTGCAGATTCCTCATCTCCACATACTGCGCGTGAATGGGTTCGAATCCTGGCCCGGCACTGAAGATTTCATTATGTATTATCAAGATCTAGCATGAGAACACCTATATGCTGGTGGATAATAATTTCGATTTTTTATGTATTTTCATTTGTTGCCAGCAACAACGATATTTGACGTTTGTGACTCCCAGTGAGACACAGAACTATTTGCGAGGTCACTGTAAGTTCAATAAGATTTTATTCCGTGCTGCTGGTGGAGAAAAATTCGGTAGCTGACGTCTCTTTGCGTGTAGTCAACAACGATATGTGTGGGGCTCTATTCCCAGTCAGCACTGAACTCTTCGTCATATTATTTCTAGTTCAAACATGCTCACATGTCGCTGCTGGTGCAACAGACCCATACTTAACGTTCGTTTTCTCTAGAATATAACAGCGATAGGTGCCGGGCTGGAGTCCTGGGAAGGAAAAAATTAATGTTTCGTCTCGTCATTTCAGTTAAAACATCTAGCTACTGCCCAGAAAATGCGATATGTCACAGTTGATTGAGCTTCGGTATCTATCCGATTAGGTTCTGGGTTCGAATCCCTTTCCAACAAAAAGCTTTACCTCACGGCATTTCAAATAAGTTACTTGTTAAGAAGCAATATTTAACATCTTTTGTAGTTCGTTAACAGGGACAATAGGAGCTGGGTAGCAATTCGGGTCTGTTTAAAATGTTTGCGTTATGTAATTTAACGTTGGTATTTGCTAATTGATACTGTCTAAAATCGAGGTATAACACTCTCTGTATGTCTAATCGGGAATGACTGTTAGTTTCCGTCAGTCACGAAATCTTTGCTTAATCTGCCTTACCTGGGTTTGAATCCATATGCAGAACGAGACGGTTCGTCGTGTCATTTGAAGTTCATACATATTCTCAACTAGCTGCTCGTGAATAACTTAAATTTTTAATGTCATTTTGTGTTAAATAATAAGTACGGTATGTTACTTTGAAGAGGAAATCATGAATACGACGAACTTACTACGTGCATTACCTATCTGACGTAATAATGAGAGTGGTAACATTTCAGGTATGTCATTTATTGTAATAAATGCGAGCTTACAAGCCTTAAGGACAGTCTTACCCGTGATAAGGTGTTCCCTGATATTTGTAGTATCGTAGTATTACTTTACATCTAGAGTTATTGCGATTCAGTGTAGTTTTTTCTAGTGGTGACTTGTTGGAATCATTTTCAATAGTCAAACGACTGTACCAAGGAGCGATTAGAGGACCTGCTAGACAGCTGCGTTATGTGGGTTGTATGCGAATCAGGCGAAATGCAATTCAGGTCGTTTGGATACTTTTGAGCATGACTGTACATAATCCTGGATGAGGCGCCCCGATGAAGGCGCATCACTACCGTGATAACGGCGGCTGGGAAACCCATATGGTGGAGAACGGCCGTAAGGAACGAATGGTCAACCCTATCAAAAGCTTGACTAAAGTCCAAAGATGTAAGTGCCCCAGAGAGGCGTTGTGCCTGGGTAACGGCGATCAGATCCCTGTAGCGGCATAAAACCGTGCGGATATTATTATCCCCTCCCAAAGATGCTTGGTCTGGCGACACAAAATATTGGGCAACATTTATAAGTCGTGCGGCCAAAAGGCGAGTGAAGATTTTCATATCACTGTAAGGAGGGTGCTGGGCCGATAATCACTGATATTGTTGCCACCATGCGGTTTACGTACAGGAATAATAATTCCTTCCATGAAAGCGTCCGGCACAGGTACTTCCGGAGACATCAGTTCCCGACAGATGGAGGTGAAGGTGGGCTCTAACAAATCACGGAAGCTGCGATAAAATTCGAGGGGAAGACCGTCGGGTCCTGGGGAGCGATTGAAGGTTCCTGCTCGGATCGCATCGCGGACTTCATCATCAGTCACCTCGGACATCAAGTCAATCGCCGCATCTCCTGGGATACCACCGAAGGTGAGCTGTGACACTTCCTCGATTAACTCTTGGGAATGTGGAACTGCGGCGTAGAGCTTGTAACGGAACTGAAATGATGGTGGGCTGACAGTAATTTGGAGCCCGCGCGTCGGAAACGGGCGCGCTGGTGTGAGACTGCCAGGGAGTGCACCCTGATGCCATCTATTGGCGAAACTGGGAATTAGTGCTGCCTCAGACAATGCACTAAACTCTCGGAGTCAAATGTATTCTTTTGATGGTAATTATAAGTTATTACTGTATGATTTAATGTTATAAGGCGCTAGTAGTAAATTATTATGACTGGTATGAACTCCAGGGTAATAAATATAAATATTCTTAAATACTAAATGATTTCGGTGAAAAGGTGGTAGGGGAACGCCCCCACTCTTGGTGATACAAGCATAGCTAGAGGTAGCTGGAGACACAGGGACTGAACAATGCAATGGCCTGGGGAGTGTTGACGTGAGCGGACGTGCGTAACTGTGCTCACGCAAAAGTGATTGTACAACAGCGAAGAGGCGAATATCGTCGCCGTTTGTGGAGTGGAACGCGACGAATGGTTGTCGAAGCCGTCTCTATGCCACTGGGGCTGAGTGTAAGAGTTCTTGCGCCCAGATTTTATGGCGGACGTGCAGTAGCTTATACGAGTGCTACAGCTCGTAGTTCCAGCCGCCATTGAGGGCATGAGGCGTGAAGAGCTGCGTTAGCCACATGCATCACACCACCAGCACCGACACGTCTACCCAAGGCAAGACTGCTTGAAATTGTTAAGTCGAACTTTGTATACATGTAAAAGGAGAATACCAGTTTTCTTTTGTGCAAGTGCAGAGGACAGAATATAGTAATGAGTATAATTACGACGCATGTTGTTCATTGTAAAGTGTAGTAACCTGAAACATAGTGTAGTGAAATCAGACTGAGGCCACCATCGCCTCTTTCATTTACAATTCTTTTGGTTGTAGAATACTTTGGCGTTTAAGAATGTAGAAAAGAGCAATGGTCACACCAGAATGAGTCGCCTATTTATAGTTACTTAAATTTTTCTGAGTAACCTTTCAAGTAAAGTCACTTAACTAATTCTATAGCAATTGTCCAAAGAGTAATATCCCAAAATCATTAAATAAGTTGAAGGGTAGAAGTTTGTTAAATTAAGTTGCTTAAATTGTCTTGGTGGTAATTACCAAGCCAACTCACAGAAATTGAGAGAGTATTTGCTTTGTAGAATCACCTAGAATGATCAGAAATAGTAATATTCAGAATTAAGTTTAAAATTCAACTCAAGCCGTTTCACTTTGAAACGAGCCAAAAAATTGATTTATTCTTTTGCTCCTTCAGAGCTGGCGACCGTAGTTATAAGTATTTTCAGGAGGATTCGACGGTAAGTCTGCTGCTCTAGTCGTGCTGATAGGATTATCTACTGCTGCTAGCAGTGGTGATTGGATACTTAAGCTCACTACCAAGTTAAGTGGGTCAGGTAGGCAGTGTTACCGTGTGAACTGTAGGGCACTGTAGGCCGTGGATCGAACCCGTTCAATCATCACAGCTCTTTGAGAAATAGTCCGGTTAGGAGTGTACTAATCCAATAGGTAAATACTGGCGAGTAACGGTCAAAAATGTATACGCAAGTGAATTTAGCAAGGTCCATGTAGCTCCTAGTTAATGTGGTGTAATGGCGAGGGTAGGAGTGGAGTAAAAGTGAGCTGAGCTTGTGGCAGCTGTGCTGTCTTCAAAGATTAATAACGCCAGAATTCACTACTAACTCTTACCATTAGGGCTGAGCTATTTACGGTTAAAATACGTAGCAGTAAGCGCAAAGGCGTGACAGCTACAGGTCCGTATTGGCTTTATACATACGGAAGTAGGAAGCGGGTCATTCTGTCAGTGGAGGGGTTAAAACAACGGAGTCACTTGAGAACATACCCCATTTACTGATGGAAAGATTCGGCGGTTCGGTCGCAAGCTGCTGGTAGTGGGCGTGAAGCACTTCCCTATTGCAGATTGAGTTACGTAGCGATGCCCTTCTTGGTCTGTTAGGACGTGAATCAATTTTCGGCGTCGCTTTTGGCGTTCTTGGATGATATGGTACATCGAGGGATGTTCATGAGGCATTCGATCAGCAGTACGAGATCGTACTATGGCTCCTTCCAAATGCCTTCGCATGAGATTGGAGATTTATGCCTTAGCATGGTTCATCCTTGTATGGCGCTCAGGGGAGGCTGCCATCGTGGAGCATTCTCGGAGGATCCTGTAGTAAAAGTCCATAGTGCTCTTCCTCCAGGCGACAACATCTTTGCCATACCGGATCAAAGTTTTTCGAAGAGCAGGTTTTGCACACTGGATTCACCAGGATATGGTAGACGGACACGTGGGACGGCGTCTGTTACATGTGATCCAAGTGTCTTCTATTAGAAGTCGACAGTCAGGTGAATTAAGAAGTGCCGTGTTCAGTTTCCATAAACCACGTCCGTGCCATACTGCCTGTCTTGTGAGAACAACATCACAGAAGTAAGCCTCATGATCTGAGAAAGCAACAGGCCAGATTTCAGCCCGTCGAGTATGTTGAATTAGGGATCGCGAGATGAAGATGGGATCCAGTCGGCTAGAGGAGTGCGCAGTGTAATGCGTAAAGCCCAAAAGATCACCGTGAACATGTTTCCACGTGTCGACAAATTGTAGTCGCGTGACGACTGTTTCCAGAGCTGCGCGCGGTGAGTGACGCGGCAATTGATCCTGAGGTCGCTGGGTGCAGTTGAAGTCTCCACCCATGACCCAGTCGTCATGTGGTCCCATAAAAAGGGGCGTAACTTCATTCGCGAAGAAGACATTGCGTTCACGACGGTAGTTGGAGCCCGACGGCGCATAAATATTGACGATGCGGACACCAAAGAGAATAAGGGCCATACCTCTGCCGTTGCGGAGGTATAGGACATCTTCGGCAGGAAGACCTTCTCGTACGATGATGGCAACACCACTACCGGTGTCTGAAGCGAGAGAAAGATGCGCCGTGAAGCCCTGCGGTGGTGAAAAATAGGCGACATGCACTTCCTGAAAAAGCGCAATATCTATGTCCGCATCATAAATCATATTGCGGATCAGCGCTAGTTTGTGGGGCGCACGAATGGTCGCGAGGTTAATCGTTGCGACACGATAATGCTGGTGTTGGAGTCCCACAGGCACAGGAGGGGCTCCTTCTTCAGGAGCGAGAGGTCGTCAATCTTGCCGGTCCGCTGAAGAGGCTGCTATTGTGGAGAGTTTGCGGGCGCGGTCGCAACCGATGGGGGCGCCCCATCATCAGCACCGTCCATCCGAGTCCCTTCGATCTCCACGTCGTCTGCCCAGGAGACTGAGGGGCTCCTTCTTCAGGAGCGAGAGGTCGTCAATCTTGCCGGTCCGCTGAAGAGGCTGCTATTGTGGAGAGTTTGCGGGCGCGGTCGCAACCGATGGGGGCGCCCCATCATCAGCACCGTCCATCCGAGTCCCTTCGATCTCCACGTCGTCTGCCCAGGAGACTGATACTGCGGTAGGGCATCGGCTGTGTCCATCATCCACGTGGAGAGGAGACGTAGTTTTCGGCTCAGCGGTTAGGCTCTCTTCAATGTCGACCTGTGGGGGCGACGGCGCCAGTAAGGAGGGGTGTTCGTTGCCAGTGGTCGCCTGTAGCGGGTCGTTCGCAGCAGACTTTTGGTCATCAAAGAGCGGTTTGTCATCCATCTTCGGGTCTGCATCCCTGTTATCCATCCGTAGAATAGATTCATCAGGGGGTGTACGGCTACGTTTCTCTTTCGTGTCGATCCTTGTTTTCGAACATGTCGTTCAGAGTCCGATTGCGGGTGGCTTTCGTCTGACTCCGGACCAGCCTGAAGGAAAGCAGAAGTAGGTACCACTCCCGGATCAACGTTCATCTCAGTAGCATTTTCAGTCACCGTGCTGCGAAGATTCGGCAGGTCGGGATCTGGCTTCTGTGGCACCTCAGAAGGAATCTCGGTAGCGGTTGCATTTACCTGATCAGACGACGTCAACGGAGCAGGAAAACCCTGTGTAGAGGTTCTACCTGCCTGGGCAACCTTGGCATATGTGACAGGGATCTGAGTGATCACCGCTGGGGACGCTTCCTCGCCGACCGGCGTCTGGATCAGGCGGCTTCGCATGCAGGCGGATCTGACGTGGCCTTCTTGTCCACAACCCGCACGTGTTCGGGGTTGGCCGTCGTACATGACAATGGCTCGCACGCCACCAATTGTCAGGTATGATGGTATATGTTTTTTTAGTTCAATTTTGGTCTGACGCACACCATTAAGGACACGGTAGGTAGTGAAGGTTTGCCATTTTTCCTCTACGTAACCGATGACGCTACCGTATGGTTGTAACGCAGAGACAACGTCGTCCTTCGGCACTTCAAAAGGTAGTTCAAACACCCTAATCGTGCGTTGACCTTACTCTGCGAGTTCAAGTGTTACAGCTCCGACGTGACCATCAGAGTATTTGAACTTAAGTCCATTGGCATGTCGGCGAATAACATCTTCACACACCTCGGTGTTTATCATTTTAATATAAACGACACTACTCGTTCCACAAGATTTCGGGATTGCAGCCGGATCTCATCGACTTCTTTCCACGATATTTCGGCCGACAACCTTACAGCCATCTTCAGGCGAGTGTTTGAAACTGGAGATTGCTAGTGCAAGTCGCTCTATTTATACGTAAAACTGCCGCTGTCGATTCCAAGGCCCTCTACAATATTACTGCATCTATGGAGCGCAATCGAATGCGTGAAAAAAGTAAAACATGCACGCAGACGTGTCCAAAACAATAAAATGCAAAATTTCAATATTAAAATGACTTGTCGCTCGACGTGTCAGAAGCCATAAAAAGTTTTCTTTTGGTTGAAATTAAAGAAATCAACGGGTCCCAGGCCTTATTCAATAAAAGCCGCCATCACGATTAATGAGATTATCCGCTAAACGTATTTCCACGGATTCCTTCACAACTGAATCCCAGAAGGATCTCGATGGGGCGAAAAATCCCAGAAGGATCTCGATGGGGCCATGATTTTTCGCCCCATCGAGATCCTTCTGGGATTCAGTTGTGAAGGAATCCGTGGAAATACGTTTAGCGGATAATCTCATTAATCGTGATGGCGGCTTTTATTGAATAAGGCCTGGGACCCGTTGATTTCTTTAATTTCAACCAAAAGAAAACTTTTTATGGCTTCTGACACGTCGAGCGACAAGTAATTTTAATATTGAAATTTTGCATTTTATTGTTTTGGACACGTCTGCGTGCATGTTTTACTTTTTTCACGCATTCGATTGCGCTCCATAGATGCAGTAATATTGTAGAGGGCCTTGGAATCGACAGGTGGCGCGCATGCTACGGTAACTTGCGCATGCGCGCCTGCGGCAGTTTTACATATAAATAGAGCGACTTGCACTAGCAATCTCCAGTGTCAAACACTCGCCTGAAGATGGCTGTAAGGTTGTTGGCCGAAATATTGTGGAAAGAAGTCGATGAGATCCGGCTGCAATCCCGAAATCTTGTGGAATATTCGATACGCCGGGAAAACTTCAAGAGTCACGACACTACTCGTGTTCGAAAAATGGATTCCGAGTACGTGGTGAGGATCTAAATGAACTTCTTCACGTAGGAACGTTTCAACTTCATGTGCACGTGGTCGCTTATGTTCAGCTGGGAAGGAAACTTTAAGGGTCACACGGCGGTAAGCGCTCGACATGTTGTTCACGGCGGACGGACCAAGCCTTAAAGCGACGACGCGGAAGTAAACAACGCCGGCAGCGGAGCACTGGCCGGCGCGCGGGGCCGTCCGCACGCTGGCACGGCTGAGAGCCGACTAGGTCCGAGGGCACAGAGGACAGTGCGCCTGCAGGGCCTTATCCCTTGCACGCTCCCCGTGAGACCCACATTCACAACATGTCCACACCACTACATTCGTAGTGCGCCTAATAGATGTTTGCCCATCATACTCATTACTCGTGGCATATTAATCTCGGTGGCTCGGATGGAAGCCGGCACGGTAACTCAGCGTGTTCGGTCAGAGGCTTAGTTGCCCTCTGTAATAAAAAAACTGAGTTAATGGATCAACGACGAACTGAAACGGGTGTCTTGAAGCGTCCGCCATGAGTAGATACAAAGAACGAAAACGAACAAAACGAGATCAAAAAAAAAAAGATGGATAGAGCGTCTGTCATGTAAGCAGGAGATCCCGGGTTCGAGTCCCGGTCAGGGCACACATTTTGGCTCTGAGCACTATGCGACTTAACTTCTGAGGTCATCAGTCGCCTAGAACTTAGAACTAATTAAACCTAACTAACCTAAGGACAGCACACACATCCATGCCCGAGGCAGGATTCGAACCTGCGACCGTAGCGGTCGCTCGGTTCCAGACTGTAGCGCCCAGAACCGCACGGCCACTCCGGCCGGCCTCACACATTTTCAACATGTCCCCTATGAAGGATATCAACGCCTGTTTGCAGCTAGGGTGTCCATTTACTTATCATTTCATTTATAGCAAAGCTGCAAGGTCATCAACGGTAACTGTTCTTTCGGGAACAGATACTACCGTCATATATAACATAATTTTTTAATTGTTCGAGTGGGTGGTATGGTACGTGGTAAGATAATGAAGTGTAATATGCTGGAATAGGCTTTCGCGGCCAGAATCTTATTTCAGTAGCATACCTCACGAGGAGAAAACGACAAGTGCCATAACCCGATTTTCCAGAAACTTTGCCCAGTGGAAGAGAGGTCAAAATAATCGAACCCGTTTCTCGGCTAATCTGTAGATACTCAAAAGTCTCGAGAAAACAACGACCAAAGTTTTCGCCGTTATTTCTATGCCTTTAGCCACACCGGAAGTTGAATCGATGCGGTGGTGCGGTGGCTACCGTGGCGGATTCACACTTTCGCACCCCGTGTTCTTAACACGATTTTCTTAAAATTGTAATTTATTTCATTTCTTTTATCTACCCATGTTTGAGGAAAGGTAACGATACAAATGTTTCATATCAAATTGGAGGACACAAGACAGTTATATTTACTGTGAAATTACAACTGCGTTTCACGGTGTTATACATTTATTGTATTTGTGTATACAGTATTTTCAAGCGTTACAACATTTATACATTCTCATACTCTTATATTTCATTCTTATGTCAATTCTTATATTAATTTTTACATTTTATTCGTACGTTTATTCTTCAGAAAGATTTGGGATTTGGTGCATTTACTTGGATAATACTGTTCGTATAAATATTCGAAACAGAGATATTTTGAACACCATGAGCATTGTGCAAGCTCCTGTTTTCGAAAAAATGATCCGTACTGCGTGGTTTGCCGCGAAATTATTGGCATTGCGCGAAATCTTCAGTAATGTTAACGACTTTTCTTTCCCAAGTGAGATTCATACAAAGATATGTCTCTGTGGTAAGGTATACAACAGCGACATTTCTTTGTATGAATCTCACTTGGGAAATAAGAGTCGTTAACATTGCTTTAAGATAATTCGGGTTAAATTGTTCTCGATTTACAGTATGCGAAATTTTGGGGAACAATAATAGCAACCTGCGTGAGTGACTGAAAAGCAAAAGAGAAACATCCCTCATTTTTAGTGAGACGTTATCTGCTTCCGCGATTGTTTAAGTTTCGCCCAATTTCTAGCAGAAAGTATTCGGTAGCAGCTAGTAGACCTCGCTGGCTTCTAAATGATTTGCACTAATTACGGCCAGAATGCATTGTGCAGTGAGATTGCAGGGGTCACGGCAATGGAGAAAGGGGGAGGTGGAAGAGGAGACACGGGGAGGGGGGGGGGGCGGCGGCGGGGGTGAGGCCTCTACTGCAACATCAGCAGTGTGGGGTGACCCCTGACCTTCCCCTCAGGGCCGGCCACCAGATGCAGCGCGCACAGCGAAAAAATAAAAGAGGGCGTGGAAAGGAAATGAATGGAAGCGGAAGACCAGAATGCAAATGAAAAGCACTGACGCGTAGCTGGGGTTTCCTCATCCGCCCTACAAAATCCACCTATGTATCAGCAAAGAGTTTCCACCCAGTACTTCGACATCTCCAGATTATTTCCTCGTCTTCTGCGATGTTACGTAATTTTTTTGGAGAGTTAATTGAATTTATTTTGCAGTCTTTGTACCCCCGTGAGTGCTTTTGGGGTCAAGTGCATGTCCGCTTTTCTCTTTACTCACAGAGCTGATGAATGAAATTGTGTCCAACATAGATTCTATGTTCAGAGGAAAGAGACTCTCTCTTAGTGTCTCTCGTTTGCGACCCCTTACGTCACAGCCTGTTCTTCAACAGCTCCGTTAGTATTTACATAAACATTTCATAATCTTATCTACTTGTATACTAAATTCAACTTTAAATTAATATTTTCATCAGATAATACGAGATAATATTTCATATAAGTATATAAGTAGTGCATCCGTCATTGGCATGTACACCAATGGGAACGGCAGTAGAAAAACCTATTGAAAACTATTAATAATGTTTAACATTGTCTTTCACATAAAACAGGAACTGTATTTTCTCAAAACTTGCCATGATGCTCATCAATACCTTGCTGAGATGTAACTTTAAAAAAATAAAAAAAAGCCTGGTTAAATGTTCTTATGAGTTTCATAAGCGCATAATATTAGTTAAAAACTGAATGTATGTTTTTAACGCAGGTGTCTAGTTTCCAAAAAGAAAACTCAAGTACTCACGTGCAGGCACAAGTTAGGGCACACTCCACTCTCTTCCCATTTTTGTTGGTGTTTGGAAAATGGGGAGAGAGTGGAGTGTGCCCTAACTTGTGCCTGCACGTGAGTACTTGAGTTATATATATATATATATATATATATATATATATATATATATATATATATATATAGGATGGTCCATTGATCGTGACCGGGCCAAATATATCACGAAATAAGCATCAAACGGAAGAACTACAAAGAGCGAAACTCGTCTAGCTTGAAGGGGGAAACCAGATGGCGCTATGGTTGGCCCCGCTAGATGGCACTGCCACAGGTCAAACGGATGTCAACTGCGTTTTCTTTAAATAGGAACCCCCATATTTTATTACATATTCGTGTAGTACGTAAAGAAATATGAATGTTTTAGTTGGACCACTTTTTTCGCTTTGTGATAGATGGCGCTGTAATTGTCACAAACGTATAAGAACGTGGTATCACGTAACATTCCGCCAGTGCGGACGTATTTGCTTCGTGATACATTACCCGTGTTAAAATGGACCGTTTACCAATTGCGGAAAAGGTCGATATCGTGTTGATGTATGGCTATTGTCATCAAAATGCCCAACGGGCGTGTGCTATGTATGCTGCTCGGTATCCTGGACGACATCATCCAAGCGTCCGGACCGTTCGCCGGATAGTTACGTTATTTAAGGAAACAGGAAGTGTTCAGCCACATGTGAAACGTCAACCACGACCTGCAACAAATGATGATGCCCGAGTAGGTGTTATAGCTGCTGTCGCGGCTAATCGGCACATCAGTAGCAGACAAATTGCTCGAGAATCGGGAATCTCAAAAACGTCGGTGTTGAGAATGCTACATGAACATCGATTGCACCCGTACCATAGTACTATGCACCAGGAATTGCATGGCGACGACGTTGAACGTCGTGTATTATTCTGCCACGGGGCACAAGAGAAATTACGGGACGATGACAGATTTTTTGCACGCGTTCTATTTAGCGACGAAGCGTCATTCACCAACAGCGGTAACGTAAACCGGCATAATATGCACTATAGGGCAACGGAAAATCCACGATGGCTGCGACAACTGGAACATCAGCGACCTTGGAGGGTTAATGTATGGTACGGCATTCTGGGAGGAAGGATAATTGACCTCCATTTTATCGATGGCTATCTAAATGATGCAATGTATGGTGATTTCCTACGTAATGTTCTACCGATGTTACTACAAGATGTTTCACTGCATGACAGAATGGCGATGTACTTCCAACATGATGGATGTCCGGTACATAGCTCGCATGCGGTTGAAGCGGTATTGAATAGCGTATTTAATGACAGGTGAATTGGCCGTCTGTGTGCCATACCATGGCCCGCACTTTCACCGGATCTGACGACCCCGGATTTCTTTCTGTGGGGAAAGTTGAAGGATATTTGCTATCGTGATCCACCGACAACGCCTGATAACATGCGTCAGCGCATTGTCAATGCATGTGCGAACATTACGGAACGCGAACTACTCGCTGTTGAGAGGAATGTCGTTACACTTATTGCCAAATGCATTGAGGTTGACGGATATAATTTTGAGCATTTATTTTATTAATGTGGTATTTACAGGTAATCACGCTGTAACAGCATGCGTTCTCAGAAATGATAAGTTCACAAAGGTACATGTATCACATTGTAACAACCGAAATAAAACGTTCAAAGCGAAAAAAGTGGTCCAACTAAAACATTCGTATTTCTTTACATACTACACAAATATGTAATAAAATAGGGCCGGGGGGGGGGGGGGGGGGGGGGGATTCCTATTTAAAAAAGCGCAGTTGATATCCGTTTGTCCTATGGCAGCGCCATCTAGCGGGCCAACCATAGAGCCATCTGGTTTCTCCCTTCAAGCTAGACAAGTTTAGTTCTCTGTAGTTTCTTCGTTTGACGCTTATTTCGTGAGGTATTTGGCCCGGTCACGATCAATGGACCAACCTGTATATATATACTGAAGCAACTCCGGCAAAGCCGGTCCCAAACCTGGTTGAAAAAGGAGGAGGGGGAGGAGCAACACCTCGTTAAAAAAACTTGGTTCACCTTGCCCAGGTGATAGTGCCTAGTGAGGGCCCCTTGCCAAGGATACGGTGAAGACCTCAACGGCAGTGAAGGCGGAGATGAAAATCATCGGTACGGCGCAACTGGCGGAAGAGGCAGCCCAAATCCACTACCGTCTGTTCTGAAATCCAGCGGGTAGTGGTCAGCGTCCATTCACCTATTTGGTGCGGCTGCTCCATGCTCTTCTTGATCTCAGCAATCAAGTCGTAAACATGTGACCTTCATAGAAGATCACCACAAAACAAGTTTCATCTTGAATAAGCATGATGAAACAAAAGGAAAAAATCTACTACCCCAGACATCAGTCTCTAGACTGAATTTTCCTGGTCATCGGATTCTGGAGGACCAGAAACGTCATGCACAAAAGAGTTAGAGCTTCTCAAAATCTCTAAGACCAAAACAGAAGAACTTCATAGGAACTCTCAACACAGACACACTCTCCAAAGTAGGCAAACTCAAACAACTCACAAATACTATGGAAAAATTCCACATAAAAATCCTTGCGATTCAAGAAACATGATTTACTGACAAAAATAATTCTGATTCGGGAAACTTCATAATCTACAAAGGAAAACCCGCAGTCCAGCTGAACAAGGGATCCATACAATTTGGCACAACTTTTGTTGTGCTCAAATCAATTATAGATTCAGTAATAAACTTTCATTCAGCATCAGAAAAAATCTCCACCATCTCAGTAAAATCTAGAAACAAGGCATATACACTGATAAATGCACATGCCCCCACAACTGATTACAATAGAAGAGATTCACATGTAATAGATGACTTCTGGGAACTATTGGAGGAAACCTCAAATATCCCTAGTCAACACGTGAAAATTGTGTTAAGAGATTTCAATGGACAACTCGGTAAAGAGAAAAAATACAGGAAAACAACGGAAATTCGTACAGCTCACAAGAGAACAAATAAAAACGGCGAAGACTGATAAACTTCTGCGAAAATTTTGATCTTGAAGTGTTGGCAGAAGAGCCAACACCGTGTTGCTAGAGGAGGCCGAAATGCACGCTTTTAGCTCACGCGGACTGGCGTGAGGTCTGGTACATTACAAAGAAATGAGAACTTAGAAAAACGGACGCAGTTGCTGTAATACTTAACTTTAATCCATAATTGTAGAACATCGCTCTTGTTGATACATTCTTCAAGATAAATATCAAATGCTATGGCGCCTTGCTAGGTCGTAGCAAATGACGTAGCTGAAGGCTATGCTAACTATCGTCTCGGCAAATGAGAGCGTATTTGTCAGTGTAGCATCGCTAGCAAAGTCGGCTGTACAACTGGGGCGAGTGCTAGTAAGTCTCTCTAGACCTGCCGTGTGGTGGCGCTCGGTCTGCAATCACTGACAGTGGCGACACGCGGGTCCGACGTATACTAACGGACCGCGGCCGATTTAAAGGCCACCACCTAGCAAGTGTGGTGTCTGGCGGTGACACCACAAAAATCATGTCTACACAATTCCTTGAACCTGTAAACAAACTTACAACATGAATATCATCAAATTCAAATTTGGGTGAATTTCAGAGACCATGTTGCCTTATCTAATAAGAATACCATATAAATACTCAACGTACGAACAAGAAAGGGATTTTTTGAGTCAGACCAATATCTGCTGCGATTAGAGATTAGATTTCAACCTAACAGAAAGAAACCACGAATGAACAATACAGTCAGATTTGATCCAGAATACCTTAAACTTAACAAGAGGGAAATTCTCTAGGAAATTGGGCAATCAAACGCAACGAACTGGAAGGAGCTTGCAGAAGTACTGAAAAACACTATGAAATTTGGCAAACTCCCAAGAAAGAGAAAACACAGATGATGGAACAGCGCATGAGATCAAGCTATGAAAGAAAGAATACAAGCTTGGAAAACTTTCAGTAGCAACAAAACTACAGAAAAAGGCAGGAATTTTTGAGAATACAGAAGAACTCATCCAATGCAATACGAAGAGAAAACCGTAGATATGATGTAAGCCGGATTAAAGAAATTGAACAAGAATTTATCAAGAACAACGCCAGAAATTTTCACAAAATTTTGAAAGAAAACGTAACAGGCTTTCGCCGGCCCGATGGACCAATAGAAATCAACCCCAAAAAAGAACTTTCAAATTTTAGCTAAATATTTTCACTCACTTTTCAACTACAAGCCTCCGACAGAACAACTAGATTTCGAAAAATCCACATCCAATCCCGATTAAAATCCACCATCACTTAAAGAGGTAAAGGAAATAATCAATTGTTTGAAGAACAACAAGTCTCCAGGGGAAGACGGAATCAAAGCAGAAGTATGGAAACTAAATGGCAATAATCTCACACAAGCAACCCACAGAATTATATCAAACATTTGGGAAACTGAACAAATACCTGCAGGGTGGAAATGTGCATTAATTCACCCTTTCCACAAAAAAGGTGCAAAAACCGATCCAAATAATTACAGGAGAATTTCACTGCTCCCTGTAATATACAAATTCTTTCAAAGGCCCTATTAAACAGAGTAGAAGAACAAGCGGACCAGTTAATAGGGGATTATCAGACAGGGCTTCGCAAAGGTCGGTCTTGCATCGAACAGATATGGAACTTAACAACAATTTTGCGAATGAGAAGATGTAGAAATACTGTAGTAACTTTCGTCGATTTTAAAAAGGCTTAAGATTCAATAGATCGACAAACATTATTCCACACTTTAGAGGAGTTCAGGATTGACAGGAAAACAAGGTCAGTTATTCAACAGGCATTAACAGATACAACGTCCAAAGTGAAATTCACGGGAGAAACATCAGAAGCATTTCATATCCATACTGGTGATCGCCAAGGAGATGGAGCGCCCCCCTTCTATTTAAAATGCTTCTGGAAAAAATTGTGAGGACATGGGAAAAGGAAATAAACGGAATTCAGCTTGGGATTGAAAAAGAGCAGAGAAACAGGGTGAAGTGTCTGGCTTTCGCGGACAATCTTGCCATTCTAACGAACAATAGAGAGGAAGCCAAACTTGCATTGGAAGGACTACACGAAATCTCACAGAAAACTGGGCTACAAATCTTCTACGAGAAAACACAGTACATGGAAAACAAACCTGTAGATAATCTCCCCATTACTACTCAATACGGGAAAGTGGCACAAATTGCCCACTTCAGATATCCGGGAGAGACAATACAACCATCAGGACTGAACTCAGCATCCAGTAAAAATAGAATCCCCAGGTTACAAAAAGCATATAAGATCACTTGGAATCACTATAATAAGAAATTTATTTCTGTCAATGTGAAACTAAGGCATTACAACACAGTAGTCCTACCAGAAGCACATTATGCTATAGAAACTACAGTGATTCATGGGCATACGAAGAGAGGAGAGACTGAAAAACAGGAAAGAAAAAAATTGAGGAAAATATATGGACCAGTGTTTCGGGAAGGAATTTAAATGAAGAGGCCAACTGGAGAGATTACAAAGATATAGAGACAATAACAGACACCATTAGAAAGAGAAGGATGAAATTTTATGGACATAACAGCAGGATGAATAAAACCAGGCTCACAAGGCAAATCTTCGAGACAGTAAACAAGAGCAAAAACAAGATAAAGTGGATCACTGAAACAGAAGAAGACATTAAAGGACTGGGACTCACACATGACAACATAAACAATAGAGATCAGTTTAAAAATATCATAAAGAAACACGCACTTAAACAAGAACACATGGAGAACAGAATGGGAAAAAGATGGTCGGAAGAATGCAAGAGAGAACTCAGTGAACATATGAAGATGATTTGGGAAGAATGAAGAAAGAAGAAGAAACCATGACTACTAAAGTTCAATCGCTCTCTTGAAAGAGAATAATGGAAAATAATAATAATACACTGAAGCGCTAAAGAAACTGGTATAGGCATCCTATTCAAATACCGAGATATGCAAACAGGCAGGATACGGCACTGCGGTCGGCAACGTCTACATAAGACAACAAGGGTCTCTTACAGTCGACGCACGAGCGATGGGCCACAGCATCTCCGAGGCAGCGATGAAGTGGGGATTTTCCCATACGACAATTTCACGATCGCATCGTGAATATCAGGAATCCCGTGAAACATCAAATCTCCGACGTCGCTGCGGCCGAGAAAAGATATTGAAAGAACAAGACCAACGACAACTGAAGAGAATCATTCAATGTGACAGGAGTGCAATCCTTGCGAAAATTGCTGCAGATTTCAATGCTGGGCCATCAACAAGTGTCAGCGTGCTGTTGTGTGCTTGATGAGTGCACGACACAAAGCTTTACGCCTCGCCTGGGCCCATAAACACCGACCTTGGACTGTTGATGACTGGAAACATGTTGCCTGCTCGGACGAGTCTCTTTTCAAATTGTATCGAGCGGATGGACGTGTAAGGGTATGGCGACAACGTCATGAATCTATGGACCTGCATGTCAGCTGGGAACTGTTCAAGTTGGTGGAGGCTCTGTAATGGTGTGGGGCGTATGCAGTTGGAGCGATATGGGACCCCTGATACATTTAGATCACTCTGACAGATGCACATACGTAAGTATCCTGTCCGATCACCTGCATCCATACATGTCCATTGTGCATTCCGACAGACTTGGGCAATTCCAGCAGGACAATGCGACACCCCAAACATCCAGAGGAGCTTCAGAGTGGCTCCAGGAACACTCTTCTGCGTTTAAACGCTTTCGCTCGCCACCAAACGCCCCGGACATGAACATTATTGAGCATATCTGGGATGCCTTGCAACGTGCTGTTCAGAGGAGATCTCCGATCCCTCGTACTCTTATGAATTTGTGGACAGCCCTGTAGGATTCATGGCGTCACTTCGCTCTGTAATGGTATTAGTCAGGTGTACGAATTTCTTTGGCTCTTCAGTGTATCTATACAGGGTGACTTTTTTCCACCGTGTACAAACTCTAGGGAATGATCGATGAGAGAATACGGAACAAAAAATGTCTAGTGAACTTATGTCCGGAATTGTATGGTTTCCATGCTAGAGACCATTTACTCGATCATACTTTGTTAGAGAGACAGCGGTCTAACACGCGCTGTATCATGCAGCCACAGTTACAATATGCATGGTTTCCTCCTAGAGGAGGGTACTGTTCCTCATACGTCAGCCCTCTCCTGTCATAGTAATTGGTAATGTTGTGTCTGATTCACTTCTCTTGCTGACTCATCTTGTACACAATGGTTCCGTATCCAAACAGAGGGCTTGCCGACATAGTGTTTACTTTCGGAAAAGCAAATGGCAACGGGCTGCGGGCGGCACGGTTGTATCAGGTGAGCTATCTCCGCCGACACTAACCACAGCATTCAGTGTTTGCAACAGTGTTTCACCGTTTGTCTGACACAATGTCGTCTCAGGAAGCAGGAAATCATGAAGGACGTACCCGAAATGTTCAGACAGCAGACTTGGAGGAAAATGTGATTAACACTGTCAGTACCGGGCAGTTGGCCTGCCAGTGCAGGGTAAACCAGACGACGATATGGAACATTCTCCATGACAACTGTTACTATCCTTATCACTTACAGCGCTTGCAGGGCTAACTAACGACAAACGTTCCAATTTTGGTACTGGTTTCTTCACCAAGCAACCACGGTTATGGGGTTTGTGTCATCCATCCTATTCACAGATGAGGCCACCTTTACGCAGAGTGGTATCTTCAACTTCCATAAAAATCATTTGTGGGCTAGTGTGCAGAGTCTCCATGGTAGGGTGACAGCGAACCATCAGCATCTGTGCAGCCGGATTGTGTGGGGAGGGGTAATTGGCGGGCGTAATTTGGGACCTGTCTTCCACATCGCCTAACAGGCCGGAACTATCGGCATTTCATGCGGGTGACTTTGTATCCCATGCTGGAAGAAGTGACACTGCTGATTCGAAGGGGTATGTTGCTGCTACATGATGGTCCTCCAGCCCACTTCGCGGTTAAGATCCGGACGCATCTCAGTCGTGTCTTCCCTGGTCGATGGATCGGACGAGGGGGTCCAGTTGCATGGTCTGCTCGTTCACCGGATCTCAATCGTGCGATTTCTGGTTATGGGGTCATCTGAAAACTATCTTGTATGCAGAGCCCATTCCAGATATCGAGACAAGGAGCAGCGTATTCTTGCTATCTTTGACACTGTTCGGATGCAGCCTGGCCGATTTGGATGTGTAAGACAGAACAGGCTAAGGCGCGTACAAGCATACGTTGAGCCATATGGAAACAGTTTTCAACACATACTGTAAATGTGGCTGCATGGTGTAGCGCGATTATATCGCAGCTCTGTAACAATATATGGTTGAATAAACAGTCTCTAGTATGTAAACCATGCGTTTCCGGGCATAAGTCTATTAGACCTTTTTTATTCCGTATCCTCCCATCAATCATTCCCTGAAGTTTCTACACGATGGAAAAAGTTATTTTGATACAGGGTGAACATTAATGAAACCGACAAACTGCAGGGACGGATTCCAGACTGGAAATGGAGGAAAAAAGGTCCTGTGAACATGTGTCTGGAAATGGACGGCGTGCGAGCGACGACAACAGATCGTTCCCAGAACACAGTACAGAGCAGCATCGCATCCGAGTCACAACACATGTTCAAAGTGGCCTCCTTGGGATGCAATGGACGCGTTCACGCGTCGCATCATGGACTGGCGCACTCTTTCGCACGCTCCGGTCGCCCTACAAGTAGCGTCGTAGGCGTTGTGAACACGCAGTTGAAGCGTCTGCATAGCAGGAACTGGTTCACCATACAGAACGCTATTCAGATGCCTCCAGAGGTAAAAATCCAGCGGCTTTAAGTCCAGTGATCTAGCAGGTCGTGCTGTAGGGCGTTCGCTTCCCATACAACGTTTGAGGAAGATGTGTTGAGGGCCGTGCGGTTCTAGACTCTACAGTCTGGAACCGAGCGACTGCTACGGTCGCAGGTTCGAATCCTGCCTCGGGCATGGATGTGTGTGATGTCCTTAGGTTAGTTAGGTTTAATTAGTTCTAAGTTATAGGCGACTGCTGACCTCAGAAGTTAAGTCGCATAGTGCTCAGAGCCATTTGAACCATTTTTTTGATGTGTTGAGGTATCGGCGAACTGTAATGCGAAATTGGTGTGGTGCTCCATCATGCCCATCCACATAACCTGTCGTACTGCCAACGGCACATTCTCAAGCAGTCCAGACTCAGTATTCCGCAGGAAGACCAGATACGTTCGTCGGTAGAGGCGTTTGGAATAATAGCCGGTCCAAGTATGTGGTCGCCAAGAATCCCTGCCCACACACTATTGCTGAACCGATGCTGATGCAATGCCCCAATCATTCCGCAGGAATTGTATGTAGCGCACCTATGACGATTACGCAGACAGATGATGCCAGTTCCGGTAAATGACGCTGCTTTAGTGAAGAGGACTGATGACGGAAATCCCTTAACTGTCACGGTCTGGTACAAAAACCGTCGACAAAATCCTTCCCGTATAGGGAAAGCCGTTGCCGATAATTCTTGCACTCTCTGCAGGTGATAGGGGTACTCATGCAGGATATACAGAATCGTACTTTGGCTTACACTATGTTGGTGGGCCCCTTGCCTGGACCTTGTACTAAGGTTCGTCTCAATATCCTGTAGAATCTGGTCCTCCAAATCTGGAGAACGAACAGTCAGCCGCCTCACTGCACGTTCGTCTCTCTGAAAGGACCCATAATAACACAAACGTCCAAAAAATAGGAGTGCTTGTTCTGGTATAGCCGTGCTGACTCTCAACCGTTTCCATCTGCTTGGCTGTACACAAACATCATCCCGGCATATTACCGACACGAATACCGTACCATTCTGCTGTTTACAGTACGCTGCGTCAATAACATTGCCTGCAATACACAAAGAACACACGGCCCGTGGTCAGAACTTCCATTCATCAGCGCCATCTATTTAGGCAACAATGCACTTCCGGACACGTTAATGCGACTTTTTCCCTCCATTTCCATTTTCTAACCCGTCCCTGCATTTTGTCGGTTTTATTAATGTTCAAAGAGAGGGAGGGAGGGAGGGAGAGAGAGAGAGAGAGAGAGAGAGAGAAACACTCAGCGGAATAGCAGTGATATCAAGCCACAAAAACAAAATAAAAAATCGCATTCCGCGCAAACAAAACATCGTACACGATGTTAATGTGTTTATATAAAAACATACAAGCACGAAAATATTGAGCGTTAGTACAGTGCAGTATGCTAAAATTCGGATCTCTGGTACAGAAGAAAATATGGAAAGCCTTGAGCGATAAATGTAGCTCTCTTGTAGATGAGGTCTGTCTGTGTAACTAAACGAAAGGCTCTTTGCTTGCGCCATGCAGTATTATGGCTACCACCTCTTTGGACAAGTTTGCTTACATTTGTGAGGTCATCTTCTCCAGGTCAGTGATATACCCTTGACGTCAGACCTATTATCTAAGACGTCACCATTGTGACTTCAGGAACAACACCCCGTTTCAATGACGTCATCAGTATGGCGGAAGGCATGGAATTTAAAAATCCTAGATGGCAAAAAATTAAAAATGGTGACGGCGGTAAATCTAAAAATTAAAGACGAGAGACGGCAGTTAATTTAAAAATCAAACATCTCGGTTGGCAGTAGGTTTAAAAAAATGCGAAAACGTGGTCGTGGAAATTTTTTTAGCGTCCATTAAAAAATAAACAGTCCATCACAGTGCGCTAATTATAATTTTTGCCAAAAGCCCACCATGTTCAAAAGTGTCTTCACAACGATTTATCAAAAGTGACCTCAGCACACACATACACATACACACATTGACAAATCCGCATTATTTATCAAAATACGCAGCCACTTAAAATTCTGCCTCATGCGTGCACTGCATCATCATCAGTAACACTATAGACAAAAGAAAAATGAAAGTTTCTTCCGTAGATTGTATAAATTGGCGATTAATATAAAAACCGATGTTATTCAGTGCCAGAAATCTCTCTCTCTCTCTCTCTCTCTCTCTCTCTCTCTCTTTCGCGCGCTCGCGTACCTTCAAAGAGGCAAATATTTCGTTTCGCTCTAATGAAAATTATGTCACGACCAATCGATCACAAAATTTGACTAAATTATCAACATTTATATTCTGTTACGAGAATACATTCAATTGACCAATGTTTAGGCGCTTGCCTTGCATAATTTGCTTGCTGACTGAATAAGAGCTGTCATTGCTCATGATAGATCTTTGGTAAAACACATTTCTATTTTTTTCGTATGTCATTAACATAGCGAGAGCAAAACTTTGAAGGATTTAATAATATGTTGCATCCTGTCACAAAATGCGAACGTTTTAAGATATTGCACGAATGGGAGCAAAGAGAATATCGAAATAAGTGTGGATGGAATTACTGAATAACCTGCATATGTACGCATTTTGATTAAACATCCGTTTACCAATAGCAGCAAATTGTCGTGAGAATTATTCATTGTTGGTGCCGCAAAGACAACGCTGTAACGCTGTTGATTCTCGCGTAATGGTTTCAGTTAGTTGTATTTTTCCGTCTTTAAGGCAGTTTGCGAAATATGGTGACATTTATAGCTCCCATAAGAGGTGACGAGGAACATTTGCTGCGAAATTCTGAAAGACAGGAAATCGATGTGTCTCGCAGCTGATGGTATATGCATTGTAAGGCGCAAATGTAGAAGATGTTGTTTGCATAATGGATGAGGCACATCGACTATACGGCGACATTTGGAACCAGTACGGCGGGGGACCTGCAGATACAAATAAGGTGCTCTCGAGAAAAAATATGCAGCACTCTCACTGTATGTGGAAGACAGTTGAAGGCGCACGTGGCGTCTATCAAACGAGAGAGCTGACAGACGCACAGCTCACGCTGCGTGCGGTGAAACACTCAGGTACGATGACTACCGCTGCTGCACGTAAGTATTCATGTTCAAAAGCACCTGAATTATCCGTCATGTTTAAAACCATCCAAGCGATCTGCATTTTACGTAAACTGGCGTTATGATCAAAAGTGTCCAAACTACACTCCTGGAAATGGAAAAAAGAACACATTGACACCGGTGGTCAGACCCACTATACTTGCTCCGGACACTGCGAGAGGGCTGTACAAGCAATGATCACACGCACGGCACAGCGGACACACCAGGAACCGCGGTGTTGGCCGTCGAATGGCGCTAGCTGCGCAGCATTTGTGCACCGCCGCCGTCAGTGTCAGCCAGTTTGCCGGGGCATACGGAGCTCCATCGCAGTCTTTAACACTGGTAGCATGCCGCGACAGCGTGGACGTGAACCGTATGTGCAGTTGACGGACTTTGAGCGAGGGCGTATAGTGGGCATGCGGGAGGCCGGGTGGACGTACCGCCGAATTGCTCAACACGTGGGGCGTGAGGTCTCCACAGTACATCGATGTTGTCGCCAGTGGTCGGCGGAAGGTGCACGTGCCCGTCGATCTGGGACCGGACCGCAGCGACGCACGGATGCACGCCAAGACCGTAGGATCCTACGCAGTGCCGTAGGGGACCGCACCGCCACTTCCCAGCAAATTAGGGACACTGTTGCTCCTGGGGTATCGGCGAGGACCATTCGCAACCGTCTCCATGAAGCTGGGCTACGGTCCCGCACACCGTTAGGCCGTCTTCCGCTCACGCCCCAACATCGTGCAGCCCGCCTCCAGTGGTGTCGCGACAGGCGTGGATGGAGGGACGAATGGAGACGTGTCGTCTTCAGCGATGAGAGTCGCTTCTGCCTTGGTGCCAATGATGGTCATATGCGTGTTTGGCGCCGTGCAGGTGAGCGCCACAATCAGGACTGCATACGACCGAGGCACACAGGGCCAACACCCGGCATCATGGTGTGGGGAGCGATCTCCTACACTGGCCGTACACCACTGGTGATCGTCGAGGGGACACTGAATAGTGCACGGTACATCCAAACCGTCATCGAACCCATCGTTCTACCATTCCTAGACCGGCAAGGGAACCTGCTGTTCCAACAGGACAATGCACGTCCGCATGTATCCCGTGCCACCCAACGTGCTCTAGAAGGTGTAAGTCAACTACCCTGGCCAGCAAGATCTCCGGATCTGTCCCCCATTGAGCATGTTTGGGACTGGATGAAGCGTCGTCTCACGCGGTCTGCACGTCCAGCACGAACGCTGGTCCAACTGAGGCGCCAGGTGGAAATGGCATGGCAAGCCGTTCCACAGGACTACATCCAGCATCTCTACGATCGTCTCCATGGGAGAATAGCAGCCTGCATTGCTGCGAAAGGTGGATATACACTGTACTAGTGCCGACATTGTGCATGCTCTGTTGCCTGTGTCTATGTGCCTGTGGTTCTGTCAGTGTGATCATGTGATGTATCTGACCCCAGGAATGTGTCAATAAAGTTTCCCCTTCCTGGGACAATGAATTCACGGTGTTCTTATTTCAATTTCCAGGAGTGTATTTGTTGGGTGTTATAATAGCAGCCCGTTACTTTTCGTAATCAACAATCATATTATGGATTAATTATGGAACTAATGCTTGACGAAATAATGGTTAAGGCCGGTATTACACTATTATATTTAGTAGTATTTGAATGGGTGACCGTTCGTGTCTGCCGACCGCTGTTGGCAAGCGGGATGGATTCGGCCCTTGTGAGTCCAATTGAAGAGCTGCTTGATTGAGAAGTTGGGGCTCCGGTCATGAAATCTGACAAGGGCCGCGAGAGCGGTGTGCTAACCACATACCCCTCCATATCTGCATCCACTGACGCCTATCGGCTGAGGATATCACGACGGTCGGTCGGTACCGGTGGATTTTCCGAGGCTTGTTCAGAGGGAGTTTTAGTTTTTCAGCTTATCAGTATCATTTATTGTGTGTTATGACATTTACCGTAATTCCCTCTGGGTGCAATGACAACAGGTCAGTACTACACTACTGGCCATTAAAATTGCTACATCACGAAGATGACGTGCTACAGACGCGAAATTTAACCGACAGGAAGAAGATGCTGTGATATGCAAATGATTAGCTTTTCAGAGCATTCACACAAGGTTGGCGCCGGTGGCGACACCTACAACGTGCTGACACGAGGAAAGTTTCCAACCGATTTCTCAAAAAAATGTTTCAAATGGCTCTGAGCACTATGGGACTTAACATCTGTGGTCATCAGTCCCCTAGACTTAGAACTACTTCAACCTAACTAACCTAAGGACATCACACACACGTCCATGCCCGAGGCTGGGTTCGAACCTGGGACCGTAGCAGTCACGCGGTTCCAGACTGAAGCGCTTAGAACCGCACGGCCACACCAGCCGGCCCGATTTCTCATACACAAACAGCAGTTGACCGGCGTTGCCTGCTGAAACGTTGTTGTGATGCCTCGGTAAGGAGAAGAAATGCGTACCATCACGTTTCCGACTTTGATAAAGGTCAGATTGTAGCCTATCGCGATCGCGGTATATCGTATCGCGACAATGCTGCTCGCGTTGGTCGAGATCCAATGACTGTTAGCAGAATATGGAATCGGTGGGTTCAGGAGGGTAATACGGAACGCCGTGCTGGATCCCAACGGCCTCGTATCACTAGCAGTCGAGATGACAGGCATCTTATCCACATGGCTGTAACGGATCGTGAAGCCACGTCTCGATCCCTGAGTCAAAAGATGGGGACGCTTGCAAGACAACAACCATCTGCACGAACAGTTCGATGACGTTTGCAGTAGCATCGACTATCAGCTAGGAGAACTTGGCTGCGGTTACCCGTGACGCTGCATCACTGACAGGAGCGCCTGCTATGGTGTACCCAACGACGAACCTTGGTGCAAGAACGGCAAAACGTCATTTTTTCGGATGAATCCAAGTCCTGTTTACAGCAACATGATGGTCGCATCCGTGTTTGGCGACATCGCGGTGAGCGCACATTGGAAACGTGTATTCGTCATCGCCATACTGGCGTATCACCGGCGTGATGGTCTGGGGTGTTATTGGTTACACGTCTCGGTCACCTCTTGTTCGCATTGACGGCACTTTGAACAGTGGACGTTACATTTCAGATGTGTTATGACCCGTGGCTCTACCCTTCATTCGATCTCTGTGAAACCCTACGTTTCAGCAGGATAATGCACGACCGCATGTTGCAGGTCCTGTAGGGGCCTTTCTGGATACAGAAAATGTTCGACTGCTATCCTGCCCAGCACATTCTCCAGATCTCTCACCTATTGAAAACGTCTCGTCAATGATAGCCGAGCTCGTCACAATACGCCAGTCACTAGTCTTAATGAACTGTGGCATCGTGTTGAAGCTGCATGGGCAGGTGTACCTGTACACGCTATCCAAGCTCTGTTTGACTCAAAGCCCAGGCATATCAAGGTCGTTATTACGGCCAGAGGTGGTTGTTGTGAGTACTGATTTCTCAGGATCTATGCACCCAAATTGCGTGAAAATTTAATCTCATGTCAGTTCTAGTATAATATATTTGTCCAATGAATACCCGTTTATCATCTGCATTTTTTCTTGGTGTAGCAATTTTAGTGGCCAGTAGTGTATTTAATATTTTTATTATCTCTGCTGAGGAGTTGTTGCAGCCATTGTTTGTGTTTCTGAAGTTATATTATAAACTCTGGAGTGCTTTAGCAGAACGTTGTTTTTGCAGCGCTTAATCACAATGGTCTCTAATTAATATTCTGTGCAACCTTCAAATGTTTCGAGGTCTTGATTGAATTGGTGCTTTAACGACCTGAATTCAACTTTTTAGTTGTGTTTCTTGCTCTCTTTTACAGTTCTGCGTCATTATTGATCCTGACTAAATGTTATTATTATCCCAAGGCTCGAGTGGGCTTATGTGTACCAGACGTATGTAAAAGTAAAAGTAAAAGTAGTTTAACTAATTTTGTGAGTCAGAAGCTTTCTTCTTATTAATCTCACGGAGATTGTTTAGTTTTTGAACTGAGTAAATGTTGGTAAATCGTATGTTTGTTATTTTGGTAGAAGACTAAGCTAAATAAACTTTTTTGCTAATATCCTGGGCAAAATTATTCCAGGCACCTAATCATTTACCTGACTTCTATCTATCACATACCTTCTTCGATTTCTCTTCACTGATACTCACTGTATTTAGTTTAAGCTTTTGATTTTCTGTTTTCAGGTTTTTAGCTTCTCTACCACGTTCAGACCTGTGACATTTCACGCCGTGGCTCAAAGAACGTTACCCTTTCGTTTGTTATTGCATCTTCTTCTCATGCCCACCTCCCCCTTCGCAGTCCGCCTCCCCTCCCCCCAGAGATCCGGATTGGGGACTAATCCGGAGTATTTTGCCAATAGAGAAAACATCATGACAATTTTTCAGTTACATACCACATCTCCTGTGGATACACTTTATGTGTCTTTATTGAAGTGGTTCCCATTGCCTTTCGCATCTTCATGCCGTTGGTCACTGCTGATTCTTCCATGTTTTAGGAGTAGTTTTCCACTCCAGGGCCAAGAGTGTGCTCTGAATCTCTGTCGGCTTCTCCGCCATCTTTGATAAGGCCGTTGGCAGAACGAGGATGACTTCTGCTGCCAGAAGTCTTTGGCCATCATTGCTGTTTTTTGTTTTTTTTGTTTTTGTTTTTCAAAATCTAACCAGTGGTTAGGTTCTAACCCGTAACCTTTGATTACTAGTCAAAGACACTACACCCGGACCACGGCTACCAGTATTTGGCGTGACGAATATTGAACGCAAGGGTTTGCCTTCATTTCCTGCACTCAGATCGAAAATGTGTGCTGATAAATACGAACCAATGATTTCTGAGTGAACCTGTTGGAACAGTGATGGTGCTACTGTCACTTGCAAGATTTCCCATTATCCGTCAATGAGCGGTATGGAGCTTATTGCTGAACAATTAAAGAAATTTTATGTTTTTCATAATAAAAAAATATCTGCTTTCCAAATGAAAATGTAGGCTGATAAGTTAACTGTGATTTTGGTGCACGTGTAAAAATGAGATTTGTTGTGTGAAAATGTAAATAAAATTCATAAACAGGCCGAAAAAGAGCTCCTCCGTCAAACTTTTAGAGGCGATAGTATGGGCAAACGCATAAAAAAAAACGTGGCCTCTAAAATGCATACCTTAAGAGCTATGAGCACTTGTTGTGTAGAAGAGAGGTATTTCAAAGCAACAAAGGTAAACACATCTCAGAACTTTTGCATCTCTACACAGGCCCCTACGAAAAACTAGGTTCTTCCACGTCTGAATGAAAGTCAATGGCCGTGCATTTTTCTGTTGTGAAGGTATTTTCACATAAACAAAAGTAACTGGGATAGCAAATCTAATAAATCATAATTACGTTAGGTCTATTACTCTGTAACGAACTATCGAAGACTACAGGTCACATATACCAAAATACTCAGAAAATAATCCTTAGGAAACGCAGAAATTTTGTCGGTGCAGTTCTAGTTTACCCTGTTTAGACATAACGGGCTATTATCATATGGTAATTCGACCGACTTAACGATTTCGAAAACAGGGTCGTCAATGAAAGCCAATATTCAATGCTGAAATCGTTCATTACGTGAACGTAACACGACTAGAGGTCGAACTGAACTATCCTTTATAACAGTGGTGCCAAACTGTATAACTTACCTGGGTCACGCTGGGAGATGACAGCACTTAATATACTTAACATTATTAACATAACTGCTGACAGTTTACCATAGCATTATATAAATGAAATTTCATCGAATTTCTTTTTTATGATCACTTCTTGTGCCGCACTGATACTTGTGTTGGGCTGCATGCAGCTTGCGGGCCACGGGTTGGACGTCCCTGTTCTAAAAGGATAGCGTTTCTATACGTACAGAATTTTGATGTTACTGGATTAAGTATGTATATTTTAACATTAAAGTTGCAGAATTGGCAACCGTTAGATTACAATTAGTACTGGGAGATGACAATGGAATTTAGGAATTAAATACAGCAAGTATTTTACAAGGATACAATTAGTTACGTGTCCCATTATAATTTGGGCAATGGACGTCATATTGATGCCAAATATTTTAAATTTTTTTGCCAGTTCATGTCATTCTAGATTACAATCAATTGGAACTGGTCCGTGGGGGTCGGTGAACCTACAGGAGAAGCAATATAAGTAACCAATCTCCTTAGGAAACTATTATTTCTAAATTCTTGGAAAGATAGAACTAGAACAAATACTCACCCGATGTCATGAAATCCGAATGAACTGTGTGATTCTACCGAAAGATATAAGTTTTCTACCTGAAAAAACTGCCATTAATATGATCATTGTTTCGTGAACCAAGATCTCACATAAGACAGACGAGTGGAGGATTTTCAATGAAGGATTTTACCTCAATTTCAGTTCAGTCACACACTCTGCAAGATTCATCGGCTCAACCTGTAATTCGTTCCATCCTCATTAAACGTCAGATGCTGTGTCGTTTACTTAATGCTAACAACGTTTCTACAACCACTACTCGATGTGATCTATTTTCCTGAATACGGTAAGTATTCTCCTCTAAAAATGTCGGTCAGTTGGAAGTGATGACTATCCCTTCCCCTGGGTTACTCCACATATACTGGACAAAATTATATGAACACTCAGCTAAGTATGCGGCATCCAAAAAAGTCTGTGTTGTTCTCCTAATTCAGCTATTTAATAGTGTAACAGGATAGCAGGCTCGTACAACCAATGTTTGTGAAAATTGGAACATCAAAAACGAAACACTAGAAACAACTGTATGTTATGGATTTACTACATGACAAGATACAAAGGGCGTTCAAAAGGTTTTGCACAGTCGTCTCTTTTTTTTGTATTTTTTATAGGAGGAGAATGAATTTTTTTGTGAACATGCTTGGAACATTTAGCTATAAGTTGGTGTATAAAAGTATTTTCTTTTATTTACAGGTAAGCCATAATGGAACCTGGAGTAGATGTCAGGAAGCAGATATCAGGTTGCGACAACTGTCGGTGATGGAGTTCCTCTTCAAGACCGACGATGACTCTGCCACATAGATTCACAGGAAGTTGCTCCCTGTTCATGGGAAGGACACAGTGATCGCAGCAGTATCCAGCGGTGGTTGCAGAGGTTTAAAGAAAGTGATTTCTCTCTACTGGAGAATCCACGATGCGGTAGACCCTCGCACACATTCTTCCTCATCGTTTTCATTTCTCTTGTCAATAATATAGGCACCCAAAGTGCACAGATTTTTCTGTACCCTAGGGATTGTACCAGTGATACCACACTATTCAATGACAAACGAGTCATTTCAGCAAACTGTCGTGTCGTCACACATCTGTCATTTTGGATGATTTGATCAATGGTCTCCTTACTCACATCACTCAATGCCGTCGATGGTCTACCGCATCGTGGATTGTCCAGTAGAGAGAAATGACCTTCTTTAAACCCCTGCAACCACCGCTGGATACTGCTGCGATCCACTGTGTCCTCCCCATAAACAGGGAGCAACTTCCTGTGAATCGATGTTGCAGAGTCATCGTCGGTCTTGATGAGGAACTCCATCACCAACCGTTGTCGCATCCAGACATCTACTTCACGTTCCATTATGGCTCACCTGTAAATAAAAGAAAATACTTTATATCAACTTATAGCTAATGTTCCAAGTATGTTCACAAAAAATTTCATTCTTCTCCTGCAAAAAAATAAAAAAAATTGGAGGCGACTGTGCAAAACTTTTTGAACGTCCTTTGTACAAATCCTTAGAACTGCGGCACATGATCTTTGAAAACTGAGCCATTACGTGAAGCCGCGAAGTAAGCTTCTAAATGTCACCACATGGTTTCAAATTTCTCCATTTGTTCCTGAGGATTCTCTCGTCATGTGCTTCCTGTGAGAGTCCAAATAGCGTCCTTAGTGGTTGCTGAAGGATTATCATGAATATGTTGCCATCCAACGAAACCCTAGTATGTTATGTTGGTGAGAGTCAGGAGAACGTTCGGATCAGGGAGCAGTGGTACCCGTCTAGCTTCGTAGCAGGTTTACAGTTCTCACTCCGCATGTAACTACATATTTTTCTGCTGTAATATAACATGTAACTTTCTCTGAGAGAGGGACAGTACACAGGAATATAAAATTTCCCAAACTGAGCTCAGTGCTTAGGAATCGGAAGAGCACGTTATGTATAGTGAACTTTCAATCAATCTTCCTTTACTGGCTGTTCACCACCCCGCTCAACAACACAGGCTTGTAGACTGCACGTACCATTTTACATCCTGTCGCCTACATAAACGTCGCTGTGGGGGATGTTAAAGTGAGACTCGTCTGAAAATGCTACGTTTTCGACTCAATGCACCAGCGACGGCGTTCACGTGACTATTACGGTGTGAGGAGCTTTTGGTTACTGAAGCGAGAGCATACGTGCTACTAGTACAGCCCGCAGAAAACTGCGTCAAAATGCCGACGCAAACAGGTCCATATCTGTCGGGTAGCACGACTTTCTCAGATAGTGCTGTGTTTGAATCTTTACGGAACCATAATAGTCATGGGGACACAGCGGTTGTCACAATATTCTGTAGTCGCAATGAATAGTTCAGTACCTCCACATAGCTGCATGCGAACTTCTTGTACACAGTAGCTCCATGATCAACGCGAATAGGCATGCCCTGAACGGTTAAGAATGTTACGGTCTGAAACACCGTTTTCCCAAAGAACTGTTGCTGTTTCCGTACTGATTTACACACTGAATTTGCACCCTTTGACTTCAACCAGGCACTCTGGCATTAGCTTTCATGTTTGATGACTCTTCGTTTCCCACCACTGCTGTATGATTGACCTTTTTCACAAGGCAGAGTGCAACTCACCGTACAATCACCAATCATTCTAAAAACTTAATCACTTTTGTTGGTTCACTGTTACACTCATTCTTAAAGTTCATTCGAACTATCCTCTCTGTATGCTGGCATACATTAGTGTATACATTGCTAAAGGGAATCGTCACACACTAGCCACTCAGCACTAGGTGCCGAAGGTACTTGTACATCCCACCATTTCTCTCCGTGAAGACGACATGAATGAGTTGGTTAGGAAGTACGCAATCAGTTTACAGTACTATAAACTTGATTTCTTTCACTATCTACCACGTTAACTATAAACGAAATTTCAGGTAGGAAGGAGTAAGGTACCATTGTCTGCTGTTAACTTTTTTCTTGGATTACATAAAACTGGTGATGTTTGTCAGCAGTACCAAGAAAAATCATATCTACGAACTTGCAGCATGCTGGGGGTGAAAAATAGGTACACAACTTATCTAATAATTGAAATAAATAGCTGTAGCTAACTGTAAATGAAATTTCAGGACGGAATAAGTAAGGTATCGTTGTTCGCTGTCAACTTTTTTCTTCTTATTTATTCCTATTTGAAAAATCATGTTGTCACACTGGCAGATACATATGTTGGCCTACTACGTTCCTGGTCTTTTTGAATTTATACATAAATGAAAATAAAATCAGCAGTTTGATGCAACACAGTAAATTCTTATCATTTAACAACGAGAATTAATTCTCAAATACGTGCGCCGCATAGCGTAGCGAACGAAACTGTTTTAAAAAGGTGAACGGAATATAAAACAACTCTGATATTTTGATGTATAATACTTTCTCCTTGGTGTCCAAACATCAACCAATATTCATAATTTTTGTAGATTTTGAGGTTAATTACAAGCTCTAATAAGTTAGGGTGTAGTTAGCCCTCTAAAAATGAAGATATGGACGTCGATGCTGATGAGGGAAAATATCATTAACAGTAAAACTAACCGCCACAGTTATATCCATTTGACGGTGGAGGTACATTAAGAAGTCGCGAGTGGAATATTGTGGCACAGAGCTGGAATCAGGGACACACGGTTACCTCGGGCAGCTGCCGAGCCCCCCCCCCCCCCCCCCCCTACCACAATAGCGGTCCTGTCTGAACCACGTGAGGCGCGTACCATCGCGCTATAATAGGTCAGGGGTCAGGCGGACCCTCGGGAAATCTGCACCAGACCTGAAGACGATCGGTTTCGCAAGTATTCCAGCAACTCTGTGAAAATTGAGCGTTCCAAGTTATACGAACCTATAAAAACGAGTTATACTGTCGAGTTTTACTGTCGATATTAGGTTGTCACGTTCAGGAAACAGGTAGTGCTACACACTAACTGACACCAGCTTTCAAGGTGTAGAGTAGAGTGGCAGGGAGAGAGAGGGGGAGGGAAAGAGGGGGGGGGGGGAAGAGAGAGCAGGAACTGACCCAAATCTGCCCGCTAGATTAATGACCTTTGTTCAGAGACATCGCCCAAACTAGCTCTAAGAAAATGTCCTCTTGGAGACGCTGATGCCCCTGGATCGAATGTGGCGTCTGCTGTTATCTACATCTGCATCTACGACCCCATTTGTGCATGTTGGAGGTTATCTTGCGCCGCGCGGGATTAGCCGAGCGGTCTCAGGCGCTGCAGTCATGGACTGTACGGCTGGTCCCGGTGGAGGTTCGGGTCCTCCCTCGGGCATGGGTGCGTATGTTTGTCCTTAGGATAATTTAGGTTAAGTAATGTGTAAGCTGAGGGACTGATGACCTTAGCAATTGAGTCCCATAAGACTTCACACACATTTGAACAACTGATTTGGTTATCTTCTACCACTGCTAGTTATTCCCTTGACTGTTCCGCATGCAAATGGGCAAATGGGAGGGAAAAACTGTCTGTCTGTATGCTTCCCTAGGAGGCCTAATTTCTCTTGTCTCCACGGCCCTTATGCAAGATACACAGTGATCAGCCAGAACTCTAAGACCACCTACATAATTGTTGGTATGCCCCTTCTGGCACGGATAACAGCGGAAACTCCTTGTGGAATGGAAGCAATGAGGCCTTGGTAGATCGATGGGGGGAGGTGGCACCACATCTGCACACACAAGTCACCTAATCTCTGTAAATTCCGGGGAGGGGTCGATGAGCTCTGACGCCACATTCAATCAAATCCCACCCAATCTGGTTCAGATCTGGCGAGTTGGGGGGCCAGAACATTAAATGAAATTCGCCACTGTGTTCCTCGAACCACTTCTTCACACTTCTGGCCTCGTGACACGGCTCATTATCTTGCTGGAAAATGCCACTACCTTCGGAAAACATGATCATCATGACGAGGTGTACGTATTTTGCAACCAGTGTACGATACTCCTTGGATGCCATGGTGCCTTGCACACACTCCACTGGACCCACAGATGCCCACGTGAATGTTCCCCAGAGTATAACGAAGCCGCTGTGAGCTTGTCTCCGTCCCACAGGACAGGTGTCAGGGAGCTGTTCCCCTGGAAGACGACGGATTAGCGCCCTCCCATGGGCATGACGAAGTAGGTATCGAGATTCATCAGGCCACGCAACGATCTGCCACTGCGCCAACACCCAGTGCCGATGGTCACGTACCTATTTCAACTGTAGTTGCCAATGTCGTGGTGTTGAAATTGGCACATGCATGGGTCGTTGGCAGTGGAGGCCCATTGTTAGGATTTTTCGGGTGCTCTGTGTGTTCAGACACATTTGTATTGTGCCCAGAACTGAAGTCTTGGTTCCGTCAGAGTTCGCCTCCTGTCCTGTTTTACGAATCTGCCCGGCTTACGATGTCCGAAACCTGTAATGACGGGTGGCCGCCCTGCTCCACGACATCCGGTTGTGGTTTCAACTTACTTTCTCCACGTATTGAAGACACTCACCACAGCACTCCTCGAACACCCGACAAGTTGTGCTATTTCCGAAATGCTCGTCCCGAGCCTCCGGGCCATTACAGTCTGCCTCGGTCAAACTCTGATAGATCACTCACCTTCCCTAATCTACACACGGACAACGCGCTCACCGATACTACATGCACCATGCGTGTGTCATTCCTCGCCAGGTGACGCTGCTATCGCCTGGACGGGCTTATATCGATAGTAGGTCGGCGGTCATAATGTTCTGGCTGATCATTTTATGTTGGTGGCCGCAGATTCGATCTGCAATCTGCCAGAAATGCCAGTCCTCTAAACTTAGTTGTGTTTCACGGAAATGTCAGCTTCCCTCCAGGGATTCCCATTTTTCACGGAGAAGTACCGTAATACTAGGATATTAAACTTATCGGTAATAAATCTAGCAGCACACCTGTGAATTGCTTCTACATCTTCCTTGAATCTTGTCCAGTTGGAATCCCAACAACTCCTGCAGTCCTGAAGAATGGATTGCACAAGTGTTCTGTACGCGATCTCCTTCATAGATGAGCTACATTTTGCAAAAATTTTCGCAGTATACCGAAGCCTTCCCTGCCAACGACCTTAAGAGCACATTACATATCGCTTTGAGACATTATTCCTAAATATGTAGTCGATTTGACTGTATCAAGTAGCACACCACTAACATTGTATTTGAACATTATAGGGTAGTTTAGCTACTCTTCTGCATGAACTTACATTTTTCCACATCTAGAGCAAGCTTTCATTTATCACACCAATTAGGAACTCTGTCCAAGTCATCCTCTAACCTCCTACAGTAATTCAACGACGACACTTAGACGTATCGTAGAGCGTCATCATCAAAGAGCAGCAGATTGCTGCCTATCCATTAGATTGTTCATTTATGTAGAGAACAAGAGAGGTGATATCAAACTCCCCGGGAGTACTCCTGACGATACCTTTGTCCCTCATGCACGCTCGCTGTCCAGGACAACGTACTGGGGTCTATTACTTAAGATATCTACTTTTTAGACGTGATGGACCAATAATACTTCCTAATGACTTAGTGTGCCCAAACGTTGTGAATGAATCAAATGTGTTGTCTTGACGAAGAAAATACGAGAGCAAAAATAATTATTTTATGTTGGTACAAGCTGAGGTAAGAAAACTGGAGGTAACTTTGTCGCTGGTAGAGGGATACAGTAGCAAAGAAACAGACGATCAACCGGGGAAGTTTACATTAGCTTGCGTACTGGTAAATGGTGATTGAACCGAAATGCAATCTACAACATTGCAGCCTCGGTTCCACAGTGAGCGGCTGTCAGGTAGAAGATGGGCTCTTGAGATTAAGTGAAGCCAGTCTTCCTGGGAGATGTAAGCACGATTACAAAGACTGGTCCTCTATGCTGAGGGTTGATGCGATGGACCTGTAATTCACCCTTCAGAAAAACTTCGAAGGCAAACATTCTCAAACGATTCTCTGACCAGAGTGCTGTGATACCGGCGAATGCACTACATCTTTGGTGTGGTTAGTAAATATTGGAGGGTGGAGGTGGCTAGAAACATTTTTTAAATCTTCCAGCGGGTTGGGCGGAGGCCTTGTTGGAGGGCAGATGGCGAGCAGTGGAGGAAAAAAGGTGGGTCCGTCAGGGACGGTACAGATATCTTCCAATTATCTAAAAGTAGCTGGTTTCATTGATAGATTACAGCCTGTTTGCAAGCAAATGTTACGTGGTGCATGCCTATTGATTTGACGCTACTTACAAGGGAACCTCCCCATCGCACCCCCCTCACATTTAGTTATAAGATGGCACAGTGGATAGGCCTTGAAAAACTGAACACAAATCAATCGAGAAAACAGGAAGAAGTTGTGTGGAACTATGAAAAAATAAGCAAAATATACAAACTGAATAGCCCATGCTCAAGATGTGCAACATCAAGGAAAACGAGAACTCAGGAGCGCCGTGGTCCCGTGGGTAGCGTGAGCAGCTGCAGAGCGGAAGGTCCTGGGTTCAAGTCTTACCTCGTGTGAAAATTTTACTTTCTTTATTTTGGCAAAGTTATGATCTGTCCGTTCGTTCATTGACGTCTCTGTTCACTGCACTAAGTTTAGTGTCTGTGTTTTGCGACCGCACCGCAAAACCGTGCGATTAGTAGACGAAAGGACGTGCCTCTCCAATGGGAACCGAAAACATTTGATCGCAAGGTCATAGGTCAACCGATTCCTCCACAGGAAAACATGTGTGATATATTCTATACGACACTGGCGACGGCATGTGCGTCACATGACAGGAATATGTTGTCGACCCACCTAACTTATACACTTCGCGAATAGGTAAAAAGATTCTTCTACCTTGTCCGATTTAGGTTTTCTTGTGGATGTGATAGTCACTCCAAAAAAAGTGATGAAAACATAAGAGTTTGTCATGTAAACTGGAAATAAAAAATTAAAATCTTCACGCGAGGGAAGGCTTGAACCAAAGACCTCTCACTCCGCAGCTGCTCACGCAAACCACGGGACTACAAGGTTCCTCTGTTCATACTTGCCTTGATATTGCATATCTTGCGCATGGATTACTCAGTTTGTATATTTTGCTTATTTTTTCACAGTTCCACACAACTTCTTCCTGTTTTCTCGATCGATCTGTGTTCAGTTTTTCAAGGTCTATCCACTGTGCCACATTATAACTAAATCTGAGGGGGGTGCGATGGGGAGGTTCCCTTGTTAGACAACTCATGCGTTAGTATCACTTCTAATTAAATCGAGCTGTTTCTAATCTGACGTCTTGGGTTTGAGAGGAAAGCTTACCAGACTCTCACACCGAAGAAAACGATGATCACGAAGATGAATAAAACCAGGAATGAATACGTAAATATTTTGACGCTGGATGACACAAGCGTTCTCTTAATGGCTGCCAGGCAATGGCATTAGTTACTGTATACTGCTGTGTTTTGTATACGTCTATGCAGACTACATTTTTCTTGTAACAGTTTAGGATCGTGTAATAGTTTCCGATAGCAGATGAGTGTAGCCCTTAAAAAGTGAATGTGTACCTGGTGTACGTGCTTGAATGTAAGCAATCGACGCGGTATTCTATAATGGAGAATATTCGAAGAGGCATTCTATGACAGAGAATGTATGCAGATGATCTGACAACGAGAAATTCTCGGTTAAAAACTACTTTCTTATGGCAATCAAAAATTTATGAACATTTATAAATACGCCCATTTGCTAGCATACAAATGAACTCACATAATATTCCTGAAGCTCCTATGAACATGCTCTCTAATGTTTTCCTTTCCTTAACAGATGTGCTTGGGTTCTTTGAATTGTTGAGATTGGTTGTACTGCACCCTCAAAATCATGATAGATGTCAAAATCGTTGTGATATGACGAGAAGGAGCGTGAAGAAAAAGCAAAGCAAGCTGACAAGGGCTTAAATTTCCATTTCGGCCTTTCTTAGGTTTACTCTTAATCCGTATCATGTACTCATTAGACTGTTCATTCCAATCAACACATCCTGTCATTCTTCTTATTTTCTAGTAGGAATAGCAGTGTCGACAGTGAATCTTATTATTGGACTCCTTTACCCTGAATTTTAAACTAACTCATGAACTTTTCTTTTATTTCCATCGTTGGTTCTCAAATGTATAGATTGAACAACAGAGGTGAAAGATTACATTACTGTCTTACATCCTTTTTAATCCGAGCACTTCGTTCTTAGTCTTCCACTTTTATTAATCCCTTTAATCCTTGAACGGCCTTACCGCAATGGATACACCGGTTCCCGTCGGATCACCGAAGTTAAGCGCTTCGGGCGTGGCCAGCACTTGGATGAGTGACCATACGGGCCGCCATGCGCTGTTGCCATTTTTTGGGGTGCACTCAGCCTCGTGATTCCAACTGAGGAGCTACTCGACCGAATAGTAGCGGCTCCAGTCGAAGAAAACCATCATAACGACGGGGAGAGCGGTGTGCTGACCACACGCCCCTTCTATCTGCATCCTCAGCTGTGGATGACACGGCGGTAGGATGGTTCCGATGGGCCTTGTGGCTTGAAGATGGAGTGCTGTGCTTTAAATCTTGCACATGTTGTATGTTATCCGTATACCGATTTGGATTACTCGTATTTTTCTCAGAATTCCGAACACATTGCTTTATTCTACAGTGCTGAACGTTTTTTCAAGGTCAGCAAATCCTATAAAAGTTTTCTCATTTTTCTTAAGTCTTGCTTCCACTATCAATCACAATGCCAGAAGAGCCTCTTTTGTGCATTTTTCCATACGCCAGATGTATTGTCATCTAAAATATCTTCTTTCTTTTCTCTTCCTTTCTTCTATATTCTGTATTATTATTGTCAGGAACGTGGGTAAAGCGCCTTTAACCTGTTTGTGTGATAGTTCTTCCATTACCTGCCGCTGCTATCTTCGGGAGTGTGTATATGATATTTTTACGAAAGTTTGATGGTATGTCCTCGCTCATAGATTCTGCACACCAAATTGATTAGTCGCTTAGTTGACACATCCCCCCAATGATTTCAGAAATTTCGAAGGTATGTTATTTCCCCATTGTGCCTTATTCGATCGCAAGCTTTCGAAACATCTATTAAACTTCGACTATAATACTCGATCCCCTATGTCTCGCATATCCAGTTGTATTTCTTCCTGGGTCACGTCATCAGACAAGTCCTACCCCTGGTAGAGGCCTTCAGTGTACTCACTCTCTTCCCACCCATCCGCTCTCCCCTCTGCGTTTAACAGTAGAATTCCCATGGAACTCTTAATGTTGATGCCTTTGACTGATCCCACCGAAGATTGTTTTAGTTTTAGTATATGCTGAATCATTCGTTCCGACCACCATTTCTTTTCCTGTTGCTTCACCTTTCCCTGCAGACATTTCGCCCTGACTTGCTGCGCTTCCTATTTATTTCATTCCTAAGCGACTTATATTTCTGCATTCCTGAATTTCCCTGAACAGTTTTGTACTTCGAGCAATACAAGCATTTTTTTCTGTTAGCGAAGTTTTTTCGCATTTATCTTCCCTGTACCTATGTTTGCCAACTTCTGTGATTGTCCTTCTCAGAGATGTCCATTCCTCTTCAACTGAACTGCTTGTTGTGGTATTTATTATCGTAGTATGTATAGCCTCAGAGTACTTCAAACGCATGTCATAATTCCTCAGTACTTCAATATTCCACTTCTATCTACTTTGTTTCTTCCGAATAAGTCTGTGAAGCTTCACTCTACTCTTCATTATTATTAAACTGAGATCTAACTAATCTAATATTTTATTTTGGAAGCTCTGTCTGACAGTGATGTAAGCCAAATGAAATCTTTTCGTATCTCCAAGCCCTTTCCACATATACTTCCTGCTGCTTACTTTGTAGTGCTTCTGCCAACACAGCACAACTATCACGAGTGTATGTAATACGTGCATTACATTTAACGTTATATCGTTCAGCAAATTATATATATTTTTCTAATTTCCCAAGATCACGGCTCTCTCCAAGGTGTCTGTGTTCGATCCTCCTGTAGTCTGTCAAAATTCAAATGGAAGCAGACAGTTTCTGGTTGTACACCATGCCAGTACACCTTCTCGAGTGGAGAGGAGAAACGAAATGAACCTTTACAGTTTGAGAGGGTATGTGGTGCTACTGCAGTGATTTACAAAGAACTTGGCAGTATGAACCCACTTATCACTACGACGTTGCACGCACTCTAGCATGCACTGATTCCTTTCGAAAGCTGTCTAAAGCCGTTGTATCCTCTCCTGGGGCGACCTGGCCTACAATTGTTGCAAGTGGTCGTTGATATCCTGGTTACTGGCAGTGGGACGGTATTGACGTCCGAGATGGTCCCACACATGAGCTATCGAGTACGGATCTGGATAACGCAGATCCGCGATTCCTCACTGAACACATGCGACGCCATTTATCAGTCGTCGAAGCTTCTCATCGTGCCAAAATTCCAAACGTAGCCGTTTGTGTTATCGGCAGCCAATGTATGGTACGGTAATTCCCCAGTTCAGCTTCTGCCAGATTTAGACCAATGGTGTCGGACTACACAGAAGATTGCAGGTGTCCTACGGATTTCCCGCTGATAGTGAGCGGTCACCTTACCATTAGGCTAACCGTGCACTTGTCACGGCCAGACTCAAGCTTCCATATGCCATCAATCACGGTTGACAACAAATGCGATAAGCAGAAATCCGAGCTCGAGTCCTTGTCCAGCAAAGATTTTGACTGTCGTCATTCCGTTATGTATCTCATGATTGTCGATATTCGCAGCTGCGAATATCTTTCATGTATTTCATAACGGCTGTAATCGCCGCAGAGCCTGTTCCTTCGGACTTCAATGCATGTCCGACGGAATACTGAATCGTACTCTGAACAACACAGGCACTGCAATATCGTATTTATTCCCCCGATAGCAGCCACACGACTATCAATTACAATGTCTCCCCTGTACGGGGATCTACATAATGGCTATACCAGTGAAGGTTTTAGACACATGAGTGACGACATATGGAAGTCTGAGTCTGCTCGTGACACGTGTTCGGGTAGCCTAATAGTTCAGACAGGCTTTCGATCGGATCGATCACGACTACCGTCTTCTTCGTGGAGCTACGGCCGTGTATTCTACAACGGCCGTCTCCCTCCTCCTATCTTGATCCATCGTCCGTCGCGTCAAGGCTGTCCGCCCTCTGCACTGTTGTATGCTTTCGTACTAGAACCGTTGCTCTGTGGCCTCCGTCAACGTCTGTCTGGGATGACTCGCAGTGGCCATGTATTCAGCTGAACTGCTAATGCGGGCGATCGCGACGTCATTTCCCGTAGCGGTGATGAGGTCATGGAGTCACTGGCGTGGGTTACCAGCTATGGCGACGATTCTGGTAGCTGCCTTAAAGTACCTGCGCTCAGCACCGCTCCACAGTGTACAGCTGCTACTCTCCGATGTTTAGAACTCGATTGCGCAAGTGATCTGTGACGCAAGATTGCCCCCTCCCCCTCCCCCAACTGCCGACGCCTACCGTCCCAACTACGAGCTGGGCTCCTATATCATCATTTACGAGATCTCGATCTTCTTGCAACGGACACGCTATGTAAATGTCTATTTGGCGTAATGTAAACCCAAACGTGGCACAGACATTTCCTATTTCACCGTCCAAGGCCCGCCGTATGCTAGCGGCGTTAGGTTCATATGTCTGCCACAGCTTGCTTTTCGAGATAACCAACGAGACCTTCACCCTCCCGGGTGCATGGGCGATTTAGGCCTGCGTCATGCAGCTGACAGAGTGACAGCCCTTTTCGTTAGCTCTCAAATGGTGCTGTGGGCCGTTGTCTCACGTGCCTTACCACCTGGTTGCTGGAGGCCCTTGCACTACGTTCTCTCTCAGCCCCTATCCAGCTTTCGGACATCCCACCCTCTTATTTTATTTCCACCATTTTTTTCCTCAAACTGAGCTGTGTCAGTACTGGGATACTGCCAACGCAGATGGCATCCACGAAGGCGATCTGTGGCTTTCTTCAGAAGCACAGGTCACTGAATATGGTTTGAGGGGAAGCATCGCCCCAACGACTAGCGATCAGTGTGCGCACCTCATCTTGCCACTGACGTCCAGTCTGCATGGTACGTTTTGGTCTATGGAAAGCAAATAAGCCGGTCACGCCTTCATGGGATTGCCCTTGCAGACAATCCGTTGCGTGTCACCTGTGATGTTTTGGAAACGGACGAGCACCGCCTAGCGTGTGGTCCGGCGATAAGTTGTCTGGTTCTTGGTGCGACAGATATTGGCCCTAATTACCCGAATGACTTTTCATCAGATACCTCCTCGTCTGCTCCTCTTTCCGGACTCGGGGTGCCTCGCACAAACGAAGACGAACTCCGTGAAGTGGATTTGTGGACACGCAGTTCACCAACGTTGCGCAGACGGCGAGAAAAATGTCCTTGAGTTTTGGCACTTCCTTAATGAACGCCATCGTGCAGTTGTCTGGAGTCCCAGATACACACAATTTTTCTCCAGTATCCTTTCTAGAGTCTTTCTTAACCCACCCTAGATTTGGGGTGTTCCTGCAATGAGGAGCTGGTCGACGCTTTTACCACTCTTACAACCAGTTGTTCTCTGGTTATCGGAATGTTCTTCTCCGAAAAACTGAGCGTCGATAGTCCCACAGGCTCTAGTGACGCCGGTTTCCTGGTGTTCTCGGAAGCGTTAATAAAAATTACAAAAATAAAATAAAAAATGAAAATTAATAAATAAATAAATCATTGATATTCTTTGCACCTCTAGTCAACGTTCCCTACACTGTCCATGGTTCCTCGGGGGCAGGGGAGAGGGGGTGGTGGAGGCGAGTACATGGTGGCTAGGCCTCGAGTTGCGAACACTGTTCACTTTGCCCATCCCTCCCCTGGGGCGTGTGAGGTAACGGGCGAGTTGTGGCGCCCTGGAAATATTCTAAGTTCGGAGTTGGCAGGGCCGCATGGCGGCAGCCCGGGTCCCGGCAGCGGCCACGTGGTGCCGACCGTTAGCTGAGCAACAGGGGTAGCCCCAGCGCTTGGTCCAGCGAGCACGTGGCTGAGAATTCCTTGGTGACACTGTGTCGGTGAAAGAGACTTGTACGACGGAAGAGCCCAAGATGGAGGACTTTGTGAAACCATAATGGCAGACCTTTCACAGTTCGTATAGATAATAACAGTAGCCAGCTGAATGATGATACCTCAAAAAGAAACGTTACCATTATTTGCACTACGATTCTGATAGTGTAATCAGATTTTCAATATCTTTATTAGTTTAAAGTTTAGTATCTGACTGTAAGTTATACAAGTAACACCCAGCAACGAATTTCCAAAATGTAAACGCTTCATCCGATTTCGTCGATCGACATGTCTTTAGAAAGCTATTAGTATAAACCTAAACTGGTGTAAATTACAGGCATGTAACTTTAATAGTACATGAGTTGTTGGAGGTCAAAGTGGCCGATTACTTTCGATCGCGTCAGGCCATAAGTACTCCACAGTTACATGAAAAAACGGTAGCAGCATGCTTATAAATTTATTTATTCACCTATGTCTTTGTTTATATGCGATATATACTATTCATGAAGAAATTGGTCAATTATTTACTGTGTTTTAGAAAGCACAGAGACATTAGGCTACTGACCTACTTTTGCTTGCTATTCCTTTGATATATGCCTATTTCATTTATTTATGTATTTAATAATGTGTGTTAGAGCGTGTTTATGGTCCAGCCGTAGGAATATTTATCTAATTTCAAGTTATTTAAATGTAAATTAAGTATTTCGGAAGTGTTTCATTATGTTTGTGTGGGTTCGTTGGCTTGAAGACATGGCGCGAGCGCTCTAGCCAATCATAGCGCTCGTGAATGGGGAGATTGGATGGAAGCGGGAGAAGCGTGTGGGGCAGTACGGGAGAGGACACGGGAGAGTCCGGGACAGTGGCACAGGACACGGAGAGGGCTGGACGCGACGGCGCGACGGACGCACAGTCGGCGGAAAGACTTGGACAGTGGAGCAGTTTGCGCGTGGTCGTGGAGGATAGAAATACGTATTTCGGAGGGCCGACCTGTGCTCTTGTGTGATTTCCGTGGCTTCTGCAGTGAAGACATAGTATACATTCAGAAGTGAATATCTCCTGAGCTATGTTGTTCTTCATAACTAATTACGTGAAGTAGGAATCTATTGCTTCTCTGTTATTCAACTTATATTTTATTTAATTTCTTTCCCATCGACGCCAATAAGTGTTTTGCAGAAATATACCGCATTCTCAAAAGTACCTCTACTATCGTACTCATCATTTAAAGTCGTTAAGATAGTAACTGCAGATTTTATTTTATTGCAGTCTTTCATTTATAAATTCATATGTTTCATTCATAATTCGCAATTGTCGAGTGATGGAAACCTTCGACCATTCGATTCATGTGTGTATTCTTATCGTATACTGTAGACTCAGCAGTATTTGGCCTGTAATGCAGCAACTACGTATCCCAGCCCCTAGACAACGAAACCAGCCCAAATTTTTAATATTGCAACTCTGAGTCGGAAGGTACATACTTGAGGGCCACCTCATTTTCATTTTAACATCATTTCACATTTTCATTCTTGAAAGCCCGCAAGCGCCAGGAAGGTTCTTTCAAAAAAGAATAAAAAAAGTATGGACTGCTCGCACTACCGAGAAGGCTAAAACAATTGTGCTCCAGCTCTGACTTACGGTAAATGAAATGTAGAAATAGTTTGAGCAGTGGAAGGAACAAATGCAGATGTGTGGGGGCCCAATTGGGTGACAATTTGAAGACCTCCACATCTAATTGAGCGTTTGGTGTGAGTACATAAATTTGATGGACAGCTCTCGTTTCTTTCGTGGCATCCCTCGCTTACTATATCTTTCGATGAAATGCAAGGAGTTTTCTGTTACAAACTGGTATTCCACAGTCAGCGGGTTTGTCGATTATAATGAAAGTAGTGGCAGCGTAGCGACACAGTTAAATGTAAGAGACCGGTTGATAACTAATTCACCAAGACAAATGGTTCCTTATTCATGTGAGCAGCGTTGTTTCTTTTGTGCTGTGGTAGTATTCTTGTAATTAAAATTAGAAAATTGAGTTTCCAAGTTATGAGTAGCCATACAGAAAAGTGAAAACTCCGGGAACTAGCTGATGTCGCCACACAGTAGCTATATTTCATTATTGACACGTAGTTGCTATTCGGCAACAAGTCTCATCGTTTGTGGAAATTAGTGCATAAACTTTGTTACTGGTGTATGTTGTTGTGGTCTTCAGTCCTGAGACTGGTTTGATGCACCTCTCGATGCTACTCTATCCTGTGCAAGCTTCTTCATCTCCCAGTACCTACTGCAGCCTATATCCTTCTGAATCTGATTAGTATATTCATCTCTTGGTCCCCCTCTACGATTTTTACCCTCCACGCTGCCCTCCAGTACTAAATTGGTGATCCCTTGATGCCTCAGAACATGTCCTACCAACCGATCCCTTCTTCTAGTCAAGTTGTGCCACAAACTCCTCTTCTCCCCAATTCTATTCAATACCTCCTCATTAGTTATGTGATCTACCCATCTAGTCTTCAGCATTCTTCTGTAGCACCACATTTCGAAAGCTTCTATTCTCTTCTTGTCCAAACTATTTATCGTCCATGTTTCGCTTCCATACATGGCTACACCCCATTCAAATACTTTCAGAAACGACTTCCTGACACTTAAATCTATATTCGATGTTAACAAATTTCTCTTCTTCAGAAGCGCTTTCCTTGCCATTGCCAATCTACATTTTATATCCTGTCTACGTCGACCATCAATAGTTATTTTGCTCCCCAAATAGCAAAACTCCTTTACTACTTTAAGTGTTTCATTTCCTAATCTAATTCCCTCAGCATCACCCGACTTAATTTGACTACATTCCATTATCCTCGTTTTGCTTTTGTTGATGTTCATCTTATACCCACCTTTCAAGACACTGTCCATTCCGTTCAACTGCTCTTCCAAGTCTTTGCTGTCTCTGACAGATTTACAATGTCATCGGCGAACCTCAAACTTTTTATTTCTTCTCCATGGAATTTAATACCTACTCCAAACTTTTGTTTTGTTTCCTTTACTGCTTGCTCAATATACAGATTGAGTAACAACGGGGATAGGCTACAACCCTGTCTCACTCCCTTCCCAACCACTGCTTCCCTTTCATAACCCTCGACTCTTATAACTGCCATCTGGTTTCTGTACAAATTGTAAATAGCCTTTCGCTCCCTGTATTTTACCCCTGCGACCTCCAGAATTTGAAAGACTGGTGTAGGTCAACTGAAAATCAAAATCTACCAACTTCTCACTGCACTAAATTAGCATATTTACGTAAAGATAGACACAATAGGCCGATTTCAGGATAAGACTGCAATTAGATATCAAGTCGCAAATAACAGCTTTCGGAAAGACCTTAATAAGAACATTCAGCGTGACGGAAGGGCTTCCCACTTTCCTCTGACCTCAGAATGGCTTTTAGACTGCGACACGCAAGAAAGCAGCCAGCCACCATCAATCATCTCCCCTCCCCCACCCCCTCTATGCTCACCTCTAGAACTGTGATTAACAACCGAGTCGCTCCGCGGTGGCGTCGTTGCAGGCGCACATCACAGGACTATCGCTGACACGTCCAGACGCGGACAACTTGACCGCAATAGCGGAGAGAGGCGCCGCCTCATTTCCATGCACGCCGCCACTCCGGTTTTCGCTTGAAGTGCCCAACGAGAGGGAGGGACGCATTGCTCACTTTGTAGTTGTATCAGATAGGCTAATTAGTAAGCCTGGTTTTAAAACTTATGCTGCCTGGTCAGGCGGGGATTTGAATGAAACTATTCCTGAATGCTACTCGACTGGCGTAAACATGGCGGCCCCTTGCGTTTGATAGCAACCAAAGGTGGAGCCGTAGAACGTTCTTGAAACACGACCGTCAAGTTTTAAAGTTTTCGCCTTTGTTGTAACAAATAGTGTGCCGTAACCGATGTTGAGAAATGAATGAAATGTGTGGCACTGGCATTTTCGATTATGAAACTAAGTAGGAATAAATCGAAAGAGGCTTCGCTGTTTCAAAAACACCAGGATGGAAGCTCTAATGCCTATAAAGCCATCCGGATTTTAGCTTTTCGCGATTTCTCTAAAATGTTTCAAGCAAATTCCGGAATAGTTTATAATACGAGGCCCAGCAAAAGTGATCCACGGTTGACTGAAACTGTTACTACTACTATACAAAGAACTTCTTCCGGTTCAAAATGGTTCAAATGGCTCTGAGCACTATGCGACTTAACTTCTGAGGTCATCAGTCGCCTAGAACTTAGAACTAATTAAACCTAACTAACCTAAGGATATTACACAGATCCATGCCCGAGGCAGGATTCGAACCTGCGACCGTAGCGGTCGCTCGGTTCCACACTGTAGTGCCTAGAACCGCACGGCCACTCAGGCCGGCAACTTCTTCCCGGCTTAGTGCTTATTGTGAGTTGCCTAGCTTGGCAAATGCATTCGGAGTTAACATTTCGTTTCCATGTTACATAGCCTGTTTCCCCTCTTCAAGATTAAAAGTATGAAGGCGCCACTTAAATCCTTTGGCTTCCTGCGTAAATGTCAACGTGCATCCAATATTAAGCTGTGAACATAATGATTTAATGAGAACTTTCAGTGTATATGTACGTGAAAGCTCAACGTAACATTCGCAACTATAACGACATATTTATCAGAAGACCTTAGAAAAATAGAAAAGAAGGCAATAGATCTTCAAGAAATGGTTTCCGAGAAACATTGTTCAGTGTATATGGAGCCCGAAAATTTTGGGCGATCGAATAGAAATGAAGTATACAAAAATATATACGTAGCGTTCACGTTGATGGGATTATCTCCTCAGGTGTTAGTCATTTTTAGCAGACATCCTTAACTGGTTTAACTGCATTAGATGCAAAATTTTATGAAAGTATCTCAATTTTAGTAGTATTGGACGATAGTGTAGGATTTCAGGTACCAAATCACTCACTCTGAGTGACATCTGCACACTACAATAAAGTAAAACAGCCTCTGCGGCTGTGTGAGGAATAAATGTAACAGTGTTTAGAACATCTCATTCCAAGCGAGCATATGCTTCACACGTTCATGTCTGCTGAGAACTATAGAGTCCGCAACTGGCCCCTTTGTTATTTAAAAGTTCTCATGGCTTTCGCACAAATGAGAAAAGAGGATTGACTGTTGCATCCAGATACGTAGAGGGTTACTGAATTCTGCCCTGTGCCTGAAATCTACCCACTGCTTCCTGAGAACATAAGGATCTATATTTAACTTTGCTTTTGAACTGACTTGTCACTATATAGAAACAACGTTTATTATTTCTTGAGATAGTAAATGATCCCCAATCCGTCTGATGCGCAAACTCATAGCACTCACTCCGTCTAACCACAACGTAAAATTTAACTTCAAAATTACGTTCTGGAGAGTGAAACAGACACACTGGCACACAGTATAACTTATTCCATTATCCTTTGATATGAAGTCATCTTATTAGTGTTGAAACGCCAACATGAATATTAATGGCGGCAACACACGTAATATTTGGGGAGCTTACTTCCGCTTATTACTTCTGATTCCTAGCAAATATGTTGACAAAACTCCTTTCGCAGTTACAGATTTACTTCCTCCATTCACTGAACTCCTCAAAATGTTAATCCTCCGAATATTTCTTCTACTAACAAAAACCGTTCCGACACTAGGGCCGCACTCCGACCATCGTCAATGGCCGCTGATCCCAGATTGAACTGCTTCTCCAGCGTCTGGCCAAGTTTGCGCGATTCATGAGACTGGAATCACCGCCTGTTGGCGCGAGCTGTTGCTTTCTGGAAGCTTCTAAAAGGCCAGCGATATGGTATCCACCGTAAGTAGGTGGTTATGATCGATTATTTAGTATGGTTCGCCTAAATAACGCTATCTTTACTATTCGCATTGTATTTTCGAGATGAAGAGAATTAGCTTCGATTAGAAATAATAGCACCACACATTTGCACGTCGAAATAGCATCTCCAAGCTGTTTAACATTCCAGGATGAATTTTACTCTGTAGTCAAGTGTGCGCTGATTTGAAACTACCTAGCAGATTAAAACTGTGTGCAGGTTCAAGAATCGAACCTGTGGATTTTGCATTTCGTGGACAAGTACTTTAGCGACTGAGCTATCCGAGCAAGATGAACGATCCGCCCTCACACCTTTACTTCCGACAGTACCTCATCTCCTACTTTCAAAACTTCACAGAAGTTCTCCTGCATATTTTTTGGAGCTTTCACTCCTAGAAGAAAGGATATAGGATACAGTGGAGACAAGGCTTTGCTACAATGTGGTGGGGGGTGGGTGGAAGTAGGGGGTTGTCCAGAATGATTTTTCACTCTGCAGTGGACTGCGTGCTGATCTGAAACTTGCTGGCAGATTAAAACTCTGTGCCGGACCGAGACTAGAACGTTTCTCTTTTGCCTTGAGGTACTGGCGGATGCAAAGCTGTAACGATGGATCCTGAGTCGTCTTCGGATAGCTCAGTCGGCAAAGTGCTTGCCGGCGAAATGCAAATGTCCTAGCTTTGAGTTCCGTTTCAGCACACAGCGTTTTTTTCTACCATGACCTTGCACGTAACATTATCATTGAGAAGCTTATGTAAGAATAAGAAACGAATTGGTTTTGAATAATAACATCAGTGTTTGCAAGGCCATCTCCCGCAGCAGCTATTATAATCAATTATTGTTGGTGTCTCAGTCTTTTGTTTGCTGCAATTAATTAAAGAGAATTTTATACCAGACGCGTTTCGCTTTTATTTACTACGCATCTTCTGTGGTCATTTTGGAATATGGATACATCTTTTTGTAAATTATGGTTGTTATAGATTAAAAACAATATATGTTTATGAAGTAGGTGTTCGGTTTACTTACGGTGTTTCTGCCTGTAGTTCACATATTCTGGAAACCACTACTTTTTTCTTCATTGTTAGCAGAGGAGGAAAGAAAGCAGTGGTTTGCAGGATAAGTGAACAAGAGGTATAAACACCGTAAAAAACGGAAACCGACTTTATAAAGAAATACTGATTTTAATCGGTAACAGCCAAAATGTACAAGCAAATGTATCCATATTTCCAGAATGACCACAGAAAATGCTTTCTAAATTAAATCAAAACGCATCTGATGTAAAATTCTCTTTAATTAATTGCACTAAGCTTCAGATGGAGAAACCAATAATAATTGGTTACTAATGTTTTTTTTCAGTTATGCATCAATACTGAAAACAAAGGTGCTTTTTTGGAATTTGTGCATTTCTGATACGCAGCAGCAATAAAAGTGATCTAACCTGTGGAGATAAGAGACGAACCTGTCTCAACTCTGTCGTTGCTCAGTTTCGTAAGTGAACAGTCGGACTTTTTGTTATTGGTGTACTGGGACACAAAATTATAATGCCAAGTGATTGTTCACCATATTCAGTTGTTTGAAGTCTGATAGTTGTTTTACTTGTTTTGAAGTGTTACCTCTTCTTTCTCTAAGTTGGTCGCAGGTTGTGTTCTATAAATGAACGAAGCTGCGACACTTTCTGCAGAACCCGTCAATCATTCGGAAGGACGTTATTCTGGGGCATATGACGCAAGCTGCGACAGATTTGTTCGGAAGATGGGGCTGGAAAGTGCTCTAACACCTACCACACTTCGCATACTTAGCTCTTGTGACTTCAGCTTGATTTCTAAGTTAAAGGAAGCCCTTCATCGCACTCGCATTAGAATTGTTAAAGAGATTCGTAGGGCAATAGACAACTACTCCCGAACATCAACACTAGGGTACCCTGCTACGGGTATCCTGCGGTCTCGTCGAGTACGGGAGCAGGAAACATCGACCACCGCATAAGATGTTCCACAGCAAAGTACACTCATGCTCATAAATTAAGGATAATGCTGATACATGGTGAAACAACTCTCTGGTGGGCGGTTTGTGGGTTTAAATCACCTCTGGGTATGTCTATGCGGTGCATTTGACTTGCGGTCGTCGCACAGTGGCGCTGGCAGCAGTCCACACACGCAGAGGTGTGTTGGTGCATGAAAGAGTACGGTGAAGCGAGTAATTGTGCAGACGTTTTCAGACATGCTAATGGTGACTGTGTGTTGAAAATGGCTCAAAGAACACATATTGATGACCTTATGAGGGGTAGAATACTAGGGCGACTGGAGGCTGGTCAGAGACAGTAGGTCGTAGCACGGGCCCTCCGTTTGTCACAAAGTGTGATCTCAAGATTATGGCAACGATTCCAGCAGACGTGAAACGTGTCCAGGCGCTACAGTACGGGACGTCCACAGTGTACAACACAAGAAGAAGGCCGATATCTCACCATCATTGCCCGCAGACGGCCACGGAGTACTACAGGTAACCTTGCTCGGGACCTTACCGCAGCCACTGGAACAGTTGTCTCCAGACACACAGTCTACAGACGACTTAACAGATATGGTTTATTCGCCCGAAGACCTGCAAGGTGCGTTCCACTAATCCCTGGTGACAGGAGAGCCTGTAAAACCTGGTGTCAAGAACACAATACATGGTCATTCGAACAGTGGTCCCAGGTTATGTTCACGTACGAGTCCACGTATAGTCTGAAAAGTGATTCTCGCCGGGTTTTCATCTGGCGTGAACCAGGAACCAGATACCAACCCCTTAATGTCCTTGAAAGGGACTTGTATGGAGGTCATGGTTTGATGATGTGGGGTGGGATTATGATTGGTGCTCGTACACCCCTGTATGTTTTTGACAGAGGAACTGTAACAGGTCAGGTGTATCGGGACGTCATTTTGCACCAGTATGTCCGCCTTTTCGGGGGGCAGTGGGTTCCACCTTTCTCCTGATGGATGATAACGCACAGCCCCACAGAGCTGCCATCGTGGAAGTGTACCTTGAAACAGAAGATATCAGGCGAATGAAGTGGCCTGCCCGTTCCCCAGACTTAAACCCCATCTAGCACATCTGGGATGCGCTCGGTCGAAGTATCGCTGCACGTCTTCAAACCCTTAGGACACTTTAGGAGTCCCGACAGGCACTGGTGCAAGACTGGGAGGCTATTCCCCAGCAGCTGCTCGACCACCTGATCCAAAGTATGTCAACCCGTTGTGCGGCCTGTGTACGTGTGCATGGTGATCAAATCCCATATTGATGTCGGGGTACATGCGCAGGAAACAGTGGCGTTTTGTAACACATGTGTTTCTGGACGGTTTTCTCAACATATCACCAATACCGTGGACTTAGAGATCTGTGTCGTGTGTGTTCCCTATGTGGCTATGCTATTAGCGCCAGTTTTGTGTAGTGCTACGTTGTGTGGTACCACATTCTGCAATTATCCTTAATTTATGAGCATGACTGTAGTATCACGAGGCGCTAATGAGATGCTAGGGAGAAGTCATTCGTCTCATTGTTCGAGGCGACACCGCCGCGCCTCTGCCCTGTCGCCAGAGGCCAGTTCTGTTCGAGGGCGGACTGTGGTGTCACCGCCAGACACCACACTTGCTAGGTGGTAGCCTTTAAATCGGCCGCGGTCCGTTAGTATACGTCGGACCCGCGTGTCGCCACTATCAGTGATTGCAGACCGAGCGCCGCCACACGGCAGGTCTAGAAAGACTCCCTAGCACTCGCCCCAGTTGTACAGCCGACTTTGCTAGCGACGGTTCACTGCCTACATACGCTCTCATTTGCAGAGACGATAGTGTAGCATAGCCTTCAGCTACGTCATTTGCTGCGACCTAGCAAGGTGCCATATTCAGTAATTAGAATGAATTCTGAACAGACAATATTGTGAATCATGTACCGTCAAGAGCGACGTTCGTCATTAATGGATTGAAGTTATGTACCAAACTAATTACGTCCGCTTTCTGAATTCTAATTCCTTGTCATGTTCCAGACATCACGTCAGTATAGTTCTTCCCTCCTCACGCCAGCCAGCGTGAGCTAAAACGCGTACATTTCGGCCTCCTCTAGTAACACGGTGTTGGCTCTTCAGCCAACACAACACGGACCCTGCCGACTTCCAGGAAGTGCCTGTCGGAGTAACGTCGTTGCACTGTCTACTCACCTGACACAGCCAGTGTCAGTCGTAGCCGAGTGAAGAGACTTCCGTCTCCTGTGAACAGTGCCTACGCGCCAGCGCTGTCAGAACACTGTCAACAAGTGTGTACGAGCTGGGTTTTTCTAGTAATGAAGCCACACTACGGCCATTCTGAATTTGTACAAATCGCCACTCATTAATCTGTTCTTATTTAGTGTGCCCTGAACCGCAAGTCCGCGTGTGCAGTTTCATAGTTACAGATAATTTTGTTGTAATTAATAAAGTATTACCTACTCAGAATGAATTGATTAACTGTATTATTACTAGCCAACTCAGTGTACAAGACGTCGGACACTTACACATCTTACGAGCTCCACATCACTGGCTATACACAATGCTGGCGTCTACCCTCAAGGACAATAAAACTTTGAGACATTCATCTATTTTTTATAAGCTGCAAATAAATAATTGCAACTGTTAAATTTCCAATCCTCGTGTTTTAGTCATCTGTAACGCAAAGAAAGCACGGATTCTATACAAAATATCTGCCTCTTAATATCACATATTTATCTTTTTAAAAATACAGAACGTTGTTACAAGGCAAATATGACATGTTTGTGAACGTTTACTAAAGCTAAAATTCGATTAACAAACGAATCTACTATTCGAGATTATTGTTTCTCACTCCTCTGTCCATTTACTGTTACATAATCTTACCATACTTCATTTCTGTGGTAAATCAGGTGGCTTTTTCTACAATACAATGACGTTTCAAATAGTGCAGATTGTACATTATTTCTCTTACCTTGTTTAGATGTATTGTCGCCGGACTTAATAATTTTTCATTATTTGTTTCTGAAACTGATATCTAATGTGTTTGCTGGAGTTATGTTTAGTCGTTAGTCTTAGTTCTTCGAACCACTTTACTATCATCCAGATTATTTTTCTGACAAATTTCTTTTAATACTGTAACAAGTAGGAAAAACTGAACAAATCTTAACTCTGCCCTCAACTCGAGCCTGCCATAAAATACGTGAATCTCATCAGGCTGACATTCCCGCTGTAGCGAAGACGTAGAAAGCCTTTGTCGTGCAACTAGAATAATAGTTCATAGCTTCATTTGTTTGACGCCTCGAGTGATGAAATGCACTTTCGATGTGCTACTTTATTCGAAAGGTCGTTGGCAGCGGTTCATTTCACGTGTCAGCGAGTTTTAAAGGAGAAACATGTCGATAGGAAGTCTGACACTGATGCAGCCGCCATAAATCAGGCTGCATTAAACACGATGAAGCTTGCGTATCGATCGATTACGTTTCAGCCGGCCGGTGTGGCCGAGCGGTTCTAGGCGCTTCAGTCTGGAACCGCGCGACCGCTCCGGTCGCAGGTTCGAATCCTGCCTCGAGCATGGATGTGTGTGATGTCCCTAGGTTAGTTAGGTTTAAGTAGTTCTAAGTTCTAGGGGACTGATGACCTAAGATGTTAAGTCTCATAGTGCTCAGAGCCATTTGATTACGTTTCCATTCACTGCAATATGGCATTGTGGTTTGTAAACTTCACCGCATAGTGCATCATGTTGATATCAAATTATGATATTACGGTGCACTACCACAGAAAATGTTTAAAGCTATTTAACTTTACGCCAAGCCTATAGCCACTGACTGTCGAGGGGTGAAACCTGAGCTCTAAGGTGGATTTTAATGCGTCTGTCCGTTGCGCGGATAGTGTATGTTGGTAGTCAATTCGACAGTGAGTGGACAGTCATGTTATTCTACGAGTACCTCTGTTTAACGGAAGTCATAAGCTGCTGAGATTGTTGGGAGAGACCACGTGGAGTTCCTTTACGTATGATTTTGGGGTTTCGTGTAAATGTATTCAAACTGTGATAGGTAGATATAAATAAACATTGACTGATAGTATCTCCACTGTGTGTAGGTTTTGTCTCACCTAAGAGCATAGAAGAGAACACTCACCAGTTGCGACATAGTCGCGAGTATGAACAGTGATCCAATGCTGTCAAATGTTTTTTATTCTAGTCTTTGATCACAATATCATTTATTTTGACGATGACCGGTTTCAGTCCGTAACGACCATCCTCAGATCTGCTCTATACCATGTCCTAATGTGATAAGGCCGTAATGGCATCGCCAAAATATATAAATATACTCAGTACAACACCGTCACATAGATCTAAAATAAGGTGTAGAATAGGTCACATCGTCCACACAGTCATTTTTGCAACTGGCCAGTTGCAAAAGTAGCTGAACTTAATTATTTGAGTGGCTCAGAGATGCTTTAGCCAGTTCAAATTTTCATCAGTTGTGCTTCAGGAATGGTTGGTACGACTCTCTTTGTCTTACAGAACAACATAGTGCGTTTTTCGTTTTTCAAAAATTTGTGACTGTTAATTTTCAGATGATCACTAAATAATTCTTTGAAAAATATAACTAACACTCTCTTCTGTTGCTTTCCTTATAATGGAATTTATTACAACATTTATATCGTCTGCAAAAATGTACCAGTTCTGCTTGATGAATGTTAAGGAGGAATGCACATTGTCGTATATAAGGAATAGGAATGGACCCAAAATTGAACCCTGTAAGATTCCCTTCGTGTTTTCTTCCCAGTCACTAAAATGTTCTCCTTTCCAACATTGTTCGAATGGGAGGAAAGAAGAAAAGGAGTAGCCCAAATATAGACAGGGGAAGGAATATTCTATTAAAGCTGGATGTACGCATAGCTCTTTGAGCAGATTTCATGGAGTAGTTAAGGTTTCGTTGGGTTAGGTTATGGACAGTGAGTAGGCGTAATGTTGGGGTTGTTTGGTGTAAGTGGTGTCGAATATAATATGATGGTTGATAAAGAGAAATGAAACAGTAGGATGGTTAGTGTCAAGTTTGGTGGAAGTGCAGGAAATCCGAAGATGTTCAACGTAGGAGAACAAAGAGGAGAAATAAACAGGTACACACAGGCTTCGGGAGGAGCAAGATAGGTAGATCTGGAAAGCGAGGTGGAGTGTACGCTATCGAAACAAACTGCAATAGTTAACGCTACAGGGAAGTCGCTCTACATCTACATCTACGTTCTGAGACACATCTTAGGATGTATGTTGGAGGATATTTCTGGTGCCACTAACTGATCCTCTATTCACGGTTCCTTTCGCAAGTTAGCTCTAATTTCGCCGATTTCATCGTTGTAGTCATTTCACGAGTCGTATTTGGGAGGTAGTAATATGTTGCCCAACTTTTCCTGGGACGTTCTCTGTCTAAATCTGAATAGTAAACATCTCCGTGGTACGCAAAGCCTCTGTCATAGCGTTTACCACTGGAGTTTTTTGAGCTTCTCTGCAACACTCTCGCATCGACTAAAAGATCCCAAGACTAAACATGCTGCTCTTCATTGGATCTTTTTTGTGTTTTCTATTAATCATATTTGGTAAGGGTCCGAGACTCATGAGCCATACTAAAAGTCCGGTCAGACAAGTGTTTTATTTCGTGGGTGAATTACATTTCCTTAAGATTCTGTCAATGAAAACATACAGTTTCTTTTACGTAGTCATTCTACTTTAGAACAGTCTGGTCTGATACTTGCTCCGCACCAGGCATCGATCTTCTGCAGGACATCCTGCAACCCACTACAGTCTTGCGGCGGTGCCACTCTTTTACAGACAGCCGTTTCGTCTGCGAAAAGCTTCATCGAGCAGCTGACGTTTTGTACTGGATCATTTACAAATATGTCATTGTGGTCTTCAGTCAAGACTGGTTTGACGGTGGTCTCCACAATGGTCTATTCTGTCCAAGCCTCTTCGTCTCTGCATAAATGCTGCAACCTATATCAAGTTGAACCTGCTTTGCTCAAGTCTTGGTCTCCATCTGCAACCTCCCACCCTTCTCCCCCAAATCTACACTTCATTTCCATCAGCAAATTGATGAATGCAAGACACTTCAATATGTGTCCAATCAGCTGGTATTAGTCACGCTGTGCCAAAATTTTATTTTTCCCCAATTCAACTCAGTACCTTCTCGTTATTATTCGATCTACCCATCTGATATTCGACATTCTTCAACAGTCTCTGCACCACATTTCGAAAACTTCTGCTCTGTTCTTGTTTGCGTTCTCTATCCGTACAAGGAGTCACGCCATAGAAACATTTTCAGAAAATACTTCCTAAGATTTCATTTTTTATTGGATGTTGAAAATTTCTTTTTTTCAGAAACGCTTTCCTTGCTGTTGGTATCTGTAAATATATCGTCTCTCATGGGTCATCACCATTTTGCTGCGATACTCTTCAGCTGCTTTTAGTGTCCCATTTCGTAATCAAATTCTATCAGCATCTTCTACTTCAGTTCGACTAAATTCCATTACTTTCGTTTTAATGTCGTTGATGTTAATGTTAGAATGCCTTTTCAAGATATTACTCATTCCATTCAACAAATGTTATGGGTAAAGTTCGATGTATAATTTCTTAAATCTGTACTTCAATTCCCTTTCCAAATTCCTTCTTGATTCCCTTTACGGCTTCCTCAAGGTACAGTTTAATAGCACTAGTGAGAGGAGTTTTCAAACGTCGAAGAATACCTCCTAATATCGTGTCGATCGTTTAGGACATCCTTTTGCCCGGCGTAGTGCAGAAACTCGACGTTGTATGAACTCAACAAGTCGTTGGAAGTCCCTTGCACAAATGTGGGCCCATGCTGTCCCTGTAGCCGTCCATAATTGCGAAACTGTTGTAGGTGTAAAACTTTGTGTACGAATTGACATCTCGCTTCTCAATTATGTCCTTAAACGTTCGATGGGATTCATGTCGGGGTGATCTAGATAACCAAATCGTTCGCTCGAATTGTTCTTAATGTTCTTCAAACCAATCGCGAATAATCGTGATGCGATGACATGACATCGTTGTCATGAATGGCTACAAATGGTCTCTAAGTAGCCGAACATAACCATTTCCGGACAATGGTCGGTTTAGTTGGACCGGGGGATCCTGCCCGTTCCATGTAAACACAGGTCTCACCATTATGGATCCGCCACCAGCTTGCGTAGTGCCTTGTTGACAAATTGGGTTCATGGCTTTGTGTAGAATTCGCCACACTCGAAACGTCGGTCGTCTGCTGTCACAGCCCATTAATTTCACAGTTCGCCGCATTGTCCTAACAGGTACGTCCGTCATACCTTCCACATTGAATTCTTCTGTTATTTCATGTAGTGTTGCTTGTCTATTAGCACTGACAGCTCTACACAGACGTCGCTGCGTTGGCCGTGGTGAGAGGTAATGCCTGAATTTGGCATTCTCGGTACACACTTGACACTGTGGTTCTTGGAATATTGAATATAGCCCCAACTACCATTCCACGTTCAAAGTCTGTTAATTCACGTTGTGCGGTCATAATGAAGTCGGAAACCTTTCCACATGACTCATGTTGTGTACGCGATAGTACCGCCACATGTATATGTGCGTATCGCTACTCCACGACTTTTGTCACCTCAGTATATAGTAAACAGTAACGCTGCTGTCACACCTTGCTTGGGGTGCTCCTGAAATTAACCTGTGCATTTGCTGAGTATATTTTGTTAAGAGCGACATGTTGCGATATATCTGCAAGGTATTTAGTTGTGAATTTGTTCCGGTTCTCCGTAAGCTCGTATTATGCTCACTGAACAACAGCGCCGAACTTTATCAAATGCCTCTGTGAAGTCATTGTGAAGTCAAGGAACACAGTATAAACATGGGCGCTAAACTGATAGAGATTCTTACTAAATTCTCTTAGTCAATCCACCAATAAGAGTCAAGAAACATTACTTCCTAGAAGTTATACGTCCCATACTAACCACGAGGTAAGAGTTACAGAAATTTGGGCTACAGTCCTCCTACACGTGTAACAGCCACGAACGAACCAGTAAACGGAAAATTATTTTGGTACACAGAACACCACCTCTGGCGTTCATGGTACAGTAGTAAATACGTAGAAATGATTTTAGAGTTTAGCAAAACATATCTGTTATTGAGTAAATAGGTCTGAATTGCCAGTGTGGACTACAAATGACTTGCTTGTGAGTTTTCACGGCGCTGTTCATGCAATACAGTAGCTGCGGAAAGAACGTGCAAGGCAGATTAATGACAGAAAGTGGCAGAGGGGTTGGATGGGGAAAAAAAGGAAAAGCGCGTGAGCAGAGATGTGGCAGCGGCGAAGGTCTTGCGCGGGGAAATGATGCGGGGTAATGCGGCCCAGAGCAGCCGCCACGGGCTCCGCCGCTTTCTGCAAGTAATCTGGCCGCGACCCGCGCTCAATATCGATTCCAGTCACCACTCCGGCTGCGGCGGGCAAGTGGTCCCGGGTTTTTAGCTGGAAGACTCGCACTTAAGGGCAACAGGCAATCAAGTTAGCTGGGGATTCTGAGCGAGTCGCTCTCCATCTGCTACCAGCGTTGCGACTTCTTCATTTTCAGCTGACATTCTGACTCTGCTGCGTACGCAAGTCCGGGCTGCATATGTTTCCATTTCTTAAAAATTCAAACTACAAGTGTTAGTCAGAAGACAGAGACTCTCAATTTTTTTTCAATTTTTATTTCACAAGAAAAACAAACGCCGTATACAATTAGTCACTTTTAAATAAAATTGCAATTTTTTCCCACAGTTTATTTCCCACTTTGAAACATGAGCTTGCATACCAGTGCGGTAAATATTATGGTCCTGCTGCCTCAGCCACTGCGGCACATCTCGTCTATAATCACAGATTTTGCCAAAAGCCAAAGCGCTGCCGCCGGCCAGAGTGGCCGAGCGCTTCTAGGCGCTACAGACTGGAACCGCGCGACCGCTACGGTCGCAGGTTCGAATCCTGACACAGGCATGGATGTGTGTGTTGTCCTTAGGTTAGTTAGGTTTAAGTAGTTTTAAGTTCAAGGGGACTGATGACCTCAGAAGTTAAGTCCCATAGTGCTCAGAGCCATTTGAACCATTTTGGAAGCGCTGCAACGGACTTGGTCCAGCTGTTTTCCTTGCATCTTTATTCCACGTTTGTGTCCAAAATTAAAGCAACAAATCACTATTTCCCCGTCCAGTGTTTAATTCAGCATATAATGATACAAACTGTCAATAGATGTCCGTACGATCGTGTCCTGCACGCAAGATCGCATTCTGGTCAATGTACAACCACGCCATCGATGACGTCATGGCACCTATCAAACGGGATGGTGTTTGCCGGGTAGTCCCACATCCACAAGCTGTGTACAGAGTCACGAACGGTGCAATATGGCGCAGAGAAGAGCCTACCAGGCTCTGTGCTTTGGTGGGCCACGGGAAGAATGCAAGCAGAACAGTCGCAAACTGATGTGGCCCGATGGCTTAATGTGGATCGCTCTGTTGTTTCTCGGATATGGCGACAGACAGTTTATGGAGACCGAAACTGTATCCCGAAGACCAGGGTGCAGCCAACTACATGCTACATCAGAGAGAGAGAGAGAACCGTTATATGGCTGCAAAGACTGGACGGTGCCGACTTAGTACTGCACGGCAATTGGCATCTGACCTCGCAGCATCCACTGTGTTGTATCAAGACAAACGGTGTACGGAAGGCTTCAGCAGAGTGGCCTTTATTGTTGCAGACCTGCTATATGTGTACGTCTGACGAGCCTTAACAGAAGGGAACGTCTGGAGTCGAACCGGCAACATGCCACCTGGACGGCCGAACAGTGGGCCAGTGTTCTTTTGACAGATGAGTCCCAATTTGTTCTGGACACTCGAACACCTCATAGAGCACGCGTGGTTAATGTTTTCTTGGAAACGGAAGGTACTGCACGTATGTTTACCTGATCACTTACCCGACCTAAATCCCTTAGAGCACATGTGGGATGCACTAGGGACACGGGCTGCATGACGTCAGCATCCAGCAATCACGCTCCAACACTTCTGAGCAGCGCTGCAGGAAGAATGGGCGTTATTGCCTCAACATGATATTGATGACATCACTCAGAGCTTGCCCAGTCGTTTGTCAGGCTGCGAGGAGGTCACACCCCCTAATGAGCGCATTAAGCAATTGTAGGAATGCAGGTGTAAACCGTCAAGTTTTAAGAAATGAAGCATATTGTTGTCTACCTTTATACATGTTGAAGTTGTTTACGTTCTGTATTCTTTATTCTACTCAACTATCACCTGGTATACTGTTCTGTGGCAAAATAAACGCAACCTTGCAAAATTTCGGTTTGTTGCTTTAATTTTGGACACCAGTGTAGTAAGTAAACATTTTCGGCACCCAGCTTGCACAAACCATTTAGTAGCCCAGTTTTTCAACAATGACGATCACATTGCCTCTGCCGATGAATAATTGGTGACACAGTTCGTATGTGTTTACCCAGTGGTCATCAGGCTTGATTTATTTGACACAGTGGACGTTTTATCAAGATAATGCAGTCGCTGGTCGGTCGCTTCACGCTGTATCGGCCAGCTGTGTTTGCCCTACAGCTTCTTTGTAGCAAAGAACCCATCGTCCAGCGGAGTTGTCTTCCACTGTAGCGTCTCCATACCTCTTCAGCCTTTCATGAGTGCAACTGAGTGTTTCACCTTCTGCAGTAAGGAATTCAATCAAAGAACGGCGACCTATATGCACTTCGTTGCCGACCATTTTTTAAACTTATACAGTGCTGCCATCTGTTGATATAGGACGCTGTTACTGGAGAGGCTGTAGAACAAGGTTTGCGAAGTGCTCCAAATTGAGGATTACTGCGAGAGTCATTCAATAAGTAATGCTCCACACTTGTTTTCTCAGAAAATACTTATTGTTAAGAGGCATAATTTGGTAACAATGTACATCAATATGTCTTGTACATGTCCTATTTTTCTACGTAGTCTCCATCACGTTCTACGGCCGTACGCCAACGTTGTGGAAGAGCATGTATTCCCTGCTGCTACTAGCTCTTGTCCTGTATCCATGTTTTCACTGCATGACTGACACTCTCGTCATCGTCAAAATGTGTTCCCCGTAGCAAATCTTTATGCGGTCCAAAGAGAAGTAAGTCCGAGAGTGCCAGGTCTGAACTGCAGGGTGAATCAGGCAATGACGTCCAACCCAATTTGCCGATGTGTTCCAGGGTTCCCAGACTTGTGTATGGGCTTGCATTATCCTGTTGGAGCAAGATTTCTGCTGGATTCTTGTCCGACCGAACACATCGGAAACGGTTCTTGAGTTTATTCAGAGTATTCGCGTACGCCTCTGAATTGATGGTTGACCGTCTTGGTATCACATCCACGAGAATGACGCCATTACAATCCCAGAAGACTGTCACCATGACTTTTCCGGCAGAGGGGGTTGTCTTGAATTTCTTCTTTTATGGTGTATGAGGATGATGCTACTACATGGACTGCCTTTTTGTTTCCGGTGCAAAATGGTGCACACAGCTTTCGTCCCACGTAACGATCCATGACAGAAAGGCCTCTCGCCGGTCTCAAAACGGTCCAACAATTGAGATGAAATGGCCTTTTTTTGAATCTTGTAGTCCGCTTTGAACGTTCGTGGAACCCATCGTGAGCACCTCTTTGAATATCCGAGAGTTTCGATCATTGCAGATGCTCTTTCAATGCTGACCGACAATTGTAGAGCAAATTGTTGAGTTGTAAAGCGCCGGTCGGCACGAATAATGGCATGCGCACGATTCAGTACGTCTAGATCAGTGGCTGTGACAGGACGTCCCGAGCGTGGCTAATCATGGAGCTCTGTTTCTGCATTACCTGAGGCTGTAACTTCTTTTACCCATCTTCCAACTGTACTCCTATCAACTGCAGCATCGCCATACACTGCACACAAACGTTTATGGGTGCTCATCAAGGTTTCTTTTTCTGCACATAAGAATTCGATAACAGCACGTTGATTGTAACGTGAGTCGTGTGTAGACGTCGTTTTGACGCTGTACTACGGCTCTGCCATTACCAGAACGGTTCGAAACTTCACCGGTGCTCAGAACAAACGTCAAATGTGAAGCACCAACAAAGTCCTGTGTCTATGTTCTTTAACGGCTTAAAAAAAAAGAGGCATTACTTATTGAACGATCCTCGTACTTAACCATATCAATGAAGGAGAATAAAGCAGAAAGTATTGCTTTTTGACAGACCTCGTATATGCAAGTCATTCTTCTGGTATCAGGAAATACGTTACATTACTGTTCAAAAATTAAGTGTGAGAGGGAAAAGAAAAAAATGGAAAGAAAAAGGCCAGTTAAAGCTAAGATTTTTCCGCTTACCGAAATAATGCTACTTGTTTAAGAAAAGGGAACTACCAAAGATAACGGAAAAGAATTGCATGACACACAATGCCTCAGTCATGTTTGTACCCCAGTTGCGAACAGCCCGTAGTCTCTCAGAAAATTTTACTGCGTAATGGAACAAAAATATCATGAGGACGCACAGGGGAAACCTCGGAAACCAATCAGTTACAGACGATAACCTCTGGTAACGGGACAAGAGTGAGCCATTTTGAGGTCTTATTGGACGGTCCCGAGACCAAAACATATTCTTTAACTACATTAGCATGACAAGTTCCTCAAGAGTGGTAGTTTCGCAAAAAACTGTTTACGAATGGTCGGAGTAGACAACTTTTTTGGCAGACGTCCCACGGTGTGTGCCCAGCACTTTGGAAGGTACGGAACAGCCGAATATGCTATCCCGAACAGTTTCAGGTACATCGTGGAAAAGGAATCAATTCACAAGTTGTGTCGGAGTTATTACATGGAGAGGTGTCTTGTTTAATGAGCGTATGGGATTTCACGTCAGTTTTTCGTGAACTCAGGCATAAAGTCAACGCCTAGGTAAAAGAAAATAAAACAGTGCAACAACCTGTCCGACTTTGCATAGGAGGGCGAGCTTAAAGTAATACTTATGAATTTTTACGTGAAAACTCATCAAAATTTTTAAAGAAAACAAATATTATTAAGATTTCATATCTTTATTCTTTATGTCTGCACATTTGCAGCCCTCTGCCGCTATAGAATTCCGAGTTGTAGCGTGTAACATGGCGGTGTGTAACGTGACTATGTCGGTGCGTGACAAACAGCGTGCTGTAACCGAATTTCGAATTGGAAGAGTGCGTCCTCACACGGAACACCCCCTCCTTCAGCACGACAATGCCGAACTACACACGAGTGCTGCGACATTTGCAACAAACGGATGCCTGGGGTACACTGCCATTGATCATACTCCATACAGTTCCAACTTGGCCCCATCTGATTTTCATCTGTTTCTAGAACATGAAAAACACCTTCCAGAACTTCACTTTGATAATGATGAGGCGGTGCAAGCAGTGCTGAAGTTGTGGCTCCGATAACAAAGTCAGACTTTCGACAGTGACGTTATCAACAAACCGGCCTCTCGTTGGAAAAATGCGTTCGTCGCCGGGGTATTGTGTCGAGAAATGAATGTTTAGATATGAAGAATAAAAACGTAGAATGTTAATAACGTTATTTTTATTGAAAAGTTTTATGAGTTTTCGCATAAATTCGGAACACCACTCGTATATACAGGTCGTTTGCAAATTCTCTTCATGGATGATAATCCCTTCAAGACGAGCTGCTCTGGTGAACATATGTCTCAGTGAGGACATCCACTGCATGGGCCGACCAGCGGGGTCTTCTGATCTGAATACTGTGGAGTATGTCTGCGAGGCTCTGGGAGGAGGAGCTGCAGCCCGTCAGCCAACACTCTGCACAGTACTTTGTCGGGCCTAGCGCACTTGAAACCGCCAAGAAGCCAGTGTCACGTCCCGCCCCGCAAGTGTAGCAGCAATGGTTAACAGTATCCCCTATTGTTGTTACTGAGAAACATCTATTAAGGTTTTGCTACATTTCTTGAAAAGCATGTCTTTGGCTTCATGGCAGTTCTAATTGTATTTTTTGGCACTGTGGAATGCTAAGTGACTTGCAGTTATGCCATGTCTGGCAGCCTTTCAATATAATAATGAGTGAATACGCGAAATCGGCTATCTACATCATCTGTTAGAGCGACTGTGACGGAAAATAAAAGAAGAAATGTACGAATAAAAACATACATCCGCTCCGCCAATTCATAAATTTGTGCGAGAGAATCATCAAACACGCTCTAACACGCCTAAAACAATCACATGTCACATGAACAATAATGTAGTTACCGGAAGTGTAGTATTTTATTTACGGATAGTACGTTGTTTTGAAATGAAAGTCAGCGAGTGGTTTCAGAACCGAAAATGGTTATTTAGAACTTCCTTTAATGAGTTAATTAAGCTGAGCGAGTTTTTTTTCGGGCAAACACATCTTTCTATTAGATACAAGAAGGATTTTGGAATAGAACATAATCGATGTCTCTGGCTCGTTCAATTCGAAACTTCATAACAATTCCTACGACATCGAATTCCTTTACTCTAAGTTGTCAATTAGATAAACATTTTCAGTAAACAAACGTCAAGACATAGCGCAGTTGTAACGTTTAATTAGAAACGCGTTGAAATGTGTCTGCAACTTTGTATCGTTAAGGTAAGTTATGAGTTTAGCATGGATTGGTTGATTCGGGGGAGGGGACCAAACAACGACGTCGTCGGTCCCATCGGTTTAGGGAAGGGTGGGGAAGGAAGTCGGCCGTGCCCTCTCACAGGAAGCATCCCGGAACTTACCTGAAGCGATTTAGGGAAATCACGGGAAACTGAAATCACGATTGCCAGACTCAAGTTTGAACCGTCGTCCTCCCGAATGCGAGTCCTGTGTGCTGATCACTGCGACACCTCGCTCTGTGGATTTTGCATATTCAGTAATAGTTTTCGATATGGAAATGCGACTGAAAATTATGCGTCCGCATATACAGAGCAACATGAAGACTACAAATTTGTGGTTGAAGTATGCAGAAGCGATGGGAACGGCAAGGATTTTGACTAGTTCCGAGCAGTTAGAAGAGCAAAGAATTTTGTATCCGACCTTCTTTGCAGGTTGCTATTCCGATAACGTCTGTCCACAGTGTGATGCGGCCGGACGCCTACAAAACACAGTTACGTACTGAAATCGAAGACACTAATCGTTACCTTAACGAACGTTACACTGTGAATATGGATGACAACGGAAAAACCTTAATCCTTTATTTCTGTAAATCGACACAGGGGCTGTATTTTGGTCTGAAAGTACCTGTAGGTAGTTACGTTGTTCCGTGGGCTGTGGGGTAAGTTACGTAAGCTTTATACGACCTTACCTGAAGTCTCAACTATCTAGATATGTAGCTTCCCCACATATTCGGGAAGAAAATGATTACGTTGCATTGAAAAGAGACGATGTATCACCACGTTTCAGGGTGGACATCACAATTGCGCTGAACAGTTCCCTTAATCGTGCACTTTTGGATAGGACTTGTTGCATGTCCTCCTCAAAGTACGTACCCCATATGGATTAAATGTTTCCTCTACAAATAAATGACATTTTTTACTTGGCAGAAGGTTGTGATTTGGACCATTTGTATAAAAGATGGTGGAAACTGGTTATGCTGTCGGATCTAACATAATGCCGGCCGAAGTGGCCGTGCGGTTAAAGGCGCTGCAGTCGCAGGTTCGAATCCTGCCTCGGGCATGGATGTTTGTGATGTCCTTAGGTTACTTAGGTTTAACTAGTTCTAAGTTCTAGGGGACTAATGACCTCAGCAGTTGAGTCCCATAGTGCTCAGAGCCATTTGAACCCTTTTGGATCTAACATAATCTAGCTGGCGCGGAAAGCTCGAAACAGAATATAATTAGGTGCGTGACACGGTGCAAGTATTTAAGTTTATCAATAATTCTACGTAAACTGATAATACACTCTGTCAATGTAAGCAAAAGAACATTAACTCCCGGCTCGGATTCTGTAGCATATTAGTACATCGCCAAAATTTGTTAATATTTTTAGAATCCTTGTATTTAATGAAGCAACAAATTCAAATTTTGACACAGACAGATAAAAACAAATGAGTATTTTACCCCGACTTTGTTATTTCCTAGATTAATGTAAGATATAATTGTATCTGTTCCGGCAGCCACACTTGAAATAATGATTCCACAGGCACTCAATTAAAATTCTGTACATTACCATTTTGACTGAAAGGGTGTACTTTCATATAGAGCAAAATTCTCATTATCACATATCTGTAGTTTCTTTTTTGTTAATCGATTAGTACTCTATATGTGTGTTTTTTTAAGAAAGCTTATTGTTCTATTTTGCTACGATAGCTGAGTTAGTGCTTTGTGCACTTGGTCTCTGCAGTGCTCTGTGTTGTCGATGGGTCTGGGAGGAACTTGGTGGAGCATGCAGAAAAAACAGTAATTAGCGCGGATACACACACACGACTGCAGCAGACCAGGTCCTTTCCGCTGCTGGGCTGCCGCGCTCTTTGTTTGCACACTAAACACAGCGCTTTTTTTTCGGAAAAACGCTGTCAGTTTCCCGGTTTGGTGTGGCAGATAGGTCATCTGCGTACCACTGAACTGTATTGTTTACTGTTACATTTAGTTACATTTATGTTTACATGCGTGTGCCGCCTTAAATAATTCCAAACGTTCGCTAATGTCAAAATATTCTTGCTTCGCCAATGCTTATTCACCTGTAGCTCTTACGTTCGCTTCTCTGATACGGTGTACGTCTTCCCAAGCCGTTAGTATGTAGAGCTCTGTTATTCTGGCAAAAAGAACTGTTCTCCCCGTGGAGATATTAGTTTAATGTGTCATAGACAGAAAGGAAGAAAGATTGGGGTTTAAAGTTCCGACAGTGACGACGATGACGATGACGACGACTTAATTACAGACCAGAACCCATTAGGAATAATTTTCACTATAGTACTGAAAGCAAATGGCCGTGCATTTTCAAAGAAACCAACTCGGCGTTAGCTTCAAAGTATTTTGCCATAAAATGATGATGTGGTGGAAGCAATACAACAAAGGGTGGCAAAGGGAAGGAAGATATGAGAAGTAGAGTAGGCTTTCTTCAACAGTATTGTGCATGGCTGAATCGTGGGCTGTTGGGTATCCGGTGAAGAAGAAAGTGGAAAATTTGAGATGTGCTGTTAAGAAATAGCGTCAGACACTTAGTGGATGAATAAGGAAGAAAGGTAATGATGTTAAAAACAACTGACTAATGAAAACCTTGAGTAATATAAAGAATGCCACAGCAGAATATCTGCTGCGACACCCAGCTAATGCGAACTTGATATACAAGTGCGGTAGAGATGAAACATTGTAATGCGCGGCGACGAAAGTTACAATATGAGAAACGAATTGTGGAAGATATTAGATATAATTAGGAAGTAATTTTGGTAATTTCAGCTACTCGGTATCAATCCGAAGTATGAGCAGCAGTCGGCACCACAGTGACACAACTAACTGTTACAAATCGGTTACTTCAAGGGCAGCTGCGAGACAGACACTCTCTAGCGTGCATTCCACTGGTCCAAAACCACCGCCATTTGCGACTTCAGTGGTGTCAAGCCAGAGCTCATTGGAGGGCAAGGTGGAGGTCTGTTGTGTTTTCTGATGAAAGCTAGATCTCTCTAGGGCGAGTAATGGCCATGAGTTGGTTAGAAGGAGACCAGTTGATGCTCTGTAACCAACCTGTCTGTCTGCGCGCTAGACACACTTCACCTACGTCTGGAGTTGTGGTATGGCGTGAGATTTCGTATGACGGTTACCTCACGCACCATGACTGCAAATTTGTACGTCAGTCTGGTGATACGACCCGTTTTGCTCTCATTCTTGAACCGCATTCCAGGGGATATTTTTGAACAAGACACCGCTCGCCTACATACCGCTGTTGTAACCCAACATGCTCTACCGAGAGTCGACATGTTGCCTTGGCTTACTCGATTACCAGATCTGTCTCCAATCGAGCACGTATTGGACATCATAGGCCGACAATTCCAGTGTCATCCACATGCAACAACAAACGTCCCTGACCGATCAAGTGCAACAAGCATGGATTTCCTTCTGCAAACTAACATCCTATACCTGCTATTCTTGCATTCAACATTCTGTTCAAATGGTTCAAATGGCTCTGACCACTATGGGACTTAACTTCTAAGGTCATCAGTTTACGTAGAATTATTGATAAACTTAAATACTTGCACCGTGTCACGCACCTAATTATATTCTGTTTCGAGCTTTCCGCGCCAGCTAGATTATGTTAGATCCAAAAGGGTTCAAATGGCTCTGAGCACTATGGGACTCAACTGCTGAGGTCATTAGTCCCCTAGAACTTAGAACTACTTAAACCTAACTGACCTAACGACATCACACACATCCATGCCCGAGGCAGGATTCGAACCTGCGACCGTAGCGGTCGCGCGGCTCCAGACTGTAGCGCCTAGAACCGCTCGGCCACTCCAGCCGGCAATTCTGTCCATTACACCGGTTTTTAATGTACCAGCATTTCACATTTGCAGTGGCTTATTTCGCGCTTACATTAACCGGTGATCTTGCAATGTTAATCGCTTAAATATGTACCTAGACCAATGGAAACCCGAAATTTCATCCCTCTACATTAATTATTTTTTGGTGTTGCGCTTTATTTTCCGTCATTGTATTCGGCGAGGATAGCGCAGTTTCTCATTGAGTTCAAGTTGGAACCATCATCGCCGGCCGCTGTGGTCGAGCTGTTCTAGACTCTTCAGTCCGGAACCACGCGGCTACTACGGTCGCAGGTTCGAATCCTGCCTCGGGCATGAATGTGTGTGACGTCCTTAGGTTAGTTAGGTTTCAACAGTTCTAAGTCTAGGGGACTGATGACCTCAGACGTTAAGTTTCATAGTGCTTAGAGCCGTTTGAATTTGGAACCATCATCATTATCTTCTATATATGTTTTACTTTGTCTGTTACGCAGACATAACTGGTTTTGGCCTCCCGATATTTGGTTGTCCTATTTTCATTTTTTTGTATTTTCACAGTATTTCATAACATTTTTACTAGTCTGTCTTCCTCTCATGCTACTGCTATGCTCTTTCCGTGTGCTTTTGTATTCTATTTTTTCGTTTAAAGACATTAATATTAAGCCGGCTCGTATTTCTGTATTTTGCTTTCTATCTTGTGTATCCCGCTACATGTCCGAGAAGTCTTGTTTCCGCACTCTTTAGTCTTAGTGTGTTCTTCTTTTTTGTTAGCCGTGTTTCGCTTCCGTACATTATAACTGGAAATGAAAGCACTTTGTGAAATTTCAGAATAGTTCTCATTCATCACTTTCCTTTGTCTAACAGTCTTAGTGTGTTCTTCTTTTTTGTTAGCCGTGTTTCGCTTCCGTACATTATAACTGGAAAAGAAAGCACTTTGTGATATTTCAGAATAGTTCTCATTCATCACTTTCCTTTGTCTAACAATACTATTCATTAAGTTAAACTTCTCTGTGTTATGTTGAAAGTCAAGAGATGTTTTACATCCCAGTGTTTGAAATGTATCACTTGCTCTACTATTTTCTCATTTCGGACTTATTTGGTTATTCCCATAAAATACCATGATTTTTCTTTCGTTATCAGATATCCGCAGTTGTGTTAAGCATAGATTATTTGTAGTTGATATGCTGCTCTTTGTAGATTTACGCAGTGATAGCAGTAATTATTTTGTTATTTGCAAATAACAGCGTCCAGTGCATAGTCTGCAATTTTATGATTAAAGTAATGAAAAGGGAGTTTATTTATCCATCACAAAAGAATTTCGATTAAATAGGGGTTCAGAAACACAGGTGATAAACTGCACCTTCCTCTTAGATCTAGGTGGATCTCTTTATCTCGATTGCTTTTGAATAAGATAGATATATGCGACTCTTCATACTCACTTTCTACGACTTTTTAATGTTCGAGAAAGTGGAAGAACTAGCCTCTTTTGATACGATCAAAAGCTTTAATAGATTTCCTACGTTTTTCAATAAATTGAAACTAGTTGTGTTATCAATACATCTCCTTCCTCTTCTGACTTTTGATTGCTCTTCTTTTGACTTCAGCAAACTTACTGATTTTTCTTATAATGGTTTAGCAATATGTCTTGCAGACTATGTTCAATATGCTTATACCTCGACAGTTTTCGAATTCTGACGGGTCTCACTTCTTGAATATAGGGAGTATCACTGCGTGCTTCCACTGCTGTGGAATGTATTTGTTGGAATCTTGCAATATATTATTTGTGCTCGCTGCCCTTTCCTGTTAATCACCATCACGGTCACAGTTTTGTTTTTTCAACTGCAGCTACTAAATTAATCCTAATTCCTCCATTTCGGCCATTGGAAGGAACACATAGAAAATGTTGTGGTGAAGGCTAACCTAAGACTGCGTTTTATTGGCAGGACACTTAGAAAATGTAACAGATCTACTAAGGAGACTGCCTGCACTACGTTTGTCCGTCCTCTTTTAGAATCCTGCTGCGCCGTGTGGGATCCTTATCAGATAGGACTGACGGAGTACATCAAAAAGTTCAAAGGAGGCCAGCACGTTTTGTAATATCGCGAAATATGGGAGAGAGTGTCACTGAAAAGATACAGGATTTGGGCTGGACATCATTAAAAGAAAGGCATTTATCGTTGCGACGGAATCTTCTCACGAAATTCCAATCAACAGTTTTCTCCTCCGAATGCGAAAATATTTTGTTGACACCGACCTACATAGGGAGAAACGATCACCACGATAAATTAAGGGAAATCAGAGCTCGTACGGAAAGATATAGGTGTTCGTTCTTTCCGCGTGCTATACGAGATTGGAATAATTGAGAATTGTGAAGGTGGCTCGATGAACCATCTGCCAGACACTTAAATGTGATTTGTAGAGTATCCATGTAGATATAGGTGTAGATGTAGAAGACATCAGGCAACTGTCTACGAAGGGTCAAGACTGAATCTCCTTTCGTGGCCCTTGTCTTAGCAGATCCGCAGAGTAGAGAAAAAGATCCCAAGCCACGTGGTGTCTCAGTGTGTCTAGTTACTAATCTTCTAGTTACTAATCTCATGTTTCCATATGCTGTGAAGTACTAATAAAACTGACGGAGTTCCATCTAATAAACCAATGGTAGATACGTTTCGAGTATCGACCGTATAAGAAGGAGGGTCGTCCGTCTTATAGCATCACTTGTCCTCACCGTCCTAATACGATTTGAAATGCTAATGCAGGTTTTATCAGCAGCCTTTGGCGAAAAGATCGTCGTCTTCCCTCGGATCTTTACCTAAGCTCACGAAAAACATTTCCGTAACACTCTTGCACTGAGGATGCTTACGAATAACGAATCTAGCACCGCACTTCTGAACTGCTTCAAAAAAATGGTTCAAATGGCTCTGAGCACTATGGGACTTAACATCTGTGGTCATCAGTCCCCTAGAACTTAGAACTACTTAAACCTAACTAACCTAAGGACAGCACACAACACCCAGTCATCACGAGGCAGAGAAAATCCCTGACCCCGCCGGGAATCGAACCCGGGGAACTGCTTCGATGTCCTCTTATAACAATGCGTGATGGAGATCTCACACCTTTGAGTAGTATTCTAGAATGTTTCTCTCAACCTCCTCCTTTATAGATGCGCTACACTTTATCAGAATTTCCCTACAATCGCTCTCATGTGCTCCTTCCATTACACGTAGTTTAAGAATTTTAGATCTGTGTCAAGGATTGCATCATTATTGCTGTATGTGAACGTTACAGAGATGTTTTTCCTACCCGTCCGCATTAAATTAATTCGTATTTAAAGCGATCTGCCATCCATAGCATCGAATACTAATTCTGTCAATAAGAATTCCTATGAAGTCACTAGGTGACGAAGCTTTTCCGTACACAACAGCGTCTTCAGCAAACAGTCTTAGATTAATGCCCACCCTATCGCACAGATCGTTTATATACATGGGGAACTGAGCGGCCTGATCATATATCCGTGGGATACTCTCGACACTACCATTGTCTCTAATGAACTCTCGCCGTCCACAAGAACGTAATTGTTTCTATTACTCAAAACGTCTCCGTGTCACTCATATAGCTGAGAAATTATACCGTATATTGTATCTGCAAATACACTGACCAACCAGAACATTGTGACCACCTACCTAACAGTCGCTGTGTCCACTTTTCGCACGGATAACAGCGGCGACACGTCGTGGCGTGGAAGCAGTGAGGCCCTGGTAGGTCGCTGGAGGGAGTTGCCACCACACCTCCACACACAAGTCACCTAATTCCCGTAAATTCCTGGGAGGGGGCGATAAGCTCTGACTCCACGATCAATCACATCCCCGACGTGTTCGATCGGGTGCAGATCTGGCATGTTGGAGGACCAGCAGATAAATTGGAACTCGCCACTGTGTTCCTCGAACCACTCCATTAAACTCCTGGCCTTATGACATGGCGCATTATCTTGTTGAAAAATGCCACTGCCGTCGGTGAACATAATCATCAAGAAAGGGTATATGTGGTCTGCAACCAGTGTAGGATAACGCTTGGCCGTCATGGTGCCTTGCAATGCTCCACTGGACCCATAGATACCCACTTGAATGTTCCCCAGAGTATTATGAAGCCGCCGTCAGCTTGTCTCCGGCCCGTAATACAGGCTGAAAGCTGTTTCCCTGTATGACGTCGGATTCGCGCCCACCCATCGCTATGACGAAGAAGGTATCGGGATTTCTTAGACCATGCAACGCTCTGCCACTCCGACAACGTCCAACGCCGATGGTCACTTGCCGATTTCAGTCGTAGTTGCCGATGTCAGGGTGTTAACATTGGCATGTGCATGGGTCGTCAGCTGTGGAGGCCCATCGTAAGGAGTATTTGGTGCACTGTGTGTTCAGGCACACTTGTACTCTGCCCAGCATTAATGTCTGATACTACTTGCGCCACAGTTCGCCGCCGGTCCTGTTTTACCAGTCTGCACGGCCAAAGACGTCCGACAGCTACAGTGAAGCGTGGCTGCACAATCCCACGACGTATGGACGTGGTTTCAGACACTCGCCACAGCACTCCTCGAACGCCGGACAAGTTGTGCAGTTTCCGAAATGCTCGTGCTGTGCCTCCGAGCCATTACAATCTGCCCTTGGTCGAACTCAGACGGATCGCGTGTCTTCCCCATTCTATACCAGGACGGCACGCTCACTAATACTACATGCCCCATGCGTGTGTCTGACCAGCAGTCATACCTAGCGCACTTACGCTGCTATCGCCTGGACGGGTTTATAGCGATAGTAGATCGGTCTTCATGATGTTCTGGCTGATCAGTGTATATGAAATGTCTACTTTGTGTGGCCTGTCCCGCATTGTGCTGCATATATTAGGTTTGTGCATAAGTTCGTAGCGTTTTTGTTTTGCTGTTGGTATTCCGCTTGCTGTAAGTTTATTTATAGATCTCATATTTATTTGTAGTTCACTGGTGCTGTTTGAGTTTACTAATTGTCGTTTTATAATTTGGAGATAATGAATGGAGCTGAGGACACTAGAAAATGGAGTGCCACGTAGAGAATTCGGAACATTTACGACGTATTCTTTTGTTTGAGTTCAGTAGAGAGGTTATAGCAACGGAAACAGCCAGAAACATTTGCACCATATATGGGGAATAATGACATTGGACAGAACTCGGCAATTTCCTTTCCGCCGGCCGGTGTGGCCGTGCGGTTCTAGACGCTTCAGTCTGGAACCGCGTGACCGCTACGGTCACATGTTCGAATCCTGCCTCGGGCATGGATGTGTGTGATGTCCTTAGGTTAGTTAGGTTTAAGTAGTTCTAAGTCCTAGGGGACTGATGACCTCAGATGTTAAGTTCCATAGTGCTCAGAGCCATACTCTTGGGATCTGAAACTGCCCCTAAAAGATGTGAGAATCAGCAATGCTCAACGGTGTGAGGATGTAGAACGAAATGGAAATCAGTGCATTGAAGACACGTAGTGTGTACTCACAGAACTTGTGGCCCGGTAATTTAAAAGCGAAATGGGAAAAGATTCCGGATTAGTCCCGAATTCAGATCTTCTGGAGGGGACGGCCAAAGAAGACTGAATAATCAAGTAAAGGCTAACGTTGTAGGAGTCGGGCTGTGGAATGCCGTGAATCTGAATATGATAGTGAGACTAGGAAATAGATTAACGAAAATGCAAAGGCTTAATCTGGATGTGGTCAGTGAGGTGAAATAGAAAGATGCGGATCCCTGATCAGACGAATACAAGTTAGTGTCAACAACAGCAGAAACTAGTGAAACAGAAGTAGAATTCGTCGCGAATAGGAAAGTAAGGCAGAGTGTGAATTATTGTGGACAATTTTCTTCAGAATCGGCAGCAAACCAACGCCAGCAATAATAGTTCCGTATACATGCCGATGGCACAAGCATAAGCAGAAGAGATAGGGAAAATAAAAGTATTTCAGGATAGATACATTGCGTGTGTATGTCAGTATGTTAAGAAACATAAATATCTAATACTAATTAGTGAATGAGCAATGTAGCAGGGGAAGGAACGGAGGACAGAGTTACGGGAGAACAAGGGCCGAGGCTGGAAACGTACCATCGGACTTCCGGAAAAATACGACCACACAGTCCCGAAGATAGCAAGAGGAGACAAGACCAAGAATTATAGCAAAATCAGTGGAACAGTTTATTATGTAAACTGAAAGTGGAGGGGGAGAAAGGAAAGGAAAGAGAAAGAGTTACTGGTGTCAGCAACACTATGACAAGACGCGGAATCAGCGGCGACGAGTGACAATGTGTGCCGGACCGAGACTCGAACTCAATGACTCCTACGTACTAGGCAGTACGTGAACCACTGCGCCATACGGAGACTGTTTTTACTGTGGACGATCTGAGCTCCATGTCCTCTATGTTCACTACTTTGAGACTCCCGCAGGAGGTCGTAGGTAATTGTGCATCGGCACTGAAGATGGTAGATTCATTGCTCATTCAGACATGTCCGAAAGGACGGACACCACGTATTCATACAATCAGCAGTTTCTAACAACGATAATAACATAAGAATGGGCAAGAGAATTAAGGATCTGTTAGACGATCGATTTGGCCTTAGGAAATGTAAAGGTACGAGAGAGACTATTCTGACATTGTGTCTGATGATGGAAGGAAGAGTAAAGAAGAATCAAGCCCGCCCGATTAGCCGTACGGTCTGACGCACTGCTTTTTGGGCGAGAAGGCGTGCCAAAAGTGGTTCAAATGGCTCTGAGCACTATGCGACTTAACTTCTGAGGTCATCAGTCGCCTACAACGTAGAACTAATTAAACCTAACTAACCTAAGGACATCACACACATCCATGCCCGAGTCAGGATTCGAACCTGCGACCGTAGCGGTCGCTCGGCTCCAGACTGCAGCGCCTAGAACCGCATGGCCACTCCGGTCAGCCAGAAGGTGTGCCGGTCCCCGGATCGAATCTGCCCAGCTAGTCTGTGGACACCTTTTAACCCTGTGGCACATAGCGTCCACTACAGTGGACAGCTGTTAATGGTCGCTTCTTTGGCATATCTGTCAGTCCTGAGGCTGCAAATGCGCACAGTTCACTGCAGTGGGCACCCCTTCTGGTGTTGTGTCCTTCATGTATTTGCAGCCTCATGACTGATGAAAACGCCAGAGAATTCACCATTAACAGTTGTCCACTGCAGTGAAATTCAGGCACCACAGGGTTAAGGCGGTTTTTCATCTGACTCGGTGAATGCGGGCTGGTTCCCCTTATTCTGCTTCAGTTACACTATGTCGGCGATTGCTGCGCAAACACTTCTTCCACGTAGGCGTACAGCGTAAGTACTCTACCACGCAAACATTGGGGCTACACTGATCTGGTATGAGACGTCCCCGAGGGGGGAGGGGAGAGGGGGATTCCACTGGGAGCCGAACCGCACAATAACCCTGGGCTCGGTGTGGGGGGGTGGTGGTGTGAGTGCACTGCTGTAGCCTGGTGTGGGGTTGGGTACCACTGCGGGCTACGGCGGGGACGAAGCCTCTCCGTCGTTACTAGATCATCAATTCCATACAAATCAATACAATACAAAGAAGAATCAAGTCACAGTTCACAGTTACAGGATTTGTCGGCCTAGAGAAAGCGTTCGATAATGTAAAATTGAAAGAGTGTTCGAAATTTACAGGAAAAAGGTTTAAGATATAGGAAAATACGGGTAATATCCAGGGTGAGTCACTAACTATTGCCACCAAGAATAACTCCCAAAGTATTATAGGAGCTGAAAAGTTTGTGGGACAAAAGTTGCATGGGACAACGGGAGCCATAATATGACGTTGGTTTTTTGTTGCTCAGTGGAGGTCGCTTCAAAGATATGAAGGTCGACTTTGTTTTTATAAATGGAATGCTATCGTTTGGTACTTATTTTCTGGTAGCGGCTATCGAGACGAATCAATTGATGTGTAACAATAAGATGTTTTAAGGTCAACGAAGGTCTCAAAGGTGGCATGAACGTCCATTTACAGAAAGTGTTCGAAGTGATAACCATTGGTACCAATGCAGTGCTGCAATCTTCTTATCATGGACTGAATGGCGTTCCTTATCACAGCGGCACTTACCGAAGCACATGCTCTGACAATTCTCTCTCGCATGTATTCGGGTGTAGTTGGAACGTCTTTATAAACAACGTCTTTTACGAATCCTCATTAGAAAAAATCCTGAGGCGTCAAGTCTGGCGAACGAGCCGGCCAAGACACATCTCCTGCGCGTCCAATCCAACGATTTGGGAATTGTCTCTGCAATCATTTCTGGTCATCAGCGAAAAATGTGCCGGACACCCATCGTGTTGATACCACATTCCTAAAGGTATTTCATCCAATAACAGATCTAATGTTACTTGCAGGAATGTGTAGTAATTCGTACATTAAAATTTCCTTCTATGAAATAGAGGCCTATAATTCTGTTCTCCAGAATCCCACACCACAGATTCACCAAACACGGTTTTTGGTGTGTAACTTGCCGCAGCCAACATGGATTTTCAGTTGCCCAATAACGCATGTTATGCAAATTAACATTTCCATGGTTCGTGAATGTAGCCTCGTCAGTAAATAAAATCAAATTAATAAATGTGTCATCCCTCTGAACGTGAATTTGAGCCCATCTTCAGAATTCAATGTGACTCATACAATCCGTACCAGTTAATTCTTGGTGGAGACGGATATGGTAAGGACGATATTTATGGCGATGCACAACACGAACAACACTATTCTGGCTCATGCCAGATTCCCTTGCGATTTGATGCAAAGTAACACAAAGGTCTCGAATCACAGTGGCAAGAGTACCAATTTCCGTTTCCTCGTTAGTAACTTTCCTTTGCTGGATATGTTTCCGAAGCGTTAAAGATCCAGTTGTTCTCAATTTATCATACACAAATTTTGGTTCAAATGGCTCTGAGCACTATGGGACTTAACATCTGTGGTCATCAGTCCCCTAGAACTTAGAACTACTTAAACCTAACTAACCTAAGGACATCACACACATACATGCCCGAGGCAGGATTCGAACCTGCGACCGTAGCAGTCCCGCGGTTCCGGACTGAGCGCCTGAACCGCTAGACCACCGCGGCCAGCACACAAATTTAAATGTACGACATGTAGTGTATGTTGAGGATATCTTTCAGCATATAAGTCTCTAGTTGTCACTGAATTTCGTTGGCATTCTCCATAAATCAGAAGCATATCGACTTGTTCTTCGAAGGAATACATCATTCACATTCGCTTGATTCGACGACACTAGTCTTACTGTTCCTATTAGTGTTGTATTGCGAAACGGTCGAATGGTGTTTAGATGTCAATGGCACGTTAGATGGATACGCCGTATTCGGCGAATATTATATGCACGATTTACGACAGAGAATTGTCAGAGCGTGTGCTTCGATAAGTGCCGAAGTGATAAGGGATACCACTCAATCCATGATAAGAAGATTGCAGCACTGCATTGATATCAATGGTCATCACTTCGAACACCAACAGTAAATGGACGTTCATGCCACCTTTGTTACCATCCAACCTTCAAAGACTTTACTGTTTCACATCATTGGATTCGTATCGATAGCCGCTATCAGAAAATAAGACTCAGACTATAGCATCTCATAAAAAAAAAGAAACATAGTCGGTCTTCATATCTCTGACGCGACCCCACCTAGCAACAAAAATCAACGTCATATTATGGTCCCCATTGTCCCATGCAGCATTTGACCCACAAACGTTTCAGCTACTATCATACTTTCGGAGTTATTCTAGGTGGCAATAGTTAGTGACTCGCCAGTGTAATGTCTAAAAATGTAATAATGGAAGACCACGATAAAAGTGCTGGAATTAAGAATTTTGTAAGACATGAATGTAGTCTTTCGCCTCTACTGTTCTACATACACATCGAAGAAGCAAAGACGGACATGGAAGGAAGGTTGAAGAATGGGATTAAAATTGTGGGTGAAACGACGTCAATGATAAAGACTTGCTGATAGCATTGTCATCCTCAGTTAACGTGAAAAAGTATTCCACTGCCTGTTGAATAGAATAAACAGCCTAACGAGCAAGCAATATGGATTGAGAGTAAGCCTAAGAAAGATTATACTAATGAGGAGAAACAGAAATGAGATTAGCGGATAAACTTACCATCGAAATTAGGGACCACGAAGAAGACGAAGCGAAGGAAGAGGAAGATGCACGGAGTAAGGATGATACAGAAAGCAGACTCGCCCAGGGGAAGAGGCCATTCTGCCCAAAAGGAACCTACTAGCATCAACATGGGCTTTAAATTGAGGGAGAAATTTCTGAGGATGTACGTTTGCAACATACACTGCTGGGGGGGGGGGGGGGGTTAGTAAATGTACTGATAATGGTTTCACCGTCGTCCAACAACAGATAGCGTAGTGGCATAGCTTCTAGGCGGCATCTGTGCCTACCCTTTCACAGAGAAAGCTCACAGCCAGAAGGGTCAGTGTGATGCGAACGTGTGTAGCAAATAATAAACCACGCCACGGAAACGCACTAGTGCTTCCTTGCAGTCAAATAAGTCACTTTGAAAGGGGTCAAATTGTGGCTTTCCGAGCGGCGGGATGGTCTTTTTGGGAGAATTGCCACACAAGTTGGACGTTCTGCATCGTTGTGCAATGACGCAGGTGTTGGTGGTCAGGAACATTATTACATCCGCAGACGAAGTTCGGGACGTTCAAGCAGCACAGACGCCAGCCAGGTTCGTCATATTGTAATGGCAGGAGTGGTAGGTCGTACAAATACCACAGTACAGATAAGAGAGCTTGTGAGCCCGAACGCTTCAACATAAACCGTCGCGAACCAGTTACCAGCAGTGGGATTGTGGGCACACACACCTCTAACTTGTCTTCCAGTCACGCAACAGAATCGACGTTAGCTGTTCGAGTGGTGCCTTCAGAGGGTTGGAGTGGCGCGCCGTGGTCTTCAGCGATGAAAGGTGATAGTGCCCGCACGCAAGTGATAGTCGTTTGCCCTTACGACATAGTCCTAGCGTGAGCTGTCTCGTAGAGTTAAAAAATGGTTCAAATGGCTCTGAGCACTATGGCACTTAACATCTGAGGTCAGGAGTCCCATAGAACTTAGAACTACTTAAACCTAAGTAACCTAAGGACAACACACACATCCATGCCCGAGGTAGGATTCGAACCTGCAACCGTAGCGGTCGCGCGCTTCCAGACTGAAGCGCCTAGAACCGCTCGGCCGTCTCGTAGAATGCATCCTTCTAAAGCCTTATGGTCAGGGGGGTGATAAGCTACAACTCTCGTTCACCATTGGTGTTTCTGGAAAGGGCACTAGCCGGCCGTTGTGACTGAGCGGTTCTAGGTGTTTCATTCCCGAATCGCGATGCTGCTACGGTCGCAGGTTCGAATCCTTCAAATGGTTCAAATGGCTCGAGGCACTATGGCACTTGACATCTGAGGTCATCAGTTCCCTAGGCTTAGAACTACTTAAACCTAACTAACCTAAGGACTTCACACACATCCTTTCCCGAGGCAGGATCCGAACCTGCGACCTTAGCAGCAGCGCGGTTCCGGACTGAAGCGCCTAGAAGCGTTCAGTCACAACGGCCACAGCGGCCGGCGGTTCGAATTCTGCCTCGGGCCTGGATGTGTGTGATGTCCTTAGCTTAGTTAGGTTTAAGTAGTTCTAAGTCTAGGGGACTGATGACCACAGATGTTAAGTCCCATAGTGCTTAGAGCCACTTGAACCATTTGGTGAGGACACTAACCACCGCTCGGTAGGTGGAGAATGTTGTTAGACCCATTCTTTTGCCGTTCTTGCAACGGGATGGTGATGCGTTGTTCCAACGGAGGATAATGCTCGTCTACACACTGCCCGTGAAACTCAATGTGTAGCAACTTCCCTGTCCAGCACGATCTCCGGACTTGTCTCCAGTCGAGAAGTGACTCATGTGACTCATCAACCAACAACTCTTACAGAACTATATGAACATGTCGAGCAGCCGTGCCTAACTTATACCGGGACAGTATTCACTATCTGCGGATCGACTGGATGCCAGAGGCAGCGCCTGCATTGTTGTCCATAGAGGCCACACAACGTAGCGATAAGAATGTTTTAGCATGGGTCGGTACCTGGTACCTCAGAACCGCTTGTGATATTAATCTGTAAATATAACCATTTCATGTACTCCTTATGCTCTGTTGCAGCGATAAATCCTGACTGAATTGGAAATCGCTAAAAAAGCGTAGGATGGTAATTTTTTTCCCTGCAATGTAGCATTGTATATAAACGTTTCGTTTGCGATATTGTTTGATAGAATGATGTTTAAATGTGTGTGAAATCTTGTGGGACTTAACTGCTGAGGTCATCAGTCCCTAAGCTTACACACTACTTAACCTAAATTATCGTAGGGACAAACACACACACCCATGCCCGAGGGAGGACTCGAACCTCCGCCGGGATCAGCCGCAGATACCAGGTGTACCGGTATGAAATGAGCGTTAAGATACAAATGTGTCGATAGGGAACATTTGTTGTGAACGAGCCTTTATTTTATTTTTTTGTTTGGTTGGTATGACATCTATCAAAGATATTTAGTATACATCAAGTCATGGAACAAACAGCATCATATGTTTTCATCGTGTTAACAATGTGGAATTTTGTACCAGAAAGTGATGATTTGCGGAAAGCATTAATTTTTTGTTTTCATTTGAAAAAAAAGTACTGCAGAGTCGCATCAAATGATTGTCGAGGCATATGGTGATCATGCTCTATCAGAAGCAACTTGCAAAAGATGGTTTCAACGGTTCAGAAATAATGATTTTGATGTAAGAAATGAAGAACGTGGAAGATCACCAGAAAAGTTCGAAGACGTCGAATTGCAAGCAATATTGGATGAAGATGATACTTTGAGTCAGAAGAAAATGGCAGCAATGCTAAATGTTGCACAACAAACGATTTCTGACCATTTGAAAGCTATGGGAAAGATCCAAAAGTGTGGAAAATGGGTGCCACATGAATTGAATGAAAGACAGATAGAAAACCGAAAAACCATTTGTCAAATTTTGCTTCAAAGACATGAAAGAAAATCAATTTTGCATCGAGTTGTTACTGGCGATGAAAAATGGATTTATTTTAAGAATCCTAAACGGGAAAAATCATGGGTTAATCCGGGACAACCATCAACATCGACTGCGAAACCAGATCGATTCGGCAAGAAGACAATGCTCCGTGTTTGGTGGGATCAGAAAGGTGTGGTTTATGATGAGCTTCTAAAACCCGGTGAAACTGTGAATACTAATCGGTATAGACAACAAATGATCAATTTGAACTATGCATTGATCGAAAAAAGACCAGAATGGACCAGAAGACATGGCAAAGTATTTTTTTACACGACATTGCACCTGCACACAAAGCAAAACTGGTTCAGGATACAATCAAAACACTTGGCGGGAAGCTGCTGCCCCACCCGCCGTATTCACCAGACTTGGCCCCTTCCGACTACCATTTGTTTTCATCAATGGGACACACATTGGCTCGGGAACACTTCGATTCCTACGAAGCAGTCGAAAATTGGGTGTCTGATTGGTTTGCTTCAAAAGACGAACATTTCTAATGGCGTGGTGTCCACAAATTGCCAGAAAGGTGGTCAAAATGTATAGAAAGCAATGGTCAGTACTTTGAATAAAATGTTTTTACTTTTCAATTCAAATTTAGTGTTTCATTTTCACAAATAAACGCTCATTTCATATCGGTACACCTGGTAGAATGGTGTCGAACATTAGATGGTCATGGTGGACCTCATCAAACTAGTTATAAGACCGATAAAAAAAGCCAGCATAGTGCAGCAATCTTCTTCCGACCCAGTCATCCGTCGTTTTTCTAAGTTAGCGATAGTCTTTAGAAGAAGCCAAACTCGTTCCTCACCTCTGATTCTGATAAAATTACTCTCGACTGAGCGTTCAAGTATAATCTCCGTTCTGCCCTCTCCTCCCGCGGCACTGCACTGCTATTCTACCCACATCGACGTCGTAAGAAGCCTCTGCGGCAGTGGGACTGAACCTCGAGTTAAGCTGACCGGTGTAGGTATCGAGTAGCTGCTGCTTCTCGTAGGCGGGCGCGCCGCCCAGCGAGGCTGCGGCGGACAAAATATTTGCAGACGCGGCGCGGCTGCTCTGCAGAGTCAACAGCGCGGTGGCCCAGCCGAGACAGCTTGCGGCGGCGCTGAAATATTAAGCGGCCGCGCGCAGGGCGCCAGGGTGCGCGCTCCGGCACGTGGCACTGCAACATCGCGGCTGTCGACGTGCAGCAGCGACAAAGTGTGAAGGGTTGCAGCACGGCCGCGGCACTGCCTGCTGGGTTTCATTACCTGCAGTGGGGTGCTGTGCTGTGCTGTGTTGCCGTAAAGACGAGCGAGCGCTGCCGGCGCGCGGCACTCGCTCCTTCAGCACCCACTTTCCAGTGCCAGACGGGTCACTCCGAAGACGAGGAGCAGCTGCTTCGCCGCCTTTACAGCGTCTCCTCATCCTCTCGTACACTACAGTCACTTACATTGATAGTGATGCTAATAGCAAAAACATTCGGGTCACTTTACTGTTCGAAACCTTTTACAGTTACTTGTTTGATGAGTATTTACGTAAAACGGCTATACATGCCTGCAATTAAGGACCAATCATTACGATATTTATTATCAACAATCCTCTGCAGCATCAAAGTAACAGAGTGTTCACCAGTACAATATCAGAACGACAAACGAACTCCCTCTGGTGAATCTAATTTAGCCACAGAAAGGAGTGCAATACTCATCTACACTGAAGAAACTGGTATAGGCGTACTTATTCACATACAGAGATATGGTTCAATGGTTCAAATGGCTCTGAGCACTATGGGACTTATCATCTGAGGTCATCAGTCCCCTACAACTTAGAACTACTTAAACCTAACTAACCTAAGGACATCACACACATCCATGCCCGAGGCAGGATTCGAACCTGCGACCGTAGCAGTCTCGCGGTTCCGGACTGAAGCGCCTAGAACCGCACGGCCACCGCGGCCGGCCACAGAGATATGTAAACAGGCAGAATACGGCGCGGATCGGCAACGACTATATAAGACAACAAGTGTCTGGTGCAGTTGTTACAGCTGGTATTGCTGCTACAATAGCAGGTTATCAAGATTTAAGTGAGTTTCAACGTGGTGTTATACTCGGCACACGAGCGAAGGGACACAGCATCTGGAGGTAGCGATGAAGTGGAGATTGCCCCATATGACAATTTCACGAGTGTACCGTGAATATCAGGAATCCGGTAAAACATCAAATCTCCGACGTCGTTACGGCCGGGAAAAGATCCTGCAAGAACGGGACCAATGACGACCGAAGAGAATTGTTCAGCGTGACCCAAGTGCAGCCCTTCTGAAAGTTGCTGCAGATTTCAATGCTGGGCCATCAACAAGTGTCGGTGTGCCTGCCATTCAACGAAACATCTACATCTACATCTACATGATTACTCTGCAATTCACATTTAAGTGCTTGGCAGAGGGTTCATCGAACCACAATCATACTATCTCCCTACCATTGCACTCCCGAACAGCGCGCGGGAAAAACGAACACCTAAACCTTTCTGTTCAAGCTCTGATTTCTCTTATTTTATTTTGATGATCATTCCTACCTATGTAGGTTGGACTCAACAAAATATTTTCGCATTCGGAAGAGAAAGTTGGTGACTGAAATTTCGTAAATAGATCCCGCCTCGACAAAAAACGTCTTTGCTTTAATGACTTCCATCCCAACTCGCGTATCATATCTGCCACACTTTCCCCCTATTACGTGATAATACAAAACGAGCTGCCCTTTTTTGCACCCTTTCGATGTCCTCCGTCAATCCCACCTGGTAAGGTTCCCACACCGCGCAGCAATATTGTAACAGAGGAAGAACGAGTGTAGTGTAAGCTGTCTCTTTAGTGGACTTGTTGCATCTTCTAAGTGTCCAGCCAATGAAACGCAACCTTTGGCTCGCCTTCCCCACAATGTTATCTATGTGGTCTTTCCAACTGAAGTTGTTCATAATTTTAACACCCAGGTACTTAGTTGTATTGACAGCCTTGAGAATTGTACTATTTATCGAGTAATCGAATTCCAACGGATTTCTTTTGGAACTCATGTGGATCACCTCACACTTTTCGTTATTTAGCGACAACTGCCACCTGCCACACCATACAGCAATCTTTTCTAAATCGCTTTGCAACTGATACTGGTCTTCGGATGACCTTAATAGACGGTAAATTACAGCATCATCTGCGAACAACATAAGAGAACTGCTCAGATTGTCATCCAGGTCATTTATATAGATCAGGAACAGCAGAGGTCCCAGGACGCTTCCCTGGGGAACACCTAATATCACTTCAATTTTACTCGATGATTTGCTCTTACTAAGAACTGCGACCTTCCTAACAGGAATTCACGAATCTAGTCGCACAACTGAGACGATACCCCATAGGCCCGCAGCTTGATTAGAAGTCGCTTGTGAGGAACGGTGTCAAAAGCTTTCCGGAAATCTAGAAATACGGAATCAACCTGAGATCCCCCTGTCGATAGCGGCCATTACTTCGTGCGAATAAAGAGCTAGCTGCGTTGCACAAGAACGATGTTTTCTGAAACCATGCTGATTACGTATCAATAGATCGTTCCCTTCGAGGTGATTCATAATGTTTGAAGACAGTATATGCTCCAAAACCCTACTGCAAACCGACGTCAATGATATAGGTCTGTAGTTCGATGGATTAGTCCTGCTACCCTTCTTAAACAGTGGTGTGACCAGCGCAATTTTCCAATCTGTAGGTACAGATCTATCGGTGAGCGAGCGGTTGTATACGATTGCTAAGTAGGGAGCTATTGTATCAGCGTAATCTGAAAGGAACCTAATTGGTATACAATCTGGACCTGAAGACTTGCCCGTATCAAGCGATTTGAGTTGCTTCGGAACCCCTAAGGTATCTACTTCTAAGAAACTCATGCTAGCAGCTGTTCGTGTTTCAAATTCTGGAATATTCCATTCGTCTTCACTGGTGAAGGAATTTCGGAAAACTGCGTTCAATAACTCCGCTTTAGCGGCACAGTCGTCGTTAACAGTACCATCGGCACTACGCAGCAAAGGTATTGACTGCGTCAAGCCGCTTGTGTACTTTACATACGACCACAATTTCTTCTGATTTTCTACCAAATTTCGAGACAATGTTTCGTTGTGGAACCTATTAAAGGCATCTCGCATTGAAGTTCGTGCCGAATTTCGCGCGTCTGTAAATTTTAGCCAATCTTCGGGATTTCGCGTTCTTCTGAATTTCGCATGCTTTTTCCGTTGCCTCTGCAACAGGGTTCGGACCTTTTGTGTACCATGGGGGATCAGTTCCATCTATTACCAATTTATGAGGTATGAATCTCTCAATTGCTGTTGTTACTATATCTTTGAATTTGAGCCACATCTCGTCTACATTTGCATAGTCAGTTCGGAAGAAATGGAGGTTGTCTCTTAGGAAGGCTTCTAGTGACACTTTATCCGCTTTTTTAAATAAAATTATTTTGCGTTTGTTTCTGGTGGATTTGGAAGAAACGGTATTGAGTCTAGCTACAACGACCTTGTGATCATCGATACGGGCTTTCGGGGCCGAAGATCCACTGGTGTGCACTTGATCACTGCACGAAACAAAGCTTTACGCCTCGCCTGGGCCCATCAACACCGACGTTGGACCGTTGATGACTGGAAACATGTTGCCTGCTCGGACGAGTCTCGTTCCAAATTGTATTGAGCGGATGGAAGTGTACAGGTATGGAGACAACCTCATGAATCCATGGACCCCGCATGTCAGCAGGGAACTATTCAAGTATTGGAGGCTCTGTAATGGTGTGGGGCGTGTTGAGTTGGAGTGATGTTGGACCCCTTGAAACATCCCCTTTAGAACAACTTATATATGAAACGTCCCCATTGAACAATTTATATAGGACTGTGCTTAAACTGACACACAATGTTTTTTAGCGCAACGCAATCTGACTTTCAAAAATCCCTACAAAAGAATGGCCCTGACTAACAGTAAACTATACCTTTCACAAATCACTTACCTCACAAAAATCTTCGCTACTCAAGCTACTGCAATACAGCGAGCGCCACTACTGCCAGCTAAATAAAAGATTCAAACTACTGAAGGCACTAACTACTGATAGGGATAGTTAGCAAATGAAAGATATTAATAGAGAACAAACAATGTATTTACCTTAATATCATCACAAGTCATAATATATATCAGTTCATGACAAATTACAAACCTCCGCCATCTCTCTCCCCACATCCACCACTGCTGGCGGCTCACCTCCAACTGTGCAACGCTACGCGCTGTTCACAGCCAGCTGCCTAACACTACAATGGCGAGTATTACAACAATGCAAAGCAGACACAGACTGCCCACAGCACAGCCAGTGATTGTCATACAGAGGTGGCGTTACCAATAAAAAACCTAAACAGCCTACTTACATAGAGAAAACATAAACAGTCTACTTACATAGAGAAAACATAAACAGCCTACTTACATAGCCCCCATGCTCCCCACAAAAATTTTTACAAATGGTGTTGGGCACTGGCCAATACAGATTTGACAAAAAATTTTCACAATTACAGTAACAAAGAAATCAAATGCACACACTTATTGATACAATGTTGGTCAAAAGCTAAAAATTTCTCACAGTCCATAAAGACAGTCCAGATCGTTCATTACGGTAAAATAGTAGTGTTTTTCTCAAAGTCTGAGCAGTAGAAGAAAATGCACATAGAAGTAGTGGATTTCCATGCAGTCTTGAAGAAGTAGTGTTGACCTTCCAACGGAAAGACAGTGCTGACTCTCGACATGCAGACAGGTAATGGGCCACAACAGAGCAAACCCACAGCAGAGTCATTCGAAGTTTGGACGAATATTGGTAGGTAGGTCATCACAGAGCAGACCCACTGTAGTCCTGGTAGAGACTACGGTATTGGTGGGCCACCAGAGGTGCAGACCCACTGCAGTCCTTGTAGAAATAATGGCGTTGGTAGGTCATCATAGATGCAGACCCACTGTAGTCCTTGTAGAGATAATGGTATTGGTGGGCCACCAGAGGTGCAGACCCACTGTAGTCCTGGTAGAGACGGCCAGCAGCCATCCGTTGCGACTGTGCAGGTGCACAATCACCATCGAAGATTCTTGCAGAGAATATAGCAAGTCCATAAACCACCACTTGTGCACTCAGAAAGTTTTTCTTTTAATTGTCCTTAGAACCAGCAATGCTGTTATCCAGTCCCTTGCTGAATTATTAACACACGTGCAAACACTAACAATCCCTACTTCTCACATATTGTCCATATACTATGACCAACAGAAACGTGTGCAGTGAAATGGAACTTACAAGTTAATAATATCATGAACTGGTGACAATTACAATTTTATAACAGAAGAATACAATAACAAAGGTACAAAATACATCATTAAAGAACATAACAATACAGATAACATTTGTAGTAAAACAGGCGTTACAAAAGAATAGAAATAGACATATACGTCAGTGTTACAGGAATTATGACATGAGTACATACATAAAAGATCACAATAACTTTTGAAACATCAACTTCACACATTAGCATTAACACAAAACAGAGTAAATAATGTCTAAACATCTTTACAAAGTAAATAACATATTATTAATGCCAATTATATTCGAGGATAACAGTATTCCTCATCATAGTGAATGTAGCTTAATATTAAAAGAAAAAAAAATTCTATGAAACTACACAGAGACAGGAAGAAAACAAATACTCAAGGGTACACAAACACATAGTGGGATAACACAAAAGGAAAGGACAGGGTTCGTTTTCAGTGTAACATTTGGTACTGCAGTCCATCCCAAAACTTCATTCTATAGATCTTTCGTCTTATTTCAACCTTTGCTTCCACCAAAAAAATCTTATCCAAGCATGCTTTCTCTATTCTGTTCATATTTCTTTCAAAATAATTATTTCTGATTGTACAATACTCATTTGGGCCCAAATCCTTTTTATATAACTTCGCAATGCATTCTTTACCTATTCTCCATAGTCAGTTTCTCATATAGTCTACCCCCTCTTAAGCTAACTTAAATCTACTGAGCTCAGATGCTAAACTAAGGGACGAGGCAATGCAGCAGCACAAAACAATTAACACAAACATCAATGACAAAAATACAAATGCCAAAGCAATTGCAATATTACAACTCATACAGGGCACTGTGCAGCAAAAAAAAATAAATCTGGCTTAGCAGAGTAACACAAATTAAAGTTCAGTAGCACTATGCCTGGCAAACAGCAGCTTATATCGAAACATGACATAGCTCAAGTAGAAAAAATAGTACACTAAAGATAACAATGCAGATAAGGCAAATGTATAATCACATCTTAATGTCTAAGTAATTAAAGTGGTGCACCACAAGAAGTTATTCTACCAAAAAGTTACCAATTACTTGAAAAGAAAATTATGAATGCAGTTAATAGTTCCTTCTTATTGTTCTTTCCTTTCCAAGTGCTCCTTTTTTAAAGAATGTGGATCATAAAATAATTATTTAATAGATCTGTTGACAGAAAGTGTTCACATTAGCAAATGCATTTTATTTTATAAAAGCAATGCTGCAACACAGCTGGAAAACAGATGTCAAATGAAATAAGCAACTATGAAAAGCAAAGCATAAAAATATCATTCAGTAGTCATGTGACATTTCGTAAGTTAGTAGAAATTCTCTCAACTCTCATAGAAAGACTCTTGTCATAATCAGGTGTGCAGATGTAAAATATTTCTTGTCATTTTATTAGGCATTTCAGTAAATATCGTAAATTAAGAGCTAGTGTAATCATATGTTTTCAAGTTCGACCGTGTCGTTTTTGCGATGCTTTCTCTAAAGGAATGACAATGGCCAGGATAATGGCCTTCCCTTTCTTTTTTTTTTTCTTCCTGTGCTCTGAAAGGCACGCGCTAATGACTTTTTCTCCAGGCGTCTGACACAGCTGGGTGCCCGCGACGCATTACGTGCAGGTGGTCACTTAACTTTCGTACGGAAATATTTACGACAGCAATTTTCGCTAAAGTGACAGTCTCACATAAAAATACTTCACAGGTCAAGAATTAGCGTTGCAAATCTGTAGAAACAAAATCCTATGAATATAACAGTGTCCAAAAAATGTTCAGTGGCATTGTGATACATTCACACATGATTCACACATGTCATAACTCTTAAAGTACGATTCTTGGTTTCCAACATCCTTTTTCACAAGTCAAGAGTCCCTACCCACTATTCATTACTCCTTACCTCATTATACATATACATGTTCGTCGACACTTCTTCAATATTTCATCGTGAGAAATACGTAGCATAATAAACATTCCTCAACAACATAATACACATCGTCGTCGTAATAATAACATCATAACACTTCAGTCAAATCTCAAAATCGTCGTAACTTCCTCCAATAATTTCTAAGCCTAAAATAATTCTCTGCTCATGTCAAAAGTGTCAGCTGCCTCAAACGTACTTTAAAAATCATGATCTCATACCAAATACATCATTCAAAGCTCTCATAGTATCACAATGATTCCGAAAAAATATGAACAGTTTACAAAGTACAGACAAAATACAGTTTCATAAGTGTGAAGTTATCCAACGGTGTAATTGCGTAAACATCTGTCACTGATGTAGTAAAAAACATGTTTATCTCTCAGTTAAATGATCAGATAGCTGTGTAATTTGTGTGTTAGAGAAATATGGTACCGATGTGTAAAGTTGTATAAGCAAATACCATATTAGCTAGGGCTCCTTGTGCTTGCCAAACACATGGTACACAAAGTAAGCGTGTACCCCCCTGAGGATTAATGTAATTATACCCTCAGGTGTTACAGATTACAGCAATGAAATGAAATGTATCACTGAAAACTTTCTTTGTAATTCAAAAACCTTTAAAAATAAATGTTTTAAGTACAAAATTAATCACTGAAATGCGTGTCCTGTAGCGCTAAATGTGCATATTGTTGTAAGATAATCTCTGTGAAAGTGTCGTAGTTATTTTCCTCTAAAAGCTAAGTTCTGCAGAAGCCAATGTACTTACCTCATGATAAACAAAAGTGAAATGCTTTGCGTAGAGATATCTTAGTTATTACGCTTATAGTTGTGATGATGAAAGTACTGTGCTGTAACGTATTGTTGTGCTATGGAAAAGGCTGTCTCCTTGTAGCTATACCACAAAAGTTACTAATAAAACATGTTTTGATTTCAAGAAGAATTCAGAAAACTGTGCAGATATAAAACAGATACACCGCAAAAGCAACATTGTAAATTGTCACTCATTAGTAGCGTCGTGATAAAAATCGTGTAGCTGTCACATAAACTAACCTCTGTGTCATCTGGTATCTCTCAGAAAGCACTTTAAATTCAGAATGTATTTTCAAATAAACCAAAATGTTGCATTAAAATCTCATTAGCAGTACTGGTAAATGTTCTAAGTATATGAGCCTTATAGTCGTTACGTAATCGTGCAACAAACAAGCAAGAATGTACACACACAATAACACTGTGACGTCTGTTTACTATAACAATGCATTCGTCATTTCTGTTTAAATAAGTTCTCTTGGTTCTTGATTGGATATTTAACTTCAAACATTGTTGCATGGTAACAGTTTCTAAAGCATACTAGTAACGTGAAGTGAAACGTTTTATGGCAAAGACAAAGTTAAAAGGCAGATTATCTGTCAATAAATGGTTTTACATGAGAAATGTGGTGTAAACCTTTACTCTTCCTAGTACGCAGACTTTCAACTTCAACGGAATTATCATGTGGTATACGTCGGTGAGGAGTGCTAAAAATTTTCTCAAAGTTAACGTCTTATGTTATTTTTCTCGGAGCTAGCGGGCGCACGCGGCTGCCTGCTGCATGCGGTGTGAGTCATTGTCTGTCCCTTTGTTGGCGCGCGTCGTTATTGGGATTAGGAGACCTAACTTCTACAAATTCACGTTGTCGAAAGTGCCCTGCTCTGTTTGAATCCCGCCAGTTCTGATGAAATTCAGGTCTGTCGTTATGATTATCTCGTCTGTCGTCATGTCGGTAGATTTCATAATTTCTTTCTTGTCGGTCACGTGGTGGAGAGTTTCTCCCTGAATCGTAACTGTGCGCCGAACTGTTGCGTCTGAAGTTGTTCTGTCTCCCTTGATAGTATTTATTTTGGTTCCCATATTGTCTGTTTCTCTTACTGTCTCTGTGATAGTCATTACCACGGAAATGCGATCTTTCTCTGTAACTATTATTACTCTGCCAGCGGTTGTCATATGGGTGGTGTCTGTTTTGGTCACGATTTGCGTTGTAAGAATAGCCTTTTCGTGTCCAGTTATTGTTTCTGTCATCACGGAATTGTGACGTATGTGACCTGTAGTGATTGTTTTCCTGTTTTCGCATCCGGCGACTGTCTGTGTCAATTTCTAATTCTTGTAAGAGTCCCTAAAATGCTTCAATGTCGTCTTTGCAACGTCCTGCCAAAATAATGTGTCGTAAATGTTCAGGCAATTTGATTAAGCAAATGCGGATAAGTTCTGAGGGGCTGTATGGGTTTGACAGGTATTGATTCTTGTGCAACATGTCTTCAAAATATTTCACAAGACTGGAAAATTCAGATTGTTCGAAGTGTTTCATCATTATGATGTTATGTTTTACACGGTCTTGTGTAGCTTGAGACCAATATGCTGAGAGGAAGGCATGGTAAAATTCTCCTTCACTGTGGCAATCGTGAATGACCGATCGCATTCTTATAGCTGGTTCATTCTCTAAGTAGCCACACATAAATTCTAATCTGTGTTCTAACGACCAGTTGGGAGGAAAACAATTCGAGAATTGATGAAGCCATGCTTGTGGATGAATGTCGTTGCCAGAATTCTTAAATGTTTTGAATTTACGTGTAGTAATGAACAGCTTATAGTCAAAATCATCATGTCGGCGAGTCGCATATCGGTCATTGTTAGGTCGTGTCGGCCGTTCCATCTCAAAATTCGGTGCACATTGCCAATTTCTTTCATAACTTCCGAAATGCCCTGTGTTATTATTTTGTGTCTGTTCCGTATTTGTATGTCCCTCTTCCCGTATTGGGGCGCGAGTGTCCTCAGAAATACGTAATTCTTGTACTACTTGTGCCAACTGATCTTGCACTTCCCGGATTTCTCTTTTGTACTGTGTATTGATTTGATTTTGATTTTGTTTGAATTTTCTAATTTGTTCATACTCTTCAGTGTCCATGAAAGCTACAGGTGTTGTGTCATTCAGATCATCATCTACCTTTGTAGATAAGTTAGTGAACTGATCTGAAAGTTCGGCTACTTTATCCGATAGTGAAATCATTTCCTCTCTATGTTTTTCTGAACCAAGTTTCAGAGTGTCCATTTGTGTTGCAATCGTGTCTACTGTGACCTTTAAGTTTTCCTGAGTTTTTGCAAGTTGCATAACCGTATCGGTAGATGCAACTGAGTCAAATTTTGCTTGCAAGGTCTCATGATTTTCATGAACCATAGTTTGCAGTTCTTTTATAGCTGCTTCGTGATTCTGTAGTGCATTTTCATGACGCGAAAAAATAGGTTGGAAATGCTCACAAATTTGTGTTTTTACGTCATTACAGACTTTTTGACATTTCGATTCAATGTGATGTAACTCAGCAGTTAAATCCTCACGTGTTCGTTCAAGAGTTTGCTCCAATGAGTCTAACTTTTTAAGATTTTGTTCCATTGTGTCTAACTTTTTGAGATTTTGTTCCACTGTGTCTAACTTTTTAAGATTTTGTCCCATTTGTCTCTGATTTTGTTCCATTTGTTGCATTAATTGCAATAATAATGTATTAGTGTCTGGAATCTGTTTCTCTACGCTTTTCGGCAGTGCATTTGCACCGGCAACATTCACATTTTGACAAGCAGAAAATGCGTCTTGACTTATTTGAGAAAACGGTGATAACCCAAAACCTGAATCTACAGTATTTGCGAAATTGTGTCCTGTCATTTCGGATTCCTGAGACGAGCTGTTGCCGACCGATCGATCGATAATGCTTCCCTCTTCACTAATTGTTTCACTGTCCGTGCCATTGTTTGCCGCCCGCTCCATTTCCCTATGCACGATTACCAAATTACTACTTTGAACATCAGTTAATTCATTACTCTGCGGCGCTAACACACTGCCTTCGTCTTCACTGTCATTTCTCAGTTTACTTTGGAGCCTAGTATTACGTTTTTCACACGCCATTATTGTCACAGTATTTCACACGACAACACAGAAAAACACAATTTGAAGAGCAAAATAAAATAACGTAGCAATGGAAATAATGTCTAGTTAATTGCAGCTGCGAAATACTTGGTGCAAATCTACATGCATGCCACAACTGTTTTACTCTACAACAATGAAAAACTACAACTACAAAGGAGATTCTCTCTACAATTACGCGCTAGCAATAAACAAAAGCTACACTAAATACACAAACTACAAGAAAAAATCAGAAGATTCCAGTGAGGTATCCTCGGCTAAGGGTCGACATATGAAACATCCCCTTTAGAACAACTTATATATGAAACGTCCCCATTGAACAATTTATATAGGACTGTGCTTAAACTGACACACAATGTTTTTTAGCGCAACGCAATCTGACTTTCAAAAATCCCTACAAAAGAATGGCCCTGACTAACAGTAAACTATACCTTTCACAAATCACTTACCTCACAAAAATCTTCGCTACTCAAGCTACTGCAATACAGCGAGCGCCACTACTGCCAGCTAAATAAAAGATTCAAACTACTGAAGGCACTAACTACTGATAGGGATAGTTAGCAAATGAAAGATATTAATAGAGAACAAACAATGTATTTACCTTAATATCATCACAAGTCATAATATATATCAGTTCATGACAAATTACAAACCTCCGCCATCTCTCTCCCCACATCCACCACTGCTGGCGGCTCACCTCCAACTGCGCAACGCTACGCGCTGTTCACAGCCAGCTGCCTAACACTACAATGGCGAGTATTACAACAATGCAAAGCAGACACAGACTGCCCACAGCACAGCCAGTGATTGTCATACAGAGGTGGCGTTACCAATAAAAAACCTAAACAGCCTACTTACATAGAGAAAACATAAACAGTCTACTTACATAGAGAAAACATAAACAGCCTACTTACACCCTGACACGTCTAGATACGACTCTGACAAGTAATACGTATGTAAGCATCCTGTCTGATCACCTGCATCCATTCATGTCCATTGTGCATTCCGTTGGATTTGGGCAATTCCAGCAGGACAAAGCGACACCCCACACGTCTAGAATTGTCACAGAGTGGCTCCAGGAACACTCGTTTGAATTTAAACACTTCCGCTGGCCACCAAACTCCACAGACTTGAACATTATTGAACGTATCTGGCATACCTTGCAACGTGCTGTTCAGAAGAAATCTCCACACCCTCGTACTATTCCGGATTTATGGACAGCCCTGCAGGATTCATCGTGTCACTTCCTTCCAGCACTACTTCAGACGTTAGTCGAGTTCTTGCCACGTTGTATTGCGGCACTTCTGCTTGCTCTCGGGGGCTCTACACGATATAAGGCAGGAGTATCAGCTTCTTTAGCTCTTCTGCCTATAAAACTCTTTGATAATCTGCCCACTGAAATACAGTATCTGTCGGACAGAAATAGTGTTTACGTATTACTTCAATTTTTTGTTCAACTGACACGTTCAACATCACAACATTGAAGTAAGTGAATACTAAAGAGTCGCTACTACTGGGATTAAGCATCCAAGTCAAACTAAATTTAACTGAAATATGCCATTCTTAAACCTCTCTTTAACAAAGGTGACAACAGACACATAGATAACTACCGACCCGTTTCACTGTCGACATCATTTTCCAAAATTTCTGAGAAAGTGATGCATTCTAGAATAGTATCTCACCTAATGAACAATAATATCCCCACCGAACCACAGTTTAGGTTTCAGAAGAGTTCCTCTACTGAGAATGCCATTCACATGTCCACTCACCAAATTTTACGAGTATTAAACAGTAAAATAGCGCCGTTTGGTGTGTTCTGCATCTGTCTGTGTAAATCACATTATTCTCCTAGATAAATCGACGTTTTATGCATTTGATGATTTAGTTAACCAATGGATGATGTCGTAGCTAATCAAAAGAATACAGAAAGCTGTATTTAGTAATTCAACTAATATGGACTGGGAATATAATTCTGACTGGGGAGAAATCATGTATGAGGGTGCCCAAGACTCAGTTTTAGGACACTAATGTTTCTCACATATGTAAAAGATCTTTCGGCTAATATACAACAAACAAAACTAATTCTTTTGGAGGTTGGCAGTAGTATTGTAATCAATTCAAGCATACTTACAGAAACACAAGACATGGTAAACAGTCCATTTAAAAGTACCTTTCACTGGTTTTCTGCGAATGGTCTCAACCTTAATTTTAAAAAGACACAACATATTCACTTCTGCACATCCAGTGGGAACTACACAAAATATAAGTGTAGCACACACTGAGGAAATAATAAACGGGATGGGAACTTCAAAATTCTACGATGTCTATATCGATGAGAATTTAAATTGGAAAAAAGTACGTTTGGAGCTCTTAAAACAACTTAGTTCAGCCGCATTTGCACTTAGAATCGTTGCAAATCTTGGGGAGAGACAAATCAGTAAGTTGACATATTTTGCGTATTTTCATTCAATAATGTCGTATGGAATAATAGTCGGGGGTAACTCGTCTTGAAGAAAGAAATAGTTCGTTGCTCAAAAACGCTCTGTAAGAATAATTTGTGGTGCCCACCCACGATCATCTTGTAGACATCTGTTTAATGATTTGGGCAGTCTGACTACTGTTTCACAGTATATTTATTCCCTCATGAAGTTTATTGTAAATAATCCACTATTGTTTAGAAGTAACAGTGATGTACGTAATTACAGTACTAGAAGGGAAAAACGATATTCATTACTCCTCATGCAGGTTGTTTTTAACACAAAAAGGACTACACAATACTGCAATAAAAAAATTTTATCACTTACCCGTGATATAAAATGTCTGACAGACGCCAAAGTAACATTTGAAAACAAAATGAGGAAGTTTCTCTTTGACAACACGTTCTATTCCGTAGAAGAACTTCTATTAGTTTAGCGTGTAAAAGGTGGTGGATAGGAATTACTAATACACATATGTATATCTTTTGTCTTAAAAAATAAAAAAAAGCCTTAGAAATGTTCAGCATGTAACCATACGTATAAATTAATTTGCGACGTGAATGTAAAATGACTTGTTGGACATCATTACGGTTTACCACTCAAAATGAGCCATGGAACGTGAGATTAACTAACTAACACAATGTGTTACAGATCTTTAGGTCTGCAGAATTTGCGTGCTATTTACCAGAACTACTTTCCTCAGTTTTATACATAATTAATTTTTGCATCATCGAATTTTTTAACATTTTTTTGTGCGAGTAGTTTGTGAGTTAAATATTTAGTTTGAATTCAGGAAACCACACAGACAGATACATTTCTACAACGCTTCTTCCACGAAATTCTTATATTAACGTGCGGAAGATTTTGTGTTACTGTCTCGTTTGGCAGTAGAGTGACAGTTCTCAAAAAAACTTTGTACTGCTCTAATGTGAACGAGGAGAGAAATAATAGTAAACAACCACAACAGACACTTGCAGTTAGTTCTAAATTATACACAATGCTATTGGAAAAATGCGTTAGTCATTGGTAAGAAACTAATATTAATTACAAAGTGGAAAGTTAAATTGGTTTATAGCGTGTGGTGTGAGTGCGATTTGACATAAGTGAGTAGCTGAACGTTTAGAATAAGCCCAGGACAACCATTTTAGGTTTTTTTTAATTTTCCACAGTTTATATCTTACTAAAGATTTTTTTGTAACCTGAGTATGGAATCTACAAGGGTCGCGTAGAAAGTAGCACACCACATTTTTTTCCTTGAATAATTATTTATTGAACACAATAAAATGTAATACCAGAAAAACGATGTTTTTTCTACACGCTGTACTTTTCCACGTAATCTCCTCCTCGTTCTATGAGCTTCCTCCAGCGAGACAGAAGGGCCTGTATGCCCTGTTGGTACCACTCGTTGTTCTCATCACGAAGCTATTTCTTCATTGTGCAAATCATCTCTTCGTCATGCTAAAACATCTTCCATGACTGGCAGCCTTTAATGACCCAGACAAGTAGAAGTCAGTGGGAGCTAGGTCGTGGCTATTGGGTGGGTGGAGTAACATTGTCCAATATTGTTTAATGATTTGTTCCGAAGTTCCGTAACTTCCGGGGGGGCCGAGCGCTATCATGATGAATCGAGTTAACACCTGGGTTGTCTAAATCACTGGGGACGCTTCTTGAGTTTGATTAAAGTGTTCACATACGTTGCTGAACGGTGCTGAATCTTGGCATCACATCAATAACTATCACACCCTCACAGTCCCCGAACACGGTGGCGGAAGCAGTTGCTTTAATTTTTTTCTTCTAAGGGGAGTAACGATGACGCCATTCCATTTACATCGTTTTCTTCCGGGCTCAAAATGGTGAATTTAGTTTTCATCACTTGTCACAATCCGGGACAAGAAGGCTTCAAAACTTTGCAGATACTCAGAGGAAATATTTTATTCTGAGAGGTGTGTACTCCACCGTAAGCCTGTGCGGAATCTACTGTGCACACACTTTTGAGTAATCAAGAGGAGCTGATTGCATCCACACTTCCTTTGCTGACTGACAGCTTCAGACCCAACTGCCGGGTCGTCATGGTTCAAATGGCTCTGAGCACTATTGGACTTAACTTCTAAGGTCCTCAGTCCCCTAGAACTTAGAACTACTTAAACCTAACTAACCTAAAGACATCACACACATCCATGCTCGAGGCAGGATTCGAACCTGCGACCGTAGCGGTCGCGCGGTTCCAGACTGTAGCGCCTATAACCGCTCGGCCACCACGGCCGGCCGGGTCGTCATGCTTCAGTGCTCGCGAGGAAGCACACCAGCAGGCTGCATCGTGTCAGGTGTGACAGTCGTGGGCGGTCCCTCCGCTCGCTGCAAATCACAGAGCTCCGAACTGCATTCTGACTGCCTGGCCCTCTCTGCACAGCGATAGACTGTGCTTCTGTCGAGTGTAGATGCTCCGTAAACTCTTCACAAACGTTTGTGAATGTTCCCAACAGGTTCTTCTCCGCAATGAGAAATTCAATGACGACACGCCTCGTGTAACATACATCACTTACAGACGCCATTTTGAAACATTGCTTCAGCTAAACTAACGTAAAATTTCGGCGTGCACTCCGGAAACTTGAAATAATGCATACCTAAAGTTTCGCATTCGTACCGCAGTTGTTGGGTGACAAAAAAAAAAAAAAAGTGTGGTGCATCACTTTCTGGGCGACTCTCATATAACTCGGATACGTATTTGTATTTGCGAGTGTAGAAAAAGTTTTCAGCATTATCCAACATTATCGTATTCCTTGTACTATAATGCAGAGAGTTGTAATAATATATTTCATTATGAAATTGTATTGTATTGTATTGTATGTTAACCAGGGATCTAGAAACGACGAAGAGGCTCTGTCCCCACCTCAGCCGCAGTGGTCCACAACCCCACGACGACTACCGCAGTCCACTTCACCCCTGCGCCGCCCCACACCGAACCCAGGGTTATTGTGCGGTTCGGCCCCCGGTGGACCCCCCAGGGAACGTCTCACACCAGGAGAGTGTAACCCCTATGTTTGCGTGGTAGAGTAATGGTGGTGTACGCGTACGTGGAGAACTTGTCTGCGCAGCAATCGCCGACATAGTGTAACTGAGGCGGAATAAGGGGAACCAGCCCGCATTCGCCGAGGCAGATGGAAAACCGCGTAAAAACCATCCACAGACTGGCCGGTTCACCGGACCTCGACACAAATCCACCGGGCGGATTCGTACCGGGGACCAGGCGCTCCTTCCCGCCCGGAATGATTATGATATTACTACACTGAAAAATTTTTCAGTAATCCGAATTCGATGTATACCGCAGACGTATTTTGAGCAACGGCATAAAAAAAAAAAAACAAGGACATTCCTATTCTCTTATCGTTCGACAACGGTACACGACAAGAAGATTTGCTCATGAACTCCACTTACACTTTTCTGGAACAGACTAAGGCAGAAACAGCAACTTGAAGCACAGTTCATCTTCTATTATATTTTAACTGATTTCTGCGGCGATTGACGTTCCTCAATCCTTACTGTGTTTCGTTATGGTTGCTTAAACCTGTGCCGGTTATACCCTTTACTGTTGTGCTCAATTTTCTCAGAGCATTCATGTTAATGAGTATACATCTTCTCACTTTTTAGATCAGTCTGTCTAATCAAAAGGGTAGAAATATTGAAATTCAGGCGTATTAAACTCTTTGGAAAACCCTCAGGGAGTCAATATTTTGGGGGTATGGATGTGGGGGAAAAAATCTCACAAATATGTGTGGCAGAAGATAGGAAAACGTGCCCTCTCCTGAGTGAGTGATGCGGCAGTAGGATAAAAAATGGAAAGTAGATATAATAGTACGAAAACCAGAAACGAAAAATGGTGGAAAAAAATTATTTAATGATAATATAGGAAATCAGTTTTCTTCACATGCTCGTAGTATGTCAGTCCTACATATTTTTCAAGTAGACACCTGGTAAAATGTAGATATTCTATGTTCATAAATAGTGATTTGCAAATAATGATTTTTCTATGTAGTTGTCGGAGGTCACATTATGTCTGTGACATTTGCAATAAAGGCGAGGGGTTTCAATCAATAATGTCATCACTCCACCTTCATGAATGAGTTTCAATGAGAAACTGGCGTTTCAACTGTGTGTGACTTGCTAATTCCGTAGAAGGAAACGGTGATATATTATTAATCAGTGAAGAGTGACGAGGAATGAGTCTCAATGAAACGTCAGGCACCTTTCACTTTTGTTATAAAATAATGGTCAGTGGCTTGGAAAACATCGTTGGTGATATGAATATCTTTTTAAATTATCATGATAAATGACTTTCGATTTCGACGCAAAATACATCATTTATAATTGTCTGAGTTCTATCTGCAGCTGTCAGATCACGCATTTTGTAGGTCATGAACAGCTGGGTTCCTAAGGCAACTCATTTCCAATGTTTCCTCACAGCTGATGTAGCTTCTCTATGAGACCGGTGATGACTCCTCTCAATTTATAGTTATTGAAAGGCAGTGTTTCTGCTTTCTTAGGTCGCTTAAAATAAAGGGTTATTAAAAAAATGGACCCAATTTAATTAATTTTTATTTATTCAGATGTTGTTGTTGTTGTCGTCTTCAGGCCTGAGACTGGTTTGATGCAGCTCTCCATGCTACTCTATCCTGTGCAAGCTTGTTCATCTCCCAGGACCTACTGCAGCCTACATCCTTCTGAATCTGCTTAGTGTATTCATCTCTTGGTCTCCCTCTACGATTTTTACCCTCCACGCTGCCCTACCATACTAAATTGGTGATCCCTCGATGTCTCAGAACACGTTCTACCAACCGATCTCTTCTTCTAGTCTAGTTGTGCCACAAGCTCCTCTTCTCCCCAATTCTATTCAATACCTCCTCATTAGTTATGTGATCTACCCATCTAATCTTCAGCATTCTTCTGTAGCACCACATTTCGAAAGCTTCTATTCTCTTCTTGTCTAAACTGTTTATCGTCCACGTTCCACTTCCATCCATGGCTACACTCCATACAAATACTTTCAGAAACGACTTCCTGACATTTAAATCTATACTCGATGTTAACAAATTTTTCTTCTTCAGAAACGATTTCCTTGCCATTGCCATTCTACACTTTATATCCTCTCTACTTCGACCATCATTAGTTATTTTGCTCCCCAAATAGCAAAACTCCTTTACTACTTTAAGTGTCTCAGTTCCTAATCTAATTCCCTCAGCATCACCCGACTTAATTCGACTACATTCAATTATCCTCGTTTTGCTTTTGTTGATGTTCATCTTATACCATCCTTTCAAGACACTGTCCATTCCGTTCAGCTGCTCTTCCAAGTCCTTTGCTGTCCCTGACAGAATTACAATGTCATCGGCGAACCCCAAAGTTTTCATTTCTTCTCCATGAATTTTAATACCTACTCCGAACTTTTCTTTTGTTTCCTTTATTGCTTGCTCAATATAGAGATTGAATAACATCCGGGATAGGCTACAACCCTGTCTCCCTCCCTTTCCAACCACTGCTTCCCTTTCATACCCCTCGACTCTTATAATTGCCATCTGGTTTCTGTACAAATTGTAAATAGCCTTTCGCTCCCTGTATTTTACCCCTGCCACCTTCAGAATTTGAAAGAGAGTATTCCAGTCAACATTGTCAAAAGCTTTATCTAAGTCTACGAATGCTAGAAACGTAGGTTTGGCTTTCCTTAATCTATCTTCTAAGATAAGTCATAATTAATTTTTATTTATTCAGATGTTGTTGTTGTTGTGGTCTTCAGTCCTGAGACTGGTTTGATGCAGCTCTCCATGCTACTCTATCCTGTGCAAGCTTGTAGACTTTCACGGCCGGAAATATCATGTCCATTATAATTATCCGGGCTGTTATGCCGTGGTCGGTTGATGAATTCTGTGTCGATTCCCAACGTTTCGTCTCCGACTGCGGGAGACATCTTCAAGGGGGTCCGTAGCTCAATGGAAGGTCCAACACACCCTCTAGCTCGCTACTGACTGCCGCTAAATTCCGTGACGTCACGTGTTTTGAAAACGTCAGTGCAACTGACCGCTGGCCGTCGCCGTCGATCGCCGTTGCCATCACCCAGTAGTGGACGGGTGGTACACATCTTCTTTAACACCGGCATCCATATACCGTTTAATTTGACGCCCTCCTCCTTCCGGTTGAAATTATTTGGGTGTTTAGCGATTTCGATTGCCTCCCTGTAGAGCCTTTCGTAATATCCGCTTGTGGCCGCTAGTACTTGCGTCTACTCGAAACGAATATTGTGGTTCCCTGGCTGGAAAGCATGCTCCGCACCAGCTGATCGTTCCGTTTCTCCTCTTCTACAATTTCCCTTATGCTCTTCCAAACGTTTAGAAACAGTTCTTTTAGTGGTACCCACATAAACATCACCACAGCTGCATGGGATCCTATACACTCCTGCTTTTTCCAGTAGTTTGCGAGCGTCCTTGGCAGGCTTAAGGTATCTTCCTGGTGGGCTTGTAAATTACGGTAATGTTCCTCTTCGTCAAGATCCTCCCTATTCTTTCCGTTACATTTTTAACAATCGAGGAAATGTAACTTGCCGTCTACCTCCTCCTCCATTGTAAACTGAATTCTCGAGTTTATACTGTTCAGATGTTCGTGGAACCGGCTTAGTTCCTCCCTACCATGTCTCCACAGCACAAACGTGTCATCCACGTATCGGAACCATACATTTGTTTTTTTGCTGGCAGTACCTAAGGCCTGTTCTTCGAATTTCTCCATAAAGAAGTTTGCAATTACGGGACTTAGGGGGCTTCCCATAGCCACGCCATCTGTTTGCTCATAAAACTGTTCATTCCACTTGAAGTATGTGGTCGTCAAACAACACTTAAACAGTTCTGAAATATCGGCAGGAAAAATTCGTTCCAGCTGTTCCAATACATCATTAAGTGGAACCATGGTAAACAACGATGCCACATCGAAGCTGACCAATATGTCCTCCGGCTGGACCACTGTGCCATTCAATCTGCTGATGAAATGTGTCGAATTCTTTATATAAGAGTCCGAACGGCCCACATGTGGTTTTAGCAGCGTAGTCAGAAACTTGGCTAACGAGTAGGTGGGCGACCCAATGGCACTTAGTATCGGTCTTAACGGCACATTTTCTTTACGAATTTTGGGCAATCCGTAATGCCTCGGTGGTAGTGCAACCGAATTGTAGAGACCTTTCTCTACATTCTCTTCAATGGAGGACTTTTTCATTAACCGCGACACAGTTCTGAGAACGTTGTTAGTGGGGTCCTTATTCAGTTTCCTATATGCTTGCTGATCTAGTAGATTAGTAATTTTACTCCGATAGTCGGCCACATCCGTAACCACCGTTGCGATTCCTTTGTCAGCTGTTGTTGTTGTTGTGGTCTTCAGTCCTGAGACTGGTTTGATGCAGCTCTCCATGCTACTCTATCCTGTGCAAGCTTCTTCATCTCCCAGTACCTACTGCAACCCACATCCTTCTGCATCTGCTTAGTGTATTCATCTCTTGGTCTCCCTCTACGATTTTTACCCTCCACGCTGCCCTCCAATGCTAAATTTGTGATCCCTTGATGCCTCAAAACATGTCCTACCAACCGATCCCTTCTTCTAGTCAAGTTTTGCCACAAACTTCTCTTCTTCCCAATCCTATTCAATACCTCCTCATTAGTTACGTGATCTACCCACCTTATCTTCAGCATTCTTCTGTAGCACCACATTTCGAAAGCTTCTATTCTCTTCTTGTCCAAACTGGTTATCGTCCATGTTTCACTTCCATACATGGCTACACTCCATACCAATACTTTCAGAAACGCCTTCCTGACACTTAAATCTATACTCCATGTTAACAAATTTATCTTCTTCAGAAACGATTTCCTTGTCATTGCCAGTCTACATTTTATATCCTCTCTACTTCGACCATCATCAGTTATTTTACTCCCTAAATAGCAAAACTCCTTTACTACTTTAAGTGTCTCATTTCCTAATCTAATCCCCTCAGCATCACCCGATTTAATTTGACCACATTCCATTATCCTCGTTTTGCTTTTGTTGATGTTCATCTTATATCCTCCTTTCAAGACACTGTCCATTCCGTTCAACTGCCCTTCCAAGTCCTTTGCTGTCTCTGACAGAATTACAATGTCATCGGCGAACCTCATCAGCTGGGAGAACCAAAATACTATCGTCGTCATTCAGGAGTTTTAAAGCTCTTCTCTCACCCACAGTTATATTACTTTTCGGCGGTTTTGCATTGGCTAATATTCCTACTGTTGCTATACGGATTTCTTCAGCTGTTACAGAATCCACACTGCGAATTCTGCTTCTACACTGGCTATAATTTCTTCCGTGGGCACAAAACGCGGACTAAGAGTAAAATTTCCTCCCTTGGCAAGCACAGATGTCTCATCGTCTGATAACGAACGTTTGGACAAATTGATAACGGTCCGGGAAACGTCTAAATGCCGAACAGTCTGATTAGGTAGCAAATTATCAAACTTCTTCTTCTGTCTACTAGACGTTGTCAACATACGCTTCCCCATGGTATCATGCAGTAGTCCATCAATTTTATCCCAGTCCCGTCTAAGTCCCGTAATTGCAAACTTCTTTATGGACAAATTCGAAGAACAGGCCTTAGGTACTGCCAGGAAAAAAACAAATGTATGGTTCCGATACGTGGATGACACGTTTGTGCTGTGGAGACATGGTAGGGAGGAACTAAGCCGGTTCCACGAACATCTGAACAGTATAAACTCGAGAATTCAGTTTACAATGGAGGAGGAGGTAGACGGAAAGTTACATTTCTTCGATGTGCTTGTTTTTAGAAACGAAAATGGTAGTTTGGGCCACTCAGTATACCGCAAACACACGCACACGGACCATTATTTGCACCGGGATTCGAACCACCACCCACAACAGAAGCGGGCTGTTATCAAGACGTTAGCTAATAGAGCTAGAAATATTTGTGAACCTGAGTTGCCCGACGCTGAGCTGGAACATCTCCACAATGCACTAATGAAGAACGGATATTCGTCCGCCGAAATAAAACGTGCGTTGAGGCAGCCACGCAGAAATCATACTGACGTACAGGCTACTGCAAAATCTAAGGTTTTCCTGCCGTTTGTTAAAAATGTAACGGAAAGAATAGGGAGGATCTTGACGAAGTGTAATATTACCGTAATTTACAAGCCCACCAGGAAGATACAGGAATACCTTAAGCCTGCCAAGGACGCTCGCAAACCACTGGAAAAAGCTGGAGTGTATAGGATCCCATGCAGATGTGGTGATGTTTATGTGGGTACCACTAAAAGAACTGTTTCTAAAAGTTTGGAAGAGCATAAGGGAAATTGCAGAAGAGGAGAAACGGAACGATCAGCTGTTGCGGAGCATGCTTTCCAGCCAGGGAACCACAATAATCGTTTCGAGGAGACGCAAGTGCTAGCGGCCACAAGCAGATATTACGAAAGGCTCTACAGTGAGGCCACCGAAATCGCTAAACACCCAAATAATTTCAACCGAAAGGAGGAGGGTGTGAAATTAAACGGTATATGGATGCCGGTGTTAAAGAAGATGTGTACCACCCGTCCACTAATGGGTGATGGCAACGGCGATCGACGGCGACGGACAGCGATCAGTTGCACTGGCGTTTTCAAAACACGTGACGTCACGGAATTTAGCGGCAGTCAGTAGCGAGCCAGTGGGTGTGTTGGAGCTTCCATTGAGCTACGGATCCCCTTGAAGATGTCTCCCGCAGTCGGAGACGAAACGTTGGGAATCGACACAGAATTCATCAACCGACCACGGCATAACAGCCCGGATAATTATAATGGACAGGGTCAGTAAGGCCTCACATTTCTACGGAATCCAAACTTATCTTCCCCGAGGTCGGCTTCTATCAGTTTTCCCATTCGTCCGTAAAGAATTCGCGTTAGTATTTTGCAGCTGTGACTTATTAAACTGATAGTTCGGTAATTTTCACATCTGTCAACACCTGCTTTCTTTGGGATAGGAATTATTATATTCTTCTTGAAGTTTGAGGGTATTTCGCTTGTCTCATACATCTTGCTCACCAGATGGTAGAGTTTTGTTAGGCCTGGCTCTCCCAAGGCTGTCAGTAGTTCTAATGGAATGTTGTCTACTCCCAGGGCCTTGTTTCGACTTATGTCTTTCAGTGCTCTGTCAAACTCTTCACGTAGTATCATATCTCCTATTTCATCATCTACATTCTCTTCCACTTCTATAATAATGTCCTTAAGAACATCGCTCTTGTGTAGACCCTCTTTATACTCCTTCCATCTTTCTGCTTTCCCTTCTTTGCTTAGAACTGGGTTTCCATCAAAGCTCTTGATATTCATGCAAGTGGTTCTCCTTTCTCCAAAGGTTTATTCAGATATAAATCGGAAAACAATAATTTACGCTCCGTTGTAAAGAAGAGGATCTACAATATCAGTTATCACTGCTATAGCATTAATAATGGCGTAAGCGGCCGCTAGTAGACATCCAGTTCGCATTAGTTACAAGATGTCCACCATGTCGCATAAGGTTTTCTGCGTTAAGTTCAGAAGAAGTTCAAATGGTTCAAATGCTTCTGAGCACTACGGGACTTAACTTCTGAGGTCATCAGTCCCCTAGAACCTAGAACTACTTAAACCTAACTAAACTAAGGACATCACACACATCCATTCCCGAGGCAGGATTCGAACCTGCGACCGTAGTCCGGCCGCTGGTGGTCGAGCGGTTCTAGGCGCTTCAGTCTGGAGCCGTGCGACCGCTACGGTCGTAGGTTCGAATCCTGCCTCGGGCATGGATGTGTGTGATGTCCTTAGGTTAGTTAGGTTTAAGTAGTTCTAAGTTGTAGGGGACTAATGACCTCAGCTGTTAAGTCCCATAGTGCTCAGAGCCATTTGAACCATTTTTGCGACCGTAGCGGCGGAAGAAGTGAGCGACAATTTCAGTACAGAGGATATTTCGTCTCCAATTCTGCATTGAACCACCAACTACGAGCAGCATAAACCATAGGTGTAAGCAATTTTAATCACTGCAATTGATGAAGCGCGTGCCGACTGCGATATCTTGCTGATCTGCCGTTTAGATGTGTGACGTGCAGCAAGAGCTGGGCACACTGAACATTTATAACTTGTGTTTGTAAACAATATATCTTACTGTGTATATAAGTGGGTCCATTATTTCGAATAAGCCTTTATGTTTTGTCATGATCATTATATTTCTGTATTTGTCTTTTCCTCTTGTGCACGTCAGCCTCCTCTTCTCTTTTTTCGCTGTCTGATGTCATACTTTACTCTTTGTGTTTCTATTTGTCTCTTTCTTTTTCTTCTTATCAGCCCTCTGGAACACAAATGAAATCTGCTCGTTTTATTATAATGCGTCAATGACAGCATCCTGGAGTAGACGCTAATCTTCAGGAATTTCAATTGTCGGCTGCTTCTCATTCGTTTACGTTCTTGTGGACATTGTTTTCGGATACAAGTGTGCGACGTTTTAAGGTGTATCGACGTTTGATGACCAGTAAACTCTGTAACTGTGAAAGTGTAATGTTTTTGTCTAGGTTACGACACTGAAGTTTTTCAGACGGATCAAGAAAAGCGAACCATGAGAGCTTAGTGGAACACTAACTCACAAAACTCCTTGTAATAGAAATATATTGTACAAATTGGGATGTATTCTGAAACAGTCGAACGACTGTTTGAGCTCGGGTTCTTGTTGGCAATACGTCCGCATTAAAAAGCGTACATGTATAAAAATTTCCTTGCTATGTTTAAAGTAGTGGGAACCGTGGTTCTAAACTCATAGCTTGTTCCTTCCAAAGTGCTTCAGTCTTCCCTTTACAAAAATATGCTTGTCACAGGAAATGGTGTTGAGTCATACTTTGTAAAAGTGACAACCGTTTCTTTATTTTGGCAGTCATTTATTAATATGAAGTTTTCTATGTGTGTGATCGCTTCTAAGCTCGGTACTTTGAGCAGTCGTACAGAACAAACCATGTATATATTAATGTTAACAACAGAAAATTAATTTATGAAAATTAGAAATAGAATCTTTATGTATGAACATTTAGAAACTTCACTCAGTATACAGTACTTGTATCTAGAATGTAGTAATGAAATAGGTGGGAAATTAATACAAAATAACGTCCCTTTCAGAGAAAGTAAAATAAAAACGGAAGATGTATCATCAGGTCACCGTTTTCGATGTCTTCATCAACGTCACAACTATTGGGACAAAACATTGCTCAGTGTTGCGGACATAAATATTGACCACACTCTTTGCACTTGTACTGAGTGACTCTTGTAGTCTTGTTCGCCCAACATATTTGGCATCGCTTTCGCGTTTTGGTGCCCTCGGCAGTTGTCCTATTGAGTGTCGCGGGTGTTTCGTTTTGGGGAAGAAGTTCTCGAAGCCGGAATGAAGTGGTCCGTGGCAAGAGGGGCAGCAGCGAACGCTTTAGCATCTGGACTCTTATTAGTTCTTTTCCCAGATTACAGAGGAAGATTCGGCGGGCCGGCACTTCGATTCCGTTTCCTAGACATATGATCTGACTGTTTATGTCAGCAACATTCAACATCGCGTAAAAAATAACCATTGGCCAATGTCTTGTGCCTCATTGAACATTTTACACAAAGGATATTTTATCGACTACGTCCACACCTATTTTATGGCGATTATAATAGGTAATCTCTTCCGGTTTCTTTTTGTCCCTGGTTTCTTCCTTCGTCAATCGCTCCATCCATATGCATGCTGGAAATCATAATGACGTTTCTCTTGTTATTTTTATTTTGGGGCACATACGACACTATGGTGCCCTCTTTGCGGAATGCAAACGTACTAGAGAACGGTTCTCTCCTTTTTATCTCTTTCAATTCATTGTGGATTTGCCATTTGTTCTTTTTGAGTGTTCCCACGTAGGACAGGTTGTACTTCGTGGCTAAGTCGTGAAGAAGAGTGGTGTCGCTAAACCAGTTGTCAGCAGTGACATTTCGGCCAGAGTTAGCTAGAGGAGTAACCAGACGTTCAACCACGTCTACGGGTTTGTTGCTAACCTAGAAAGGACCGTCGGGTTGCCTTCCTTCATAAATTTCCATGTTCCATGTATAGTATACACCTGAGTCTATTGCAGCTAGTATCTTCAACACGTATTTTGCGGGCTTGGACGGTATATATACCGGATGAAATTGCACCTGCCTCTGAAGGCCTCTAACTTTTCGTCTATTGTAACATCTTCACCTACACAATAACATTTTTGGCAGTTCAGTATAAACTTATGAAAAATGTCCCGAATAGGGGCAAGGCGATATAGAGCGTTTCTTTGTTCTCTTGTTTCTCTGTTGTCAAACCTCAGAACCTGAAGTAAGAAACGGAACCGCACGAGAGTCATGGTGAGTCGGAAAATCTCAATCCCGAATCCGTCGTCAGCCCATAAATCTTCGAGGTTTAGTTTCCCAGCTTTGTAGAGTCCAGCAATCCAGCAATATATAAAAGCCCAACAAATGCTTTCAACTCTGTTTGGTCAGTAGGACTGACGTCTGTTTCCCGTGACTAATGATCCTTCACGGAATCGATATATTGGTTTGTGGAACGTACAATGATGTACAACATGTTGCCATCAAATAAACATGCCCACGTGTCTAAAATTGCGTGTACGTCCCGAGCTCTACCGATTGGGCCCGGGATTTTCCTAAGTAGGTTATATTTCCCCCTTTTCGACGAACGATAAGGAGTTTTTTTTCCAGGAAATGGAGTCGATGACTTTCTTGCTCTTCTTTTTATGGCAAACATAGGATTCATCGTCCTCTTCGCCCTCAGATGAAACATTCGTGTCGCTTTGCTCCGTTTCGGAACTGTCCTGACGTTCGTCGATTATTTCCTCCGCATCCGTGTCAGTTTTCTTCTGGTACATCGCTCACTGTGTGCCGTAGGCTTGGTACCAGGCCTGAAGGACCTGGTGCGGAACCCGAGATACTCGAAATGTCATTAGGACTCATGTCACATCCGTCAAAAAGGAGTTGGTGTATGTTTTCGATGTCGGAAGGATTATTGAGATCATATTTTGGTCCAGTGTCCATGTTGACCTGTCACAAGTCGACGATAGTATATTGGCATCCAGAAACATTCATAGATAGCCTTAAAGACAGTACATACATCACGTGTAACATTTGTGGTCGCGTTGTATCTGTTATATACGCGTTCTTATTTAGCTACGGTATTTTATCGGCGAGAAAATAACTACAAATTAGAGACATCACTATGTAAACAACTTACATCGAGCACGAAAATCGGAAAGCAGACACAGTGCACTTACTTGATAAAATAGCTGTGTGGTGTCTCTGCGATACAAAACGGCCTCACACCCATCAAACTGAAGCGGAAAATATTTTCTGGTAAACCTTCCGGGATGTAAGGTCGTGGTCCATGAAACTCTTCAGCTCCTAACGTTTCGTCCAGAGCTACGCTGGACATCTTCAGAGGGGTGTTTCTCCTCCGGTGAGTCTTGCCGACTCGGCAAGACTCACCGGAGGAGAAACACCCCTCTGAAGATGTCCAGCGTAGCTCTGGACGAAACGTTAGGAGCTGAAGAGTTTCATGGACCACAACCTTACATCCCGGAAGGTTTACCAGAAAATATGTCATCCGGTCGTGAAAGCCTTCATACTATGAAGCGGAAAAGTTCACTGCACGACTGGCACCCATCCCGCAACTAGGTAGAGGAACAGGGGATGGGGAACTTGGCCCGCACACGCGCGGGCCCCCTAGTACGAGTATACGAAGCTTTGTATCTGAGAGATCACATGCAACCACTGGAGTGTTATTTACGCGTGTGTTTCCGAATCAGTCTATTAACATGTCCATTTCTGAATATTGTCTTCTACTGCAACTTTAAATACGTTAAAACGCTCGAGATTGAAAGCCACGTATGTAGATAAAGTTAGATTTTCACTCTGCAGCGGAGTGTGCGCTGATTTGAAACTTCCTGGCAAATTAAAAATGTCTGCTGGACCGAGACTCGAACTCGGGACCTTTGCCTTTCGCGGGCAAGTGCTCTACCATCTGAGCTACCCAAGCATGACTCAGGCCGCGTCCTCACAGCTGCACTTCTGACAGTACCCCGTCTCCTACCTTCGAAACTTTACAGAAGCTCTCCTGCGAACCTTGCAGAACTAGCACTCCTGAAAGAATGGATATTGCGGAGACATGGCTTAGCCACAGCCTGGGGGATGTTTCCAGAATTATATTTTCGCTCTGCAGCGGAGTGTGCGCTGATATGAACTGGCAGAAGTAAAGCTGTGAGGACGGGGAGTGAGTCGTGCTTGGACAGCTCAGTTGATAGAGCATTTGCCCGTGAAAGGCAAAGGTCCCGAGTTCGAGTCTCGGTCCGGCACACAGTTTTAATCTGCCAGGAAGTTTCATATCAGCGCACACTCCGCTGCTGAATGAAAATCTCATTCTGGATTCTCTTGACCTGTTACTTGAATGTCTACTGGAGTCTGGTGGTCAAAATTCTTAATTACATTATAGTTCCTTCTGTTTAGACCTGTCCGCTACCGTCCTCTAGCAAATCTGAACTACGTAATCTACTGAACCCGCTTCAGACCATCTGTCAGTGCGCAGGAATGAGTCATTCTCCCGATACACAGGCTCTAGACAGGAGCCATATAAGGCGCCACACCTCACTGCTTCTTACGGAAGAGTGCCATAATTTGGATACAATTAACTATTACTTGTTTCCTAAGAAACGAATGCCCTCCTTACGTAGGGCCTAATATTTCACACTGATTTCGTAAGTTATCTCAACTGCTTCAGAGTGATGTTTGATTCTTGTGATAAGCATTTTCATTTGGATTTAAACTGCTGTATGAGGGTTACAAACTGGAAGATATAAAGTAAGTTTTGAAATCTATTATATACGGTCTTCTTAAAACCCCTACAAAAATGTGAGTTGGGGGCAGATAGCAATGAGATTATTTTAGTGCAATGATATCACTGACTGAGTAAAATGATTGCACATCTTCATAAACTTTTAAATTAACTTAAATGACAGAATGAAGTGGGATGACATTAAACACTTTCGTAAGAACTGTTATAGCATTATATATATTTTCATACATTGCTAATCACTATCGTTAAAACTTAGATCATTCTTCTTTCCTACATCAAACACACTGCAGTATTCCCAAAATAACTATTTCTTACATGCCTTAAATTCACCCTGTATTGAATCCAAAGCAATAGGAACAGCATTATGCCTAGGTATGCATCTGTAAGCTCTGCTTTTATGGATTAATACTTATAGGTGTAATAGCAGCAGACTTTGTGACTGCATCAATACATGAATTTATACAATTTCCTATATCATTCATATGTACGCCATGCTCACAAAAATATATCAGTTATCAAATAGTGCTTTGAGATATCAGCACGTCTCCTACAATCGATAATATACAGTTTAGGCCACAAAAGTTGACAACAGCTGAATGATGTAAACAAATGAAGTCTGCAGATATTACCTTCAGTGTTACATGTCCATACATCTCAATGGTGGATATCTTCATGCTAAAGAAGAAGCCGTTAGGAAGAAGATTAGACGGATTACGCTACATCGTCAACTGAGAACTGATGTACTCAATCCTATCACGTAGCTAGTCGCTCTCCATCTCCATAAACTGCACTTTAGCACCGTGTATAACAATCTTGATTTCTGTTAGTACTTGGGAGTCCCTGGCTGGATATATATCGATATGCCTATCTCGTCATTAGTATTTTTTTCGTTCAGGTGAGATAAAACAGTCGAAACCATCTGATGTGAAATTAATACTGTTTCAGTCAGCATACAGTTGAAAGAGCAGTGGCATTAAAATCGTTATTATTGGAATGATGTTCTACCTTGGATTCTGCCCAATGTTCTTTTTTTCGAAGATTCTGGATGCAGTGAAACTGAAGTGAGTTTGTTCTTGGATGACCGTCTATGTGATATAATGCAAATTACCGCCGTGTTCACTGGAAGTGCTCATTTCACTCAATGATCTGAGACGATCACACAAACCCCACAAAGGACTTCTCACAAATGGTTAAGCATTTTAACGATGAAAAGAGCACGTTCCTCTATGAGAATTCATTTAAAAATTTAATGTATGCCACTTACATGCTCCTGCATGTTCTAGACAAACGACTGACAGCCATAAGGGCACAAATTCTTTAAGAAAATATAGACCAATTTGATGCAATTTGTGCACCAAATTCTGCACACGTCATATCATTGCTGAACTTCACGATACATGATGTGCATTGGTATGTGGAATATTTTTGTACCAGCCATGCCCGAAGTAGACAGAGAAATACTTTCTTATATAAGATGTACGTACAGTCAGATATATGCAAGAGACTATAAATAAAAAGTTGTAGGAGCCGTATTTTTGAGTTTATTTTTCCTCCATAAAATCCCTAGTGCGCTAAGTAGCACATATAGTCATTACCAAGACTGAGAGGACACAACATCGTCATCAGAAGGACTTCATGCTAATTAACTGGTTCCGCAATACTACTGAAGCCATGAAGAAGAAGAAGTAGAAGAAGAAGAAGAAGGAGAAAAATGGGACACTCCTTTACCAATAACACTAGAGTGATTGATGTATGTCCATTTGTGACAAGATAAATGTTGTAACGTAATTTTTTAACATATCTCAAAGTGATTTCAAAACCTCTCTTTCAAGCCAAATACCAGCTATTACAGGAGATATTGTTAGGTAGTTGCTGTGTAACACACGTGAGCCTCAGAAAAAGCACTGACATATCACACCAGAAAGAGTAAAGCTGAACATTGTGCTTGTATTTGGTGTTGTTGCTGTGGAAAACTTGGATCACATACCGAAATATTTCTGTTTCAGTCGTCGTAATGGGGTTGATATCCTTTATTTGAGTCAAACATATAGGTCTCTGAAGCAGTTGGGTCGCGTTGAGTGGGCGCGCAGTCTGAGGCGCCATATCACGGACTACACGGTCCCTCCCGCCGCAGGTTCGAGTCCTCCGTCGGGCATGGGTGTGTGTGTTGTTCTTAGCATAAGTTAGTTTAAGTGTGTGTAAGTATTGGGACCGATGACCTCAGCAGTCACACACATTTGAACATTTCTTGAGCAGTTGAAGTACAATAAAAAACGTTATAACAGATTTCAAGCAAGACAATATGAATTTTAAACACATTTGTCAAGTACATGTAGGAACTTACATAGCATTCAATGACTTTATAACCAAATGCGGCGATTGCTGGAATCTCACACAGTACAGGTTTCTGGTTATTGATAAAACAAGAAGATTGAATCTGGGCCATACGCAACTACGTAGAGGCATAGGAGATGGGGAGCTTGGTCCGCACACGCGCGGGCCGACTAGTACGAGAATACGTAGCTTTGTATCTAAGAGATCACACGCGACCACTGGAGTGATATTTACGCGTGTGTGTCTGAATGAGTCTACTAATATATCCATTTCTGAATATTGTCTTCTATGGCAACTTTAGATACGTTAAAATACTCTATATTGAAAGCCAGGTATGTAAATAAAGTTTCCGCTGTTTTATTACGTCATTAACTACTATTTTCGCTCTCTGCAAAATTATTACCTTGCAAACCCATTGCTATTGATTTTTTGGTCCATATTTTAATAAATCGGTAATAGTTATGTCCGTATTATTTTAGACAGGTTTTTTTTTTTTTTTTACATTTCCTTGCAAGTTCTGGTAGAAGCATCAAGTCGCCGGCGAACCGGATCGTCGTAATATCCTAATTATTACCAGAAGATATTCGTCTTGATAGTAATAACAAGGTTTGTGATACATGGCTAAAAATGTTTCGTTTACTTAATACAATATTCGTTTTGGGTTCGCCTCTTACCACGAACAACAATAAAGATGACAGACCACAGCCTTGCCTTAATCCTTCATTGACTTCTTAGAACCTTCCAGTTTTTTTCTAAATACTATGCCTCTCTGTCCATATAAGGATTTGATATCGTTCATGAACTTAAACAATATTTTATATTCCGCAAAATCGTTGTTCTGTCATGAGATTTTCACAGTACAAAATTGGTACATAGATGGGCAGGTTACTCTGTATTTAATATCTGTTTCATTGCGGGCAGGCATCTACGAATGATTTTTCTTTTCTGAAATCGCACTTGTATTCCATCAGTAATTAATCAGCTGGCTACAATTTATTTTTAGTGTTACTGAGTTCAGACATCTTCGCAGTGCAGAAAAAAAAGCGATGCGGGAAATTTTGTTATGAAATGTCTTTAATCCAAGTGCTTGATTGCAAAAATACATCAATTTATTACGAATTTCCGTTTCTGATGCCATCTTCAGACCCGAATTGAAGGTGCAAGAAGTGCAAAAATAAAATTACACCAGCACAGCGACGTCACCATCGTTCGCTTGTCAGCAGGAATCAGACGAAGAAGGTGGATGTTAAATGTACATTGTCGTATAGGGAAAAATGAGAATTAGGAAAAAATTCAGTCTGTTAATTGGTAATTCTTTTACACTCTTTCCTCCTGAGTTCATAGATATCTGATTCCTTTCCATGAGGGAACGACTTGTGAATGTGCAAATTGCTCTCGATATCATAAACGGTGTGGCCAGCTTTTGCCACATACTCCGGTTTATTGGGCTAGTTTGAGGAAAGTGTGGTTCATGCATAAAGGAGACCGCATGTGGAATACTGGTGATAACCATTCTTGAGTTTTGCTCGAGTGTATGGGATCCCCGGCAGGTAGGACTGAAGGTGGTCGTCGAGACAATTCAGAGGCGGGACGCTAGATTTGTTGCTGTAGGTTCAATCAACACGCTTTAGGAAGATGCTTCGGGAAATCGAGTGGGAATCCCTGAAGGAAAGGCGACTTTATTTCGAGGAACGGTACTGAGAAAATTTAGAGAACCAACATCTGAAGCTGAATCTAGAACGATTCTGCAAGCGCCAACGTACATTTCGCGTAAGGACCATAAGATAAAATGAGAGAAATTATGGTCGAGCAGAGGCATATAGACAGTCGTTTTTCCCCTGCTCTATTTGCCAGTGGAACAAGAAGGGAAATAACTAGTAATGGTACAACTTACCCTCCGCCGCGCACCGTGCGGTAGCTTCTGGTGTATGTGTGTAGATGTAAATTGCAGTCTTACTTATTCTGTGGTCACACATGCTTGCTGCAACGCAGGTCCGCTTATTGCTCACAGTCGCTGCAATTAATTTTGCCCGTGCCAGAGTTGGAGTACTTACTGTGCCCAATCCTAATATTTAATTGGTTCCTTGTTTCATTTTTGTCATAGACAACTAAACTGAAACGGCATACAAGGACACGCTGGATTTCCAGACTGGCGCAGGCTGTACGAAGTAACGAAGTTGGTGGTGGCGTCAGGGCGAGAAAATGGGAGACTAAGCTTCCGCCGAGCCTGAGAGAGCTGAGCGCGTAGGGCGGGTTTGCCGACACCGCAGAACGCCGGCCTTCCTGTCGCCAACAACTTTAATCGCTTCCGCACTGCAGTGACAAAGGCGGACACGGCACAGAGCGCTGCCGAGGGGGCACAAAGAGAACACGCCACAGCGCCCTCTGGCGGTTCAGCGCACCTGCCTGCCTGAGCGGACAAGGGCGAACGAGAGTGTGGCCACAACGAAAGAAGGTATGTGCTCTCTCTCTCTCTCTCTCTCTCTCTCTCTCTCACACACACACACACACACACACACACACACACACACACACACTATTTTTTGTTCTCCCGTTGGTAATAAGGCAAATGCCGGCAGTGGAATCTCCTCTCGTGTACTGCCAGTTGGGAACCCCTCTGTACTGCAGCCAGCTCACCAGGTAATTGGCTGGTAAGAACGGTGGCTTTATTGGGGTGGATGTCAAAACAGCCCGCTCAGCTATTCTATACAGTCACTTTGATGTGACCACGTGTCAGAAGCCTGAGCAATCACTTTTTGCAGCGTGAGACATTTAGGAAAACTGGAAGACTGGAAGGTACCGACAGGGCACAGAACTTCGACTGGGTTTGAATCTGGGGTGCTCTTCAGACCAAGCACAAACGCTACGACTTGTGTGACACGTTGCTCTGTCCTGCTGATAGTTTCCATTCCGCTGTGGTTAAAAATATGCATGTAGGGGAGGGCATAGTCCACGAGGAGAGATGCATACTTTTCTTGGTTGGTTGTGCCTTCCAGAATGAAGACATCACTCAGGGAATTCCACGAAAACATTCCCAAGATCATAACGCTCCCTCTTGGTTGTAGGGCATTTCCTTTCTGGCGTTTCTCGCGACACGCCAACGGCCATCTCTGTGAAGCTGCATGAAACGTGATTCTTCTGAAAAGGCCACCTGTCGCCACTCAGTGGACCTCCAGTTGCGGTACTGGCATGATAATTCCAGTTTTCGTCGCCGATGAATAGCAGTTGGCAAGGTTTCATAGACAAGTTATCTGCTGTGGAGTCCCACACGGAGCAATGTTCGATGACTTGTTGAGGAGACATTGTTGGTAGTTCCTTGGATCATCTGGACGGCCAGCTGCTCAACAATTGCATGTCTACTCTCCTGTACACATCTCCTCAGCCATCGTTCACCCCTGGCATTCATGGCCCGTGCTGAAGCATATTTGCTTAAGAGCTCAGTACGTCTTGCAATGTGCAGCGCACGAACACTTCACAAGCTTAATCGTTTCGAAATTATTTCCACCTTCGGTCAAAAGCCAATGATCATTCCCTTTTGGACGTCAGATGAATCGCCCTGTTTTCGCATTACAACGACTGCACTGTTTTCCATGTCCCCCTGACACGTTTTATACAGGGTCTTACAAAAAGGTACGGCCAAACTTTCAGGAAACATTCCTCACACACAAATAAAGAAAAGACGTTATGTGGACATGTGTCCAGAAACGCTTAATTTCCATGTTAGAGCTCATTTTAGTTTCGTCAGTATGTACTGTACTTCCTCGATTCACCGCCAGTTGGCCCAATTGAAGGAAGGTAATGTTGACTTCGGTGCTTGTGTTGATAGGCGACTCATTGCTCTACAGTACTAGCACCAAGCACTTCAGTAAGTAGCATCAACAGGTTAGTGTTAATCACGAACATGGTGTTGCAGTCAGTGCAATGTTTACAAATGCGGAGTTGGCAGATGCCCATTTGATGTATGGATTAGCACGGGGCAATAGCCTTGGCGCGATACGTTTGTATCGAGACAGATTTCCAGAACGAAGGTGTCCCGACAGGAAGACGTTCGAAGCAATTGATCGGCGTCTTAGGGAGCACGGAACATTCCAGCCTATGACTGGGGAATATCTAGAACGACGAGGACACCTGTAATAGTCAAGGCAATTCTTCGTGCAGTTGACCATAACCCTAATGTCAGCGTCAGAGAAGTTGCTGCTGTACAAGGTAACGTTGACCACGTCACTGTATGGAGAGTGCTACGGGAGAACCAGTTGTTTCCGTACCATGTACAGCGTGTGCAGGCACTATCAGCAGCTGATTGGCCTCCACGGGTACACTTCTGCGAATGGTTCATCCAACAGTGTGTCAATACTCATTTCATTGCAAATGTTCTCTTTACAGATGAGGCTTCATTCTAACGTGATCAAACTGTAAATTTTCACAATCAACATGTGTGGGCTGACGAGAATCCGCCCGCAATTGTGCAATCACGTCATCAACACAGATTTTCTGTGAGCGTTTGGGCAGGTATTGTTGGTGATGTCTTGATTGGGCCCCATGTTCTTCCACCATGGAGCACGTTATCATGATTTCATACGGGATACTCTACCTGTGCTGCTAGAACATGTGCCTTTACAAGTACGATACAACATGTGGTTTATGCACGATGGAGCTCCTGCACATTTCAGTCGAAGTGTTCGTACGCTTCTCAACAACAGATTCGGTGACCGATGGATTGGTAGAGGCGGACCAATTCCATGGGCTCCACGCTCTCCTGACCTCAATCCTATTGGCTTTCATTTATGGGAGCATTTGAAAGCTCTTGTCTACGCAACCCCGGTACCAAATGTAGAGACTCTTCGTGCTCGTATTGTGGACGGCTGTGATACAATACGCCATTCTCCAGGGCTGTATCAGCGCATCAGGGATTCCATGCGACAGAGGGTGGAGGCATGTATCCTCGCTGACGGAGGACATTTGGAACATTTCCTGTAACAAAGTGTTTGAAGTCACGCTGGTACGTTCTGTTGCTGTGTGTTTCCATTCCATGATTAATGTGATTTGAAAAGAAGTAATAAAATGAGCTCTAACATGGAAAGTAAGCGTTTCCGGACACATGTCCACATCACATATTTTCTTTCTTTGTGTGTGAGGAATGTTTCCTGAAAGTTTGGCCGTACCTTTTTGTAACACCTTGTATACCCTCCACTATAGCGCTGCACCGGCCGTATGTGATTGGTTATTGCACGTTGACGTTGAACGTAGGTGGCGTTCACATTAATGTGATTGGACTGTGCATGTGAAGTTTAAAAGGAGAGACAGAGAAGAGCAATTTCTGGCGCATCAGCCTCATACAACCGTGCGATTTTGCGCATCGAGAGAGAAAAAATTGGAAGACATGGTTAAATTCTGTTTCGGAAGTGTAAACTGCTCAATATAATCAGCGGAGAGAAGGGTATTTGTGTATGACTCAACGGTATGGTTTCTTTCTGTACGAAACTAGAAATTCAAGTTTCTGAATCATAAATGGTACCCGAGAGGTCCTTAACCGTTTCTGAGACAACGCTAATTTTTGTCTCTTTATTGCAGGTAGTCTGAAAGATGTTGACCACTGTGCAACGAATCAGCATCGTTAGTTGGAGACTCAATGGACACACTTTGCTGAGGTTCAGGAATGGTTCGTCGACATTACCGTTCAGAAAACTCAATGGGAACAACCATTAGAGGTTTGTTCGATACGTTCGAGCGAAATGGAAAATTTTGTGACGACAAACGTTCTGAGTGGTCTATGGCCTCCTCAGTGTCCACAACAATAGGAATATGGGCTGATCAACAATCACACAACGCCATGCAATTGGAACGAATCATTCTGAAGGTAAATGTGTGACTCGGCGTTTCCCTACAGAGCATTTAAGTCCATTATTTTTGCTAAATCAGCAATCACGTCATCATCGTACCTGGGCATGTCTGAGCAATTCCTGCTACCACAGTCGTTTGGCAGCAAAACTTTGGATTCGGTAGTGTTCCATCAAGAAGGCGCCTCAGCACATTTCGCGCACATTGTGCGTAATTACCTCAACGAGGACGCCCGATTGGATGAGGCTCCCCACTTTACTGGGCAGCGCGTTCGCCTGAACTGATGGCTGTGGACTTCTTTGCAAGGGGGTCACTTCAACGGTCAGGTGTACAAGGTGAAGATTAGGGATTTGCAGGACCAACGTGAACACATTTCGGCAGCAGTGCGTGCAATTACGTCAGAATGTTGCAACGTGTGTTCAGGTGCACCATCAACGAGAGATGGGAACTCTACTTGGATACGAAAGGCAATAACGCCGAATGGAGTGATTTCATTCAATCATGGTGTCTTCATCCATGTTATAATTACATTATTTAATATCGTAAACGTTTAATTTGAATTAATGAGCTCCTTCCCAGAAATAGTTAGAGACTTCTCGCACACCTCGCAGATATCAACGGAAATTGGTTCTTCTAATTTTCTTACGATCTCGGTGTGACCATTGATAGATTCTTCGTAATTTGTACTTTCTTCGTCACCTCTCAGAATTTATTCTTTTGTTCTCATCATTCTGACGTTTGCATGGTCCTTATCTATTATTTATACATCGACTACCGTCTCTTGCAGATGTCATTCTGTTCCAGTATCCTGTCATTGAGCTTGTAGCTTGTCATTGTGTCGGAAAACAAAAAATCATTGTAAATGCTAATGTTGCCAAAAATCTAGTGGTAGTGCGGCATCCCGCTGCAAGCGATATCTGATCACACACGTGCCACCTTTTTCCTGACTCTTTCCCAACTAAAAGTTTGACTGACAATTTGCCCTGGAGGCGCACATTCTGGACCTACTAAAGAGGACACATTTCATTTGAAAAGTTGTTCTCTATAGCTCCTTTTATACCTTTTCATGCACTACCTGATAAAAAGGTGCCTGAACCCTTATTAGTGGACATTAATATAAGGCGTGTCCACCCCTCGCATTTATGATAGCTTTACTCTGTTGGGGATACTTTCAGTGGTGTGCCTGAAGATCTCTGAAGGAATGGGAGCGCGTTCTTCCCCATGAGTCGAAAACAGGGAAGGTAACGATGTTGAACTTTGGAGTCTGGAATGAAGTTCACTTTCTAACTCATCCCAATTTGGGCCTCTGAGCCAGTCCATTTCAGGAATGTTACTGTCCACAAAATAATGCCTCTGAAAGGCTGCGTTTTGACAGGCTGCAGTGTCATGCTGATACAAACATAATCAACAAACGGTTCCTCTACTGCAAGCAGTACACAATATTGCTGAAAGGAGGAGGGAAGAGTTGTGCTTATATCCTTCAATATTAAGCGTTTTCTTAAGCGCCAAAGGGAGTCCATACTCTAACCACGGAAAACATCCCCACTCCTCTGTAGTTGACTGTTCGCACTGCAGGTGACAACATTCGTCAGACTCAAACCCTTCCATCGCATGCCACAGGATATAACGTGATTCATAACATGAAATAACTCGTTTCCAGTCATCCACTGTCAAGTCGTTCCTCGTTACACCACCTCAACTGTCGCTTAGCATTGACTACAGAAATACGAGGCTTATGAGGATCTGCTCGACCGTTGTGTCCCATTCCTCTTACCTCCCTGCGCACAGTTATTGTTCCAGTTGGGGTGCCGGTAGCGCTTTGGAATTCGCGATTGATTCTTTCCTCTGATTTCTTGCGATATTTTACAACTATGCTCTGGAATACTCGACGGTGTCCGTGTGTCAGTGCATGAGGTTTGGTTGGTCTTGGTTTAGATGTGGTTGTTCCCTCCGTTTCCAATTCGCAATCAATTCACCAACAGTCGACTTCGCCAGCTTTAGAAGATTTGAAATATCCCTGATGGATTTGTTACTCGAGGGGCATGCAATGACTAGTCCACGTTCGAAGTCAGTGAACTCTCCCGACGGACCCATTCTGGTGTTATTGCTTCTTAACTGACATCGCAAAACTCCCCGCCTCCTTTTACAAGTATAATGGTAGGCCCAACTTTCGTGACATCTAGTGGTCACTTCCATATGAAATAGGGCTAAGCATATAGTTTTGATCAGAATAGTGTGTGTGTGTGTGTGTGTGTGTGTGTGTGTGTGTGTGTCAAAGTAGCTGTTTTGCGAAGCTGACCACACAATTTTGTAGCGCCACGTTGGTTATACTGAGGGAGGCAAAAATCTGGATACACCCCTTTAAAAGTCTAACGGTGCGAGGAATTATAACAACGTCTGATATGGGGTATACGTAGGTATGGAGGGGGGGGGGGTTGGTAATGTATAGGAGCTATGGGGAGAGCGGCGGCCATCTTGTAATCCGCCATATTGGATTTGGATAAGTGTTTCAAATGGGAAGGGGCTCATGAGGCACATCATTTTGAACTGCCTCTTTCTCAGGAATGCACATGTGAAATCTGTTTTAAGAGTTATGACCTGTTAAAGTTTAAAATTGTGAGGAGATGATCAACTCTGTTTATTGTTGCAGGTGATCCACAATGCCACTTACACAGCACACAGCAGTAATGCACTGAAATGGTGTTAATGAGTGGTTGACGAAGTGCCAGAGTGATTGCTGTTGACTTTAACGTCCGGCATCCTGAGAGAAACGACATTTCCAATATGACAGTATCCAAGTCACTGAACAAATTACGTCCAACAGGTTCTGTTGCGGACAAATCACTCAGAGGACGTCCAAGAACAGCCACCGACGAGGAGACTGCAACAGCAGTTGTGGCCTCGTTTGTGAAAAGTTCACATAGCAGTATGAACTGGTCATAAGCAATATTTGTTGTCAGTCAGCATTCAGTTCTGCTTGTGTTGCAAACGCACAAATGGCACCTGTACAGGTTACAGTTGGATCAGTCAAACAGCAATCTAAATTACATACAACAGGTGTTGTTGAGTGACGAAGCTAATTTTTATATACAAGGAGAAGTAAACAAACAGTCATCCTTTCTGGTCAGATGCAAATTTCTGGTCAGATGCAAATCCCTCGTGGGTGGATCCCTATTAGGATGCTGGTGGTGAAAAATTGATGGCTTGGTGTGAGATTTGGGACATAAGAATCGTGGATCCAGAGTTTACTGATGGAACCTTGAATGGGGAGAGATATCTTAACATGACCCGTGATTATGTCCTTCTAACGCTGCTTAATCTGCAGGGTGATTGCCCAACCTTCTTCCAAGAAGACAGTGCACTTTCCCACCATGCTACTGAAGTCAGAAAGTTTCTGGATCAGCAGTTTTGACGTCATTGGACAGGTAGGTGGGGTCCTATCGAATAGCCACCACGGTTCTCCGATCTAACACCTCTTTACTTTTATCTGTGGGGAATTTGGAACGAATAATGTATGAGACGAAAATCAACAGTGTAACCCATCTTTGCTGGCATGTTGAGAAGGTGGGTGCCTTTGTTGACCCACAGATTCTGCGATGTGTGCAGCAAGACTGGCAAAAGAGGCTCCGATTGTGTGTCCAGCGCAATGGAGATCTTGTTGAGCATATGCTGTAATGCTGACTCTGACAAGTGTTCTAAAGTATAACAGGTCAAACAGATTTCAAATGTGTATTCCTGAGCAAAAGGTAGTTCAAAATGATGTGCCACAAGATTCTCTTCCCATTTGATAAACATAACCTAAGTCCAAGATGGCGGACCCCTCTGGAACAACTACGAAATTCCGGAGAATGCTCGAGATCACTTTTTCAAACGGATAACTGCTCTGCCCAGGACTTTGCTGTTTTTCTGCGGCCTCATTGCCACCCCCCTGCAACCGCTGGCCTCACTAGCCTTCCGCCATCCTCCGCGGCCGCTTGCGGTATGCGTCCTGCCTTGAGGCGATGACCCTTTGCCAACACAAAAGCACAATTTAACAGCACCGCGCCACCCCTAGCTGGAGCGCGGTTGTGGCCGGTGACCACTCACAGTAGATTCGACTCCCATACCCACAGCAGTCCGCCGTTCTGCTATGGAGAAGAATTGTATTTGGCATCAGCACGTCTCTTACAATCAAACATCTATTAAAAACGGAGAACACAACTGCGACTATACTAGATATCCTCTTTCCACGAAAACAGGCGCAACAGGCGCAGTTCATTTTCTTTTAATTTTATCAGGAAAATCGTGTTTTTTTTTTTCATTAGACTGCAAGATACAATTTGCATCTCATTATTTTGTGACGTGGAATGAAGTGCACTGCCACCAATCACAACTGATCCTCAGAGACATGTCTACCCTGTGTAAAATCAGGGAAAAATATCCGCAGAATATCCGCAGAATGTCCTCGTTGCTTCGAAACTATCATCGAAGGAAAGAAAAAGCGAGAATTTAAACTCCAAAGATAAAAAACATCTTGATGAAGCAATTTCTTTAGGCTTGGTGGACAAATTATATGACCTGAAAGTGTCGCTCGTGTTCAGTGTCTGCAAATAAACTGTCGTGCACATGTGTATTACAAAATATTTCAGACACATGAAATAACATTAGAGAATACAGTTTTCCACACCATTGGCTCACATGTCAGAAGAGACACATTCATTTTACATTCAACAACAAGAAGCTATAATTCAAGAGGACATAGCTGTTTCGTACACTATGCCAGGTCTCGTTTTACCAATGCGATGTTATATCATACTAGCATTTACGAAACAAATCGTGACAGCCTGTCTTGCTCTGTGTATGTGGGAGAAAAAAAAAGAAAGAAAGAAAAAAGAAACACCTGTCAAGAATCATTCTGTGGTGCCCTAGTTGTCTCCTCTACCCACCAGATGGCACATCATTGATATCAAATTCATAGGCAAATTAATTAAATTGATCATGAGGGTCACTTTGCATGGCGAATAATTCTTTTCAGCAGTTACATTACACTCACCAGGTAGGTCAAATAGGAATCCGTGGACTATGTTCTTTTTGAGGAACGCTATTGAGAACTGACGTTCAAGCTGACCACAGAGGGATTCTACATCCCACACCACACGCCCGCATCTCGTGGTCGTGCGGTAGCGTTCTCGCTTCCCACGCCCGGGTTCCCGGGTTCGATTCCCGGCGGGGTCAGGGATTTCCTCTGCCTCGTGATGGCTGGGTGTTGTGTGATGTCCTTAGGTTAGTTAGGTTTAATTAGTTCTAAGTTCTAGGGGACTGATGACCTCAGCAGTTGAGTCGCATAGTGCTCAGAGCCAGCCACCACACATTTCGCATAAAGACCGCACTATTAAAAATACGATCATAGTGACTGTGTTACCGTCAACCTGCATAAAAAAGCGGTCTTGATTTCACATGCGCACACGAGTCACTGATAGCGTTACAATTTCTGGTAGAAATGCAGTCTGCGATTTAGAATCAAGTCCATCCATTCTATCACATACTTTCATTCGATCCTGTAGAGTTGTCTTTTAATGATTACAGCCTCTGGTGAATCATATTCGTGCCATTCTCATATCTCGAAACGAGTCACCTTTTTCGAACCTATCTGCTAAGGATCCCATACAGAAAAACTCCAGCGCTGCTTTTAGACAGTCTCTGCCCTACCCTCCATGCAGCTACATCCATGTGATCGTCCCAGTTTAAGTCGGACCTGAACGGAAGTCGGAAAGAGCGATATCTAAGATATTCTGCATCTCATGGAGAAACAGGACGAGCTGTGTTAATGCGACAGTAGCGTGTTTTCAGCACTTGGTGGAAATGGGAACATGTTGTCATAATTCCGCCAACCGTCTACATTGTGTAAGGCCAGCGTCAAATGAAGCTTCCCCTGCAACACAAGGTAGTAGGTAAGATGGTACGAGCAGTTACGGTAGTGTTTTTTATTGGGAAAATTAGGAGGACTCCACATCGTACAGGGCACGGAAGAAGGACGAGGATTTTGCTATTGCTTTGCAGTACATCTCCAAATTACATACAGGTACTGCACTCTGAAGGAGATTTGCGTCTTTTAGGGTGCATTCATGTCTGTCACCCAAACATTCTCTTTCACCTTGGTATTTTGTAACACCCAACAGAAATAAACTACGAACCATAAATACTCCGCTAATGTCATCTGTCAGAGAACTCGAGAAGATATCACCATGCCCCTGTCTTCTGATATAGTAATCACAGTGTCCACCCAAGTGTACAAGATCTCTTCAGATGCACGCATTTCGAGGAGGTTAACACCCATTATCGGTGTATAGCAGATATGAGAGTGCTGTGATGATATAGCAGATGGTTGGATATGTCGATAAACTATAATGTATAAAGCTACTATCTCGCACGTCAAAGAAAACATCGATTCTTTGAAACAAAAACACTACATAGCTTTCCAGAGGTATATGACGCCTGTCATTTACGAATTTCAAGTCCTATTATGGTTCGGAAATTATGATACGCTCACAACAGCCCTATAGACACCACAGTCAGTAGCCATAGGAGACTTAGTAGTCTTACTGCAGTTTACCACCACCCCTAATAACTTTCCTCTTGCACACAGAAGTTATAGCCTGATGTTAGGTTGTGTTGCTCATGTGCAGGATAATATTGCCGTTTCACCTTGACATCACATCTCTAGAATGCTTCCTCTCTCCACTAGTAAGGTGTGTATATGTAACATCAGTCCACTCTCCTCCTCCAGAAAAAGCAGTTTTATTGATTTTTCTCAGTACTCTTTTGATGGTATTTGTCTCTAATTGTATGTATTCCTAACAGTTTCCATAATTTTAAAGGTTTTTTGGCGATTTTACATATTTCATGCTATTTACCTCAATTTTTACGTATCTCACATCAATTTTTCGTGATTGTACCTGGTTGTCCTCGAATTTTACCGATTTTATGTCATTTCATATATTATTTTCCACAATTTTCCATATGTGTATATGATAATATTGCTGACATTCCCATGTGCTGTTTGATTTTCTACGAGAATATTTGTGCATCTTACACACCAGCCTACTAAAAAGTTCTGTCACCTCCCCAATGATCCACTTGAATGCATTTTGGATAGGATGAACATCAAAAGTATAGTAAAAGTCACTTCGAACCTAAACGAAACTGAAGACTCGATTTATGTCCGACATGTGAGAGAGAAATGGAGTACATCGATACATCTTCGTTCGTATAGACGAGGGCACCAAGACAGGTTTCCCATTCACGGATATGTTTATCGTCATACATGCATTGGAAGCCCTCTGATGACTGTGGAATGGAGATATTTACTGTTAACGATCGCAGTTAGTCAGAGCTCTAAGTCCCATACAGAACAAGCAATTGTCTAATAGTTGATCGCAGGGTATTCCACACAACTGATACACCCCAAGAGAACAACGGAAAAAAATGGTTAGGTACATGATAAGTGGCATGCAGCAACATCACCCTTTCCCTAGTGCGCATCATCAGTCTTCCATTAAATCATACCTCACTACAACCCCTCTCAACCTACCATTCCATCCACTTTGTCTCATCCTTTAATGCAGATCTATGTCAGTTTAGACACATGGCTCTTTTTTCCAGGAAAACATCAAAGACAGCAGTCAACTTCCATGTATCACTATTACCTCAATAGACAGGCAGTAGAAGTTTGCTAAAAAAAAAAAAAAGTCACGCAGCAACTTCTTGTAAGGTTTTTGTTAGCTCACATAGCACGACTATGATTCGTGAAGAACACAGAAGCAAATATGGTTTGCTAGAGATTAAAAAACGTAAACGGACCTGCATAGGGTCAAACACATGATTCATTCTGCATTTGTATATTGCAGTCACCCCAGCTGGCAATACAACGCTCTTTAACTAAGAACACCTTACAAAAAATTTATAAGGCGGCTTCCAATAACTTTGGGTTCACGCCTGGGCTTGTGACCCAACATATATAAATTTATTACTCTACGTTTGATGGTCATCCTCGTTAAACATTCTATCTCAACCGCCTTATTACTGTTAATGAAGAAATTACTGTTTCCCTGGTTCCTGGTGCTTCCATGTCTTTTTTTTTTCTTATTCCTCTTGCTGACACATACTCGTCCCCATGGAGAAGAACTTTGCTGCACCAAGTAGAAGTCATACATCTACCCACTCATACCTTTCAACTCCCCCCCCCCCCCCCCCCCTCTCCTGCATTTTGGCATATTTTCATTTATCAATTTATATGTCACTTCTGCCCATAGGATCATGACATAACTTCTTGCCACGTATTCTAACATTGCTTGTAAATGTAGTACAGATGTCAATACCTAGTGCGAATGCTCTGTTTTTCTAACTGGACGGCGTAGTACAGCACCGTTCTCGAATGCATCCAGTCACTGCCAACCACATATTCTACAGATGCAGTGCGTTTGCTCTATTTCCTGGATGACTGTACATGTATCGCAGAGACACAGCACAAGATAGGCTCTCACGATTTATTTCGTAAATGCTGGTAGGGCATAGCATCACACCGGTAAAACGAGACCTGCCATAGTGTAAAAACAACCACATTCTCTTGGATATAACTTGTTGTTGTTGAACGTAAAATGAATGCGTTTCTTCCGACACGTGAGCCAATGGTCTGACCAGAACGGTCGGAACACAAAGATGAGATTATATGGCAGTGAGAAAAGTGGTAGTGCGACCTCCAGACCAGATGTGAGGAAACAAAAATCAGCAAATCGTAAGTAATTACTCTTTTACAAAAAAATCGAGACGTTAACTGTCTAATAATCTAAAACTAACAAAAGAGTATAGTTACAGATCCCACTGATGGTGCCTTAGAACAAAGTCAGGCGAAACGCGAAACGCGTATGGGATACATAAATTAAGTAGCAGCAGGAAAAGACAGTTTTATTTACAAAACAAGTATTTATATGCTTGCTGCGGAAGATGGCGACACAAACAAACTTGTTAATTTGCATATCATTTTGATATCAAAAGTGCCCTCATAGTCCCATCTTCCTACTACTTAACGTGCCCCACACTCGATGAACTTTTGCTTGAAGGTAAACAGAGTTAGGGTATGTCTGAAGAAATAAAAACGGAAATTCAGATGAGTAAATGCATTCAATTTTGTCTACATAAATTCTGTTAATCACTCATTAAATTCTTATTAATTATCAGAATTATGTGCTGCATTTAATTAGCATGATAACACTGTCATTAGAGCTCAAAACATCATTGTATACCATAACCTATTTTATACAACAAAATCACATCTTTCAAAAAATCATTGCGTTTGAAATAAATATTTCATGTTAGTACTGTACAAGAAAACGTAAGCAACATAGTTAAAGGTATACAAAAGAATGAGTAAATGGATTAGAAACTTGATAACAAATCACTAGTTACAAAGTTTACTTTACATAGTTTTTCGTAAAAATCATAATCCTTAACAGACTGCATTTCTCGTTATGAGAGTTTGTGTGTTTCAAGCAAACGTTCGGATAAAACATATATGTTTACAACAAAGCTTTACGCTGGTGTGCTGATTGCATTCTTTGAAAACTCACTCCCTAGAAACCTCAAGGAATTCATATGTTTCTATCACAGTGGATAACTCAACATTGTCCATATACACAGTCATACACGGACCTAAAACTTATACACTGTCTGAGTGCAGCGGTATTCGCTTACACAATACATGGGAATACGGTATAAAAGAATTTTTACAACATTTTATTTACAAAATTACAAATAATACACAGACCAGAGTGACATCTATACACATTGGTCATGGCTTGCGTTTTCCTTTCATTTCAGTTGCTTTCAGAAGGCCTACTCTATAAAATAAATTTCTCATTATCCTTTTTGCAAATTCGTTGATGCCCGTCAGGTATAAGAAATAAATTTGGAATACATTTTGAAAATTACAATAATAATTAAGTTTTTTACTGGAAATTATTTCTCAAATTAATCAGTTCTTGATTGATACAACTTCAAGTGAACAGTGTTACTTATACCTGACAGTTTGGCAGAGCCCGCATCTCGTGGTCGTGCGGTAGCGTTCTCGCTTCCCACGCCCGGGTTCCCGGGTTCGATTCCCGGCGGGGTCAGGGATTTTCTCTGCCTCGTGATGGCTGGGTGTTGTGTGCTGTCCTTAGGTTAGTTAGGTTTAAGTAGTTCTAAGTTCTAGGAGACTTATGACCACAGCAGTTGAGTCCCATAGTGCTCAGAGCCATTTGAACCATTTGAGTTTGGCAGAATTAGGAAAAGGTAAACAGAAAGCGTTACTGTGAGGTACACTGACAATCTTAAATGTTTCATTATAAATGAATTTAGACTTTGAAATCTCGTTCGCTTTGACGAGAGCGAGGTCGCCAATTGCAAATTTAGCAAACCGCGCTTTCGCATCATGACACTGTATTTGCGACTCGGCTTTCTTTTTCATTACTCTCGTAAAAGTTCTTTCATCACTTCAATGTCAATACTAACTCGCGGAGGAAAATAAATTCTCTCTTCCGACAAACTCTTAGACTTATGGTGTAATAAAATTTTTCTACGGAGTGAATCCGCCGGCCGTTGTAGCCGAGCGGTTCTAGGCGCTTCAGTCTGGAACCGCGCGACCACTACGGTCGCAGGTTCGAATCCTGCCTCGGGCAGGGATGCGTGTGTTGTCCTTAGATTAGTTAGGTTTAAGTAGTTCAAAGTTCTAAGGGACTGATGACCTCAGATGTGAAGCCCCATAACACTCAGAGCCATTTGGACCGTTTTTGGAGTGAATCCTGTAGATTCGTGTGTCAGAGCATTCATAACTTTTCAAAATATTTTATGTATTTGCCCCAAGCCCTGTAATTGTGGTCCAATGCGTTCGGCAAAGTCGCCCCAGCTCACGTACGTATCGTTGCGCTGGATTTCCGGCCGGAAAATAGGTCGCTAAGTGAATCACTTCAACGCCACTGCTTTCCATACCTTCGTTCCATAATTTTGAAGTAAACTGTTCCCCATTATCGGACAAAATTGCTTTTCATTTGCGGATATGCACAAATTAATCTTTTGCAAGTTTGTTAGATGTTGCTTTTCTTATCGGGAATAACTTAATGAACTTCGAAAAGGCTTCCAGCACTACTAATATGTAGGCAAAATTACCTGAGGTCTTAGGCAAGGGGTCACAGAGGTCCGTACACATTAACTCTCTGCACTGGACCACGATTTGTGCACTTGGTCATTTTCGCCCTCTGACACTTATCGCTGTCTGTTATTCGCTTCAACATGTTGTTAAAATTCACAACTTCAGCCATTTTCTCTGTACATTTCTTTGGTCCGCAATGACCATAGGCTAAGTGATAATATTCTACTATTTCGGTGATGTACTTGTTGCGCCAACACACCCGCCAAGTGTCTCTATTCTCATCTTTGGGTATATACAGGATGTTGTTGTAAATCCTGTAATACTTTGTCACTTTTCTCCGTATTTATTCTTTTCATCATACTTGGTCTTCACTACTTTCAAACATTCGTTCTCACTTTGATAACGACGCATATTTTTACAAGCACTCTGTATGTTCTTTCGTCCTTCTACGTCTTGAAAGTAGAACAATTTCAGAACACCTTCGGCTTCATATTCCCTAACAAGTTCTCATCCACATCAAGGTCAACCCAAAAAAAATCCGTCAGGCTCTGATACCGATAGCGGTTTATTTGCTGATTTCTTAATTTTCTGTTCTTGGACATTCTCAATTTCTGTCTACCTGTTCTACGGTTGTTGAAGCCTTTTTGACACCAATACTGTAATCTTTTTATAAATTTCTTCGATTAACGGACCTTGTATTACCAACGATTCGCTAACAGTCAAGTAAGGGAAATTTCCTTCGGAAAGATGGCTATCATCTTCCCAATTTCTTGGAGAAATGTTCTCTGTCTTTGCTTCTAATTCTTCTGCCGAGCTCACGCAACCCATACCTCTCTCGTCTGACTGCATGACGTCAGCCTTAACCTCGCAGTGTTACATTCTACGTGGCTTTCAATTAGTCGTACCCTGTCATCATCGGCAAACTCGTCTTTCCCCTATTCAGAAATATTGCCTCCGTTTTCTTTAGGACCAGTTCTTGGGGTTAGCTACTTCAATTACAGCAACATTTGGGCAAACCTGCCTCTTCGGTACAGAGCTTTTCGTCTCGTCATAAACGATAATTTCATGCGTGTTCAGAAGCGCCAAGTACTGTCCGCTCTCCCCATTAGCATATCTCCCATACAATCCTCTCTAATTCTTTAGTTCGTTGCATATACGACCGAATTGACCCATCCACACATCTTCGCATTCTGCGTTGCCCTGCGCAGTGATCGAAGTTGTATCGGAGATCGCCTTCTTTAATGTTGCCGGCGAATCACACTGTAATGGAGCCTGCGGTAACGTTGTTGTTTTAACAACCACAGTGCAGAGAAACTTCCAGACAATATTTGGAAGGAATCTACCTAATGTCAAGAGCATTATGAGAAGTTCAAGAACACAGAATCGGTTGCTGACCTTCCGAGGTCTGGTCGACCAAGAACCTCAGCAGACAGGGTGGAAGCTGTAAGGCAGTCTTTTCTGCGAAGTCCGAAGAAATCGGTGCGCAGGGCCTCACGTGAATTAAAGATGCCAAAAAGCTCTCTCCATGACATTTTACACACACGTTTATTGTTTCGTGCATACAAAGTGCAAATCGTTCAGGCCTTGTTGCCCAATGACAGTACACGTCGATATGACTTTGCGGTCGAAATGCTATCACGTATTGAGGACGATGATGGTTATCTCAGACGAATTGCCTTTCCGACGAAGCTACCTTTTTTCGTCAGTGGAGTAGTGAATCGCCATAATGTGCGCATTTGGGGTTCACAACCCCCTGGCGAGATCACGGAGTGCACCAGAGACAGTCCAAAGGTGAATGTTTGGTGCGCGTTATTGCACGATCGAATTATCGGGCCATTCTTCTTCGCTGAGGCTACCATCACATCTGCAGTGTATCTGGACATGTTGCAACTGTATGCTGTTCCTCAGCTACTTCAGTATCACGCCGATGTCTTGTTTGAGCAAGACGGTGCACCACCTCATTGGGGTTTGCACGTCCGTGCCTATCTTGATATGACCTTTCCTGGGCGATGGATTGGCCGTGATGGGCCAACGGTTTGGCCTCCACGCTCTCCTGACATAACCCCATTAGACTTCTTTTTATGGGGTTATGTCAAGGACGAGGTCTACCGAACACGTGTACCAGATCTTGAAACCCTGCGGCAACGGATAACCACAGTCGTTGAATCGATCCCTCCAGTGATGTTGGCTAATGTGTGGACGGAAACTGAATATCGACTAGATGTGCTACGTGCTACCAAGGGTGCTCATGTGGAAGTTTACTGATGTTTGAAAAAAACTTTTATAGTTTGTAAACATTTAGACACCAGTTTCATATTTGTATCTTACATCTAGCCTGAGTTATCAATTTATGTAATCAGGGAAAGACTTTTCGGACACCCTGTATTATATCTGTTACCTAATCTTACGTTATTGTAGCTGTGCAGAGACGAAGAATGTAGACGACGACAGTGTCGAGCTGCTACTGTTGGCGACTACTGGCTGTGATCCACGAGTCATGTCCAGAGCCATGGATAATTATGGGACAGGCAGTAGTTAGAACTGCAGCTTCCTCTGCCTGTCTCTCCTACCGTCCTCTCAGTACTCGCGTGTTAACGAATTAGACGCGCCTAGACAGGCACGAGCATAGCTTCACACACCGTCTGCGGGAGCGCCCCCCTCTTTCATGACTCAAGCTGTTCTGCTTTCTCTCCGCTCACAATGCGACAGGGACTCTCCATAAGCAAAGATAAACAACGGCACAGCTACTACCATTTCGTCGTTGCTGTCGATACATTAAATTTGCAATATTTGCATTATAATTACAATCAATTATCCACATTCACAGGTAAATACATTGTTACAGCCTTCGCATCTTAAATATAGTTTCTTTAATAAAGCTTTCAGACTCAGAATTAGAAGTAGAGTACAAGTTATCAACGGCTATTAAACGCTGAAAAACTTTGGATGATGCAGAAGGTATTTTATCTGTATTTTCGGTGTTTGAGACTTTCCAGCTTAATCACCTGCTATAGATTCCGTTCTCCGGTGCTGCCACGGTCAAAGACACACGATGACATTTCGGGTTACCTGTAGATGGCGGGAGCCAGTTAACAGTTAGTGCTGCAAGTCCGATAGTCACCATTGTTAGTATTCCGCCATTTCAGTTGGTTATCGCTTTAACGTGATTCTATTGAGTCTAGTGTACCAAACAGTCATTCAATAGTCGCTTCTTGCATTGCCGACTCAGTGGTCAACCTTTTATAAACTACTGTACCTTATACAAAACGGACAGCCGCAAATGGAAATCGAAATAATCATTGTAGTGCTGGCAGTCTGGGGTGCTCCAGATATCCTCCTTACACTGTGTGTGTGTGTAGAGTTATTGCCCATTTTTTGACTCATGGTGTGTGATGTAGCAGTGCCACCTTTCACGGCCGGGCAAACAATATGTCCTCTCAGAGCCGTTGATATCTTGCATGGCACTGAGTGTGATCCTCCCGAAGCCAGCGAATCGATATTTACATGGCGATCGAGAGATATCAACCAACACAAGCAGCAGTATCGCGGAACTCTCCGTAGGCCGCTATCCTACCGCTGTCCGGATCCGGCAAGTGCTGGTACATCTTTCTCCTTCTTATACGACACATGACACGTTCTCTCAAGCAGTTCTCCCAAGCAACCAACACTCAAGTGCTAGTTCTCATACGAAACCCGCTGCGTAATCTTCGATTACACAAAATGTACACCACTGGGCATTAAAATTGCTAACCCCACGAAGATGGCGTACTACAGGCGCGAAATTTAACCGACAGGAAGAAGATGCTGTGACATGCAAATGATTAGCTTTTCAGAGCATTCACACAAGGCTGGCGCCGGTGGCGACACCTACAATGTTCTGACATGAGGAATGTTTCCAACCGATTTCTCATACACAAACAGCAGTTGACCGCCGTTGCCTGGTGAAACGTTGTTGTGATGCCTTTGATAAAAGTCGGATTGTAGCCTATCGCGATTGCAGTTTATCGTATCGCGACAATGCTGCTCGCGATGGTCAAGATCCAATGACTGTTAGCAGAATATGGAATCAGTGGGTTCAGGAGGGTAATGCGGAACGCCGTGCTGGATCCCAACGGCCTCGTATCACTAGCAGTCGAGATGACAAGCATCTTATCCGCATGGCTGTAACGGATCGTGCAGCCACGTCTCGATCCCTGAGTCAACAGACGGGGACGTTTGCAAGACAACAACCATCTGCACGAACAGTTGGACGACGTTTGCAGCAGCATGGACTATCAGCTCGGAGACCATGGCTGCGGTTACCCGTGACGCTGCATCACAGACAGGAGCGCCTCCGATGGTGTTCTCAACGACGAACCTAGGTGCACGAATGGCAAAACGTCATTTTTTCGGATGAATCCAGGTTCTGTTTACAGCATCATGACGGTCGCATCCGTGTTTGGCGACATCGCGGTGAACGCACATTGGAAGCGTGTATTCGTCATCGCAATACTGGCGTATCACCCGGTGTGATGGTATGGGATGTCATTGGTTACACGTCTCGGTCACCTCTTGTTCACACTGACGGCACTTTGAACAGTGGACGTTACATTTCAGAAGTGTTACGACCCATGGCTGTACCCTTCATTCGATCCCTGCGAAACACTGCATTTCAGCAGGATAATGCACGACCGCATGTTGCAGGTCCTGTAGGGCCCTTCTGGATACAGAAAATGTTCGACTGCTGCCCTCGCCAGCACATTTTCGAGATCTCTCACCAACTGAAAACGTCTGGTCAATGATGGACGGGCAACTGGCTCGTCACAATACGCCATTCACTACTCTTGATGAAGTGTGGTATCGCGTTGAAGCTGCAAGGGCAGCTGTACCTGTGCACGCCATCCAAGCTCTGTTTGACTCAATGCCCAGGCGTATCAAGGCCATTATTAAGGCCAGAGGTGGTTGTTCTGGGTACTGTTTTCTCAGGATCTATGCATCCAAATTGCGCGAAAATGTAATCACATGTCAGTTCTAGTATAATATATCTGTCCATCTGCATTTCTTCTTGCTGTAGCAATTTTAATGGCGTTTCTGATGCTTACTTCGTGCAGTTCCCGTGAAACGGTAATCATTTCTATAGCTAATCATGTGGTACACTTCATCCCGTCTGACGTCTGTTGTCCGCTATGGTGACAGTATTGCAGTGTCCGTTGGTGCTAGTGTGCCGCGTCGACAAGAACGTCGTTTTTCTACTTTCTCGCATAACTGTCCATCTTATGGGGTTGAAGCTTGTGGAAGCAATGCTGCTCTCGAATATCTTCAGAGCAAATGGATCACAAATATGCCTGATTTCGGGAAGACGGTGCAGAGCTGTCCCAATTGGCAGCGCTATTTCCAGCTGCATATGTCGGAGGTGTCGGGCCGGCAAGCACGTCCAATTAGGGGAGCGGCAGAGCGGCGGCGTCCGGCGCTGTGCTGCCCGCCGTGGCCTCACGGCGGCGACCCGCCCTCTCTCTTCATTACGGCGTCGCTAATGAGGCCCTCGCCGGCCGGCCGGCCAGTCCGCAGTCGCCCAGCGCCGCCGCCACTCGAGGTGACAACTCGACCGCTGACGTCAGAGGTCTCACCTTCGTGGGTAGCTCCTCGTGGGCGCATCCGCAGGCGAAGCGGCCAGGTGCTGTCGCTACCGTCCTGTGCCCGCCGCCGTTCCACTGTGACTATTCTCACTGAGACGCTCACTAACTAGCTAACGTTACAGAAATAATCGACACGAAACTCGAGATCAACACATAAATAGCAATCGTCTTCGATCCAGCGAAGTCACCATTAGTTCGTCACTGTCGTTAAAGGCTTCTCTCTCAGTGTGGACACAGGAAGCTGCTGTCACCTTTTCGCATTCTCCCACCAATTAGCGCGTGCTAAATCCATTTTTTGTGATATTAAAAAAATGTTTCAAATGGATCGGAGCACTATGGGACTCAACTACTGAGGTCATCAGTCCCCTAGAACTTAGAACTACTTAAACCTAACTAACCTAAGGACATCACACACATCCATGCCCGAGGCAGGATTCGAACATGCGACCGTAGCGGTCACGCGGTTCGAAACTGACTCGCTTAGAACCGCACGGCCACACCGGCCGGCCTGTGATATTAAAAATTAATATTTTGTTGCTATGATACTTCGTGAATTTTTCTATGTCTGATATTTGTTTTTAACGTTTCCTGCTTACTCTGTCTTACTGATAGCAATCGGAGTTGTAGCAATATCGCTGACATTTATTCTATTTCGTCCTGTAACGAGTCACACCTTTTCTATGTAGCATCGCTTGTGTATTGAAGAAGATGTATAGAGCTCCGGTGAGACCAAAGTGAATTTAAAACCACTTTCACTTTCTTTTCATTTCAAGTACATGTGGTTAAACTGAACAGCACGTGGTTGAACTTTGTCTTGGAAGAAAAGTGGCACTTAATCTTCACTCCTAGCATAGTTCCACGGCCAGCGCTATGAACACTTTTTTCGATGCTTTTTTAATGATTGGCAACAAAATTACGATCTCTGCAATCTTGAATCAGAATTCCATACCTTATATTAAATTTTCGTTCTACTGAGCATTTTTCACTGTCCCTGATCATAGGCATTGTTGCCGCTCTACAAAATACGTGGTGTATTCAATACGTAACGCAATATTTTTTTCTGGAAATAGGTCGATTTTATTCAGGGTCCCAATACACCATATTATTCCCCAGTGTTCTGCCTACAAAACCATATTTTTGAACATTCTTCAATGCAATGGCCTTACGCGACCTTCCTGGGAGGGCTTGTATGCCCGCATGATACCGTTCTAATGGTCGACGCTGAAGCCAATGTATTGCTGCATCAATAATCTGTGCATCAACCACATACTACTTCCTGCGGAGTGCATACTTCGTTGTGCCAGACTGGCGAAAGTCGGAAGGTGCGAGATGCGGGCTATAGGTGAAAGGGGAAGAACAGTCCGATGAAGTTCTGAAAGCTCCTCTAGGGTGCTCAGGCTCGTCTGAGGTCTTGAGTTGTCATGGGGAAGCATAAGCTCGTTTGCACGTTTTTGGCGACGAAGACGCTGAAGTCGTTTCTTCAGTTTCCTTCATGTAGTACACTAAACTACACAGTCTATCATTGCACCATGAGGTAGGACATCAAACAGAATCAGTGCAACAGAATCCCAGAAGACCATCGCCACGACTTTACTGACGGTGCGGCTTTGAACTTTTTCTTCCGAGGACTCCATGGACTGCCGTTTTATTTCCGAAGTGACGCACCAACGTTTCGTCGCCTGTAACAATGCTCGTCAAAAAATTGTCACAACGCCTCGTAACGCGCCATTTCCACACCGATGGTCCTTCGTTGCTGTCACGCGTTCGCCAAGGTAGCCCCTGCGGGCCGGCAACACATCTAACACCACACAGGACCGAGGTTGTCTATGCCCAAGGCGTAAGCAATGGTAAACATCGTCTGTTTTGGAAATAGACATTCCGCGTACTACTTCCTGCAGAGGGAGTTCGAGATGGCCTGCAGGAAGTATTACTACACCAACGCCTGATTGGCTGGCCAGTACTATTTAAAGGCTAGTACCAGAACCGGGTATCTCCGGCTGTACGTGGGGTCTGGACCCCTCCACCATCCTCCACACCTATAAATCCCTCATCCACCCTATTCTTTGTTATGCAAATCCGGCTTGGATCTCTGCCCCCCCTACCTTTTATAAATCCTTCCAACTCCTTGAACGTCATGCTCTCCGCCTCGCCTATCGCATCCGTCTCCCCTCCCCCACGCGGATCCTGTACGATCTCATCCCCTTCCCCCACCTCCTCCTTTTCCTTGAAAAGATACGGATCCTGTACACCTCCTGTAAACTCGATCCTCCTCACCCGCTCGTCTCCCCGATCCTCTCCCACCCCCGCCCGCTGCCGCGCCTGTATTCCCACGTCCCACCCGGTCTCCATCTCTCAACCCTCCTTACCCTCTCCCAAGGTGGCTTCCACCAGCTCCCCCTCCCTGATGATGTCCTCCTCCCCTCCATCTACCCCTCCTATCAACTTTGACCCTGCCCTCCCACTTCCGGTATCCTTTCCTTTAGGCACCCTCCCTCCCTTCTCTTCCCTTGCCTTCTCTTTCCTTTTCCTCCATCCCGTCCCTCCACCCCTCTTCCCCCAGGCTTCCCCTCCCCCTTCCTCCCTCCCCCTATCTCCCCTGCCCATGGCATCTCTGCTCCCCCCCTCTCGCTCTCCCACTCCCCTTCCTCCTCCTCCTCTTTTGGCAGGTCCCCAGACTCGCACAAGCACAGTGAACATTCGCGCGCCGGAGGTCATCGCCATTAGTGTCTCGTGTGTGTGCCTTCGTTTGTGTTTAGTGTTTGTTCGCCGAAACGCCGCCACTGTTCACGTGTACCATCGCCATCATCCCTGTTTTGTGTGCCATGTCAACTAGTGTCAGTGATGTTTTCTCGTCAGGCATGAACGGCTCTGTGTTTTTTGTTTTTTGGTGTCTACATTGTTTTGCCCGCCATTTTGATTGTATTCTCTGTGTCCCCTCTATTTATTACTTATTGTAAATCTCAAGGCTGAAGAGCGGCGTACTCAGCTGCTGACAGCCCGCCTTGTGTAAGTTGATAAAAATCACAATAAAGAAAAAAAACCGGGTATCTGGCATACTAAGCTGCTGCCAGCCCGCCCCCTTTGGGGCGGAAGACTACGTCTTCGCCATCGGAATAGGACTAGGAATTAAGTGTGTGTGTGTTACCTCGGAGCCGGCCGCGGTGGTCTAGCGGTTCTAGGCGCTCAGTCCGGAACCGCGCGACTGCTACGGTCGCAGGTTCGAATCCTGCCTCGGGCATGGATGTGTGTGATGTCCTTAGGTTAGTTAGGTTTAAGTAGTTCTAAGTTCTAGGGGACTGATGACCTCAGATGTTAAGTCCCATAGTGCTCAGACCCATTTGAACCATTTTTTTGTTACCTCGGACTCTTGTGGGAAACTTAGAAGTTCTTCACGGTAAAGGATGACAGCCAAAAACAGTTGCAGGATAAAAATTCCTCACCAAGGTTTCGGTACATATAAATATACCTTCATCAGAAGTAAAAAATCTAAAATTACATAATGCAATGCAGATTAATAAAACAATTGTGCCAAAGGCGTAGTCAATAATTGAGAGATCTTCTCCTTTTGTACAACATGACTATGGGCACAGGGTGAAAGCGAACAGTTTAGCACCATTACTTCGCCTATTAGTTCATACCTACTGCAACATACATCCTTCTGAATCTGTTTAGTGTATTCATCTCTTGGTATCCCTCTATGATTTTTATCTTCCTCGCTGCCCTCCAATACTAAACTGATGATCCCTTGATGCCTCAGAATATGCCCTACCAACCGATCCCTTCTTCTAGTCAATTTGTGCCACAAATTTCTCTTCTCCCCAATTCTATACAATAACTGCTCATTAGTTATGTGATCTACCCATCTCATCTTCAGCATTCTTCTGTAGCACCACATTTCGAAAGCTTCCATTCTCTTCTTGTCTAAACTATTTATCGTCCACGTTTCATCCCATACATGGCTACAATCCACAAAATACTTTCAGAAACTACTTCCTGACACTTAAATCTATACTCGATGTTAACAAATTCCTCTTCTTCAGAAACGCTTTCCTTGCCATTGCCAGTCTACATTTTACATCCTCTCTACTTCGACCATCATCAGTTATTTCGCTCCCCAAATAGCAAAACTCATTTACTACTGTAAGCGTCTCATTTCCTAATATAATTCCTGCAGCATCACCTGATTTAATTCGACTACATTCCATTATTCTCGTTTTGCTTTTGTTGATGTTCAACTTATATCCTCCTTTCAAGACCCTGTCCATTCCGTTCAGCTGCTCTTCCCAGTCCTTTGCTGTCTCTGACAGAATTACAGTGTCATCGGCGAACCTCAAACTTATTATTTATTCTCCATAGATTTTAATTTTTACTCCAAATTTTATTTTGTTTCCTATACTGCTTGCTCAATATACAGATTGAATAACATCGGGGAGAGGCTACAAGCCTGTCTCACTCCCTTTCCAACCCCTGCTTCCCTTTCATGCCCCTCCACTCTTATAACTGCCATTTGCTTTCTGTACAAATTGTAAATAGCCTTTCGCTCCCTGTATTTTACCCCTGCCACCTTCAGAATTTGAAAGAGAGTATTCCAGTCAACAATGTCCAAAGCTTTCTCTAAGTCTACAAATGCTTAATCTATTTTCTAAGATAAGTCGTAAGGTCAATTTTGCCTCACGTGTTCCAACATTTCTACGGAATCACAACTGATCTTCTCCGAGGTCGGCTTCTACCAGTTCTTCCATTCGTCTGTAAAGAATTCGTGTTAGTATTTTGCAGCATTGGCTTATTAAACGGATAGTTCTGTAATTTTCACATCTGACAACACCTGCTTACTTTGGGATTGGAATTATTATATTCTTCTTGAAGTCTGAGGGTATTTCGCCTGTCTCATACATCTTGCTCACCAGATGGTAGAATTTTGTTAAGCCTGGCTCTCCCAAGGCTGTCAGTAGTTCTAATGGAATGTTGTCTACTCCCAGGGCCTTGTTTCGACTTATGTCTTTCAGTGCTCTGTCAAACTCTTCACGTAGTATCATATCTCCTATTTCATCATCTACATTCTCTTCCATTTCTATAATATTGTCCTTAAGATCGTCGCTCTTGTGTAGACCCTCTGTATACTCCTTCCATCTTTCTGCTTTCCCTTCTTTGCTTAGAATTGGGTTTCCATCTGAGCTCTTGATATTCATGCAAGTGGTTCTCTTTTCTCGAAAGGTCTCTTTAATTTTGCTGTAGGCAGTATCTATCTTACCCCTAGTGATATGTGGGCGCTACATCCTTACATTTGTCCTCTAGCCATCCCTGCTTAGCCATTTTGCACTTCCTGTCGATCTCATTTTTGAGACGTTTGTATTCCTTTTTGTCTGCTTCATTTATTGCATTTTTATATTTTCTTCTATTATCAATTAAATTCAGTATCTCTTCTGTTACCCAAGGATTTCTATTAGCCCTCGTCTTTTTACCTACTTGATCCTCTGCTACCTTTACTATTTCGTCTCTCAAAGCTACCCATTCGTCTCCTACTGTATTTCTTTCCCCCATTCTTGTCAACCGTTCCCTAATGCTCTCCCTGAAGCTCTCTACAGCCGCTGGTTCTTTCAGTTTATCCGGGTCCCATCTCCTCAATTTCCCACTTTTTTGCAGTTTCTTCAGTTTTAAACTACAGTTCATAACCAATAAATTGTTACATGTAACTACATGATAATCGTCATGTTTCTTAATATTCACGAAACAATAATTGTGATCTGTAGCTCATAGAAGGCAGAATAAATAGACTTATTCACAAAATGAACTGTGCCGTCATTTACATGTTATCGTTACGCTATAGCCCAATTTGTCACTGAATGTTTTTCTAATGTCATCCTAGTAATAACGCGTGAATTGCCCTAACGAAAAACTTGATTACTGGAGTCCAATGACGGAACAGACCAAAGGCGCAAAAACTGAATCTCAGTCATCCACTCGTGGGCATACCAGAGTCAGAAAGAGTGAACTTAAGTAAATAAGGCGCTATCTGCCGAATCCCAACTGAAGAGACGTATGCATGTATGTCCTTTGATGTCACAAGTCAGGATTGTTATTACGTTGAATTTCCGGCGCTTCTAAAGCTGCAGGGGAACCGTTTATCCGACGTAAACGGATGTGTCAGTTAGCAACATGGCAAATACTTCGATGATTTTGTGAATCAGACAAAGAAAACGTGTTTGTGCCACGCTTATAAATGTGGGAAACAGGAGCAATAACAAGCAGAACACAGAGGCAACTGCAGCATGCAAAATGCAGTCGGCGTGTCAATGATGTGCTAATGAAGATATAAATATGTATGAAGCCCAGGGAAAATGGGTAATGCCCGAAACAGGCATTTGGATGAATAAAAGTACATAAAATGTGTCCGGTTGCTGTACATCTTCAAGTAGTATAATCCACAGTCACGGAGCTCAAAACCCGAAAAATGGACTAATTAATGTCACCTGTTTTTGTCTTAATCGATTTGTTGCATACCGCCTTCTTTTATAGGCTTTCTTGTGATCTTAATCTACTATTGCTCGTTTCCCTCCTCAGATACTTCAAAATGTGCTTCATGTATCTTCTTATCCGCTTATTACAAATTACTTCAGCTTTTTGCAACTATGTTGCTAATTGATCATTATGAAATGCCTCTGTAATATTTTTGTGCGCTTTTCAAGCTGTGTCTCGCCTTGCCATGTTCAGTTTTATAAATTTCAGTCCTTCATCTAGGCATAAGGTAAATTCTCATCAGCAATAGGTGATGACAGTGAATAATCTCGCAGCTCTATCACTTTTTCTTTTTTTGGCATTACGTGATCGATAAATGAGCGCAATTTACATTCTGACTTGCTTCAAGCGTACTGATATATCGTTTATATTTGATTCATTTATTCATCACTGTATTAATTTTATTTACACGTTTGTCAGTCTTTCTGCAGACTCTACCTTCTCCGCAGATACTGCTGATCCTCTTGATTATAGATCCTGACACAGTTCTTATGCCCCAGAAATCACTGACCATTATGTGACTCACTATGTCTAATTCCTCCACACAAGATAAACTACCATCAATTCACTACTTTAAATCATAAGAGGCGTCCTTCACTTGCCTCTCCACTTTTAGTTAATATGTGAATGAAAATGATTTGCGTATTCACAAAATATGATTATTTACTTCTGTTATATTTAAATATTATATGGACTTCTGTATCCCGTCAGAAAATGAGATTAACAGTTCCGTCGTTTGAAAGTACAGCAGATAAGGGTAAGTCATTTGATATAGACCTGCATTAGTATTTACAAATAATCAACCTTTGGACACGCGAGAGTGGCACAGAGTTTGCCAGTGGCGCCAGCCAAAGCGAAACCGCCGGAGGGCGCAGCATAGTTCAGAGCTTCAGAGGCTTAGGTAATTAACGCGTCTTCAGCACGGGACCACATCCTGGCTGCCTGCTTCAGAACATAACAAGTTACGTTTCCAATGCAATGCCCTCGCTATAACATTGACTTACTGGAGGCACAAGCGCCAATTTGATTACAGTTCGATGCCTTATGGCTTATGTATAAAATGTATATCTGTATTCGCATTTAAAACTGCAACAGGAGACTGCGTTATTGTGCAGATCTCTATGCAACGAGAAACATCATACACTTCACTATTCCTCATTTGTGCTGTAAAGCTTTCTCTTTAAAGTAAAAAAAGGAAGTATATATAGGGTAAGGTAGGGTAAATCCGACCAGGTGGGTAAACCCGACCGCCCTCTATTGTGAGAAACGGCAAAGCGGAGCGATTCCGCATTAGTGTTACCATATAGAGCATTCGAAATGTCACCTTGACAGCTTTGCCGAATTTGACATTTAGACACTCAAAAGACAACAAGTGTGTTTTCGATTGTTTCAATTCAATTTTTGTGCAAATTGCATCAATTGATTTACCTTATTAAATAAAACGATAGCAAAACAAACAGTAAGTGATTTATAGCACATTCAGTGACCTATTCAGTGTATGTATCAATTTGTTTGGAAATTTCGTGTAAATTGTTTCTATGTGTGTTAAATAAAAAATGGCATGGTGGGGTAAATCCGACCGCTAAATGGTAGGGTAAATCCGATCGCATATTTTTTATCGTTTATATCTATGGAATTTTCTATTTATGGAAACAAAGTGAATTTTTTTATTTTGGGAAAATGGTACGAAATTACGAACGAAAAACAACAAAACGCAATCAGAACGAGATTCGCCGAGTAGTTGCGGCACTGCAAATGGGAATGTCTTTACGAGCTGTCGCTTGTGATTTTAACATTCCGAGCTCGACATTGCTGTTGCACCGCCGTGCAATGAAATTGTTGGCATTTCCAGCAAGGTACTTAAAGCTTGTTCCCCACAGATAAGTAGGATTCTCAGCCACGTATGTAATAACTCTTTGCAGCAGGGTGTTTTCCTCGATAGACTGAAATATGGCATTGTAAAACCATTGCATAAACAGGGGGATACGTCGGATGTCAACAACTACCGTCCAACCTCTCTTCTGACAGCTCTATCAAAAATTTTTGAGAAAGTAGTGTATTCAAGAGTAGCATCCCATATTTGTAAAAATAAAGTACTAACAAAATGTCAGTTTGGCGTCCAACCTCTCCTCTGACAGCTCTATCAAAAATTTTTGAGAAAGTAATGTATTCAAGAGTAGCCTCCCATATTTGTAAAAATAAAGTACTAACAAAATGTCAGTTTGGTTTTCAGATAGGCTTTTCAACAGACAATGCTATATACGCTTTCACTGATCAAATATTAAATGCTCTGAATAACCGGACATCTCCCATTGGAATTTTTTGTGATCTCTCAAAGGCCTTTGATTGTGTAAATCATGGAATTCTTTTAGATAAGCTAAATCATTATGGTTTGAGGGGGGCAGTGCACAAATGGTTTAATTCATACTTAACTAGAAGCCGTCCAACCTCTCTTCTGACAGCTCTATCAAAAATTTTTGAGAAAGTAATGTATTCAAGAGTAGCCTCCCATATTTGTAAAAATAAAGTACTAACAAAATGTCAGTTTGGCGTCCAACCTCTCTTCTGACAGCTCTATCAAAAATTTTTGAGAAAGTAATGTATTCAAGAGTAGCCTCCCATATTTGTAAAAATAAAGTACTAACAAAATGTCAGTTTGGTTTTCAGATAGGCTTTTCAACAGACAATGCTATATACGCTTTCACTGATCAAATATTAAATGCTCTGAATAACCGGACATCTCCCATTGGAATTTTTTGTGATCTCTCAAAGGCCTTTGATTGTGTAAATCATGGAATTCTTTTAGATAAGCTAAATCATTATGGTTTGAGGGGGGCAGTGTACAAATGGTTTAATTCATACTTAACTAGAAGAATGCAGAAAGTTGAAATAAGCGGTTCGTGTAATGTTAAAACAACAGCTGATTCTTCAAACTGGGGGGCTATCAAGTACGGGGTCCCAGAGGGTTCGGTCTTAGGTCCTTTACTGTTCTTGATATACATTAATGCCTTACCATTCCACATTGATGAAGATGCAAAGTTAGTTCTTTTTGCTGATGATACAAGTATAGTAATAACATCCAAAAACCAAGAACTAAGTGATGTAATTGTAAATGATTTTTTCACAAAATTATTTAGTGGTTCTCAGCAAATCTTTAAATTTTGATAAAACACAGTATATACAGTTCCGTACAGTAAATGGCACAACTCCAGTGATATATATAGACTTTGAACAGAAGTCTGTAGCTAACGTAGAATTTTCAAAATTTTTAGGTGTGTCCATTGATGAGAGGTTAAACTGGAAGCAACACACTGATGGTCTGCTGAAACGTCTGAGTTCAGCTACGTGTGCTATTAGGGTTATTGCAAATTTTGGTGATAAGAATCTCAGTAAATTAGCTTACTGTGCCTACTTTCATTCACTGCTTTCGTATGGCATCACATTCTGGGGTAATTCATCGTTGAGTAGAAAAGTATTCATTGCTCAAAAACGTGTAACCAGAATAATTGCTGGAGCCCACCCACGGTCATCCTGCAGACATCTATTTAAGGATCTAGGGATCCTCACAGTAACCTCACAGTATATATATTCACTTACGAAATTTGTTGTTAATAATCCAACCCAGTTCAAAAGTAATAGCATTGTGCATAGTTATAGCACCAGGAGAAAGGATGATCTTCACTATGCAGGGCTAAATCTGACTTTGGCACAGAAAGGGGTACATTATGCTGCCACAAAAGTCTTTGGTCACCTACCAAACAGCATCAAAAGCCTGACAGATAGCCAACTAACATTTAAACATAAATTAAAAGAATTTCTAGATGACAACTCCTTCTACTCATTGGTTCAATTTTTAGATATAAATTAAGGGGGGAAAAATACAAAATAAAAAAAAGACTTAAACATTAGTGTCATGCAATATTTTGTGTAATGTAATATCTTGTACAGACATCTTTTATTTACCTGACACGTTCCACATCATTACGAAGTGTCGTATTCATGATCTATGGAACAAGTATTAATCTAATCTAATCTAATCTCTAATCTAATCATATTTTTTCAATTAAAATTTACATTCATTTAACTTTCAGTACATTTATTACTCTAAACATTGTTATTTTTTGAATACTTTTTGTTCATTTGTGTAGAAAACATAATTGCATATAATTATTTCCCAAAAAAACCATTAATTTGGAACTATTTCTGTGCAAAATCAGCCAAACAAATAGGAGGTCGGATTTACCCCGCCGTTTTTGCAAGTGGCAAAAATGGGCGTTTCTTAAAATACAGACATCTCAAAAACTGTTGATGGTATAACAAAAATATTCTGCAACCAGTTGCTCCTTTATATTACCTATAATTCAGCGTATTTAACGTTAAGATCCGACCTCGGATAAGCGTTTTATAGCTGCAATAAACTACTAGGTCGGATTTACCCCACCTTACCCTACTTAGTAAACTGATTTGCAGATTTTTCTGTAGGAGGTGGTCTACAGCTTTTATGTATTGAACAAACATCGTCTTATAATTACACAGCTGGACTTATTCCTTATTTACAACCGATTTCAGTCCATTTTCAAATTATATAAGAAGTAATTACCTGAGTGTGACACTTATAAATGTACCGACGGAAAAATCACCACACCAGGAAAGAGTTGTGCAACATAAACGAATGTTGGTAGGCTTGTTTATACATCTGAAAGATGATGTCTGTTCAAATTTCGTCCCAGTCGCATAAGAGCGACGCCGGTAACGCCACTACGGGGACGAAATTCAGGTTTGCTTTAAATACGTGCCGTAACGGTTGTTGGCGTTAGTTACCGTTGGGATGAGACGTGACGAATTGATGTTAATCAAGAATGCCTTTAAAAATACAAAGACGCCATTATCAACGCCTCACCGAGTTTGAACGGGGGCGTATTATAGGACTACGAGAAGCTGGATGTTCCTTCTGCGACACTGCAGAGACTCTAGGCAGGTATGTAGCCACCCTTACATGATTGCTGCCGGCGGTGGTCACGAGAACGTACGGTCTCAAGAGGACCGGGCTCCAGACGGCCACGTGGAACTGTCGAGGAGGAAAATCATCGTATTCGGTGTGTGGCTCTGGACCATCGTACGGCATATGCAGCAGCAATCTGAGCAGTTGCATTACTCTGCATTCATTGAAACGTCTCTGTGAAGTCGTTTCATAAGACGCTATTCGAATTCGGTACAACTTATTCACTTTACTACCTGATTTTAGCTCAATTCATGAACTCTTCCAGAAAGACTGAGCACTCAGATAAGGCCTGTTGAATATTATATGTGTGTTTTAATGTGGGGTTTCGGTTTTGTTTTGTAGGAAACGCTGAGTTGGTCATCGTGTGCTGGGATCAGACGATGTTGCTTCTCGTTCTAAGGAGAGCACAGGATGACCAACTCAGGTTTCCAATACCTGAACAGAAAGGTTTACCCATCTTAGTCGAAGGCTGTGTTGAAAGCTGTGTCGAAGGCTGTTTTTGTGTGTGAAGTTGGTGACGGAGCAACTTCCACAAAATATAAGATTAAAAATCACTAAAAATCATACTCCCTTAGGCACAGTATTACACTCACGTACGGTTGAAGTGCTCCTAACCAGCTGCATGGGGAGCTAGGTGATCTCGAAAGAGAAAGCGGCACTCTTCGGTGAACGCTTAGTGAGTACGGATCGTAGTTCTTAAGGGGGGTTTCAGGTGATAGGAAGCAGGTTGAGTTAGGACTTCGTTATGTGTAACTGTTGAAATACTTAGGAACTTCAGCTTAACTGAAGCGTGTGAAGCGAGTTATTTTTCCGAATGTGCCATCATTATATTGCTTTAAATAGGCGATTTTTGGTTGTTTGAGTTAAAAGTGTTGAAGTAACTTTTGTAAGTAGGCTGGTAAGGTTTTTTTATTGGTAACGCCAACTCTGTATGAAAATCACTGGCTGTGCTGTGTGCAGTCTGTGGCTGCTTTGCATTGTTGTAATTCTCGCCATTGTAGTGTTGGGCAGCGGCAGCTGGATGTGAACAGCGCGTAGCGTTGCGCAGTTGGAGGTGAGCCGCCAGCAGTGGTGGATGTGGGGAGAGAGATGGCGGAGTTTTGAAATTTGTCATGAACTGGTATATTTATATATGATGATGTCAAGGTAAATACATTGTTTGTTCTCTATTAATATCTTTCATTTGCTAACTATCCCTATCAGTAGTTAGTGCCTTCCATAGTTTGAATCTTTTATTTAGCTGGCAGTAGTGGCGCTCGCTGTATTGCAGTAGCTTGAGTAGCGAAGATTTTTGTGAGGTAAGTGATTTCTGGAAGGTATAGTTTAATGTTAGTCAGGGTCATTCTTTTGTAGGGATTCTTGAAAGTTAGATTGCGTTGCGCTAAAAATATTGTGTGTCAGGTTAAGCACAGTCTTGTATAATTGTTCAAATGGGACGTTTCATATGGCGACCCTTAGCCGAGGATACCTCACTAGAATCTTCTGATTTTTTGTTGTAGTTTGTGTAATTAGTGTAGATTTTGTTTATTGCTAGCACGTAATTGTAGAGAAAATCTCCTTTGTAGTTGCAGACTTTCATTGTTGTACAGTAAAACAGTTGTGGCATGCATGTAGTTTTGCACCAAGTATTTCGCAGCTGCACTAGCAATTAACGAGACATTATTTTCAGTGCTATGTTAATGTGTTCTCTTATTTTTGATCTTCAAATTGTGTTTTTCTGTGTTGTCGTGTGAAACACTGTGACAATAATGGCGTGTGAAAAACGTAATACTAGGCTCCAAAGTAAACTGAGAAATGACAGCGAAAATGAAAGCAGTATGTTAGCGCCACCGAGTAATGAATTAACTGATGTTCAAAGTAGTAATTTGGTAATTGTGCATAGGGAAATGTAGCGGGCGGCAAACAATGGCGTGGACAGTGAAACAATTAGTGAAGAGGGAAGCATTATCGATCGATCGGTCGGCAACAGCTCGCCTCAGGAATCCGAAATGACAGGACACAATTTTACAAATACTGTAGATTCAGGTTTTGCGTCCTCACCGTTTTCTCAAATGAGTCAAGACACATTTTCCGCTTGTCAAAATGTGAACGTTGCCGGTGCAAATTCACTGCCGAAAAGCACAGAGGAACAGATTCCAGACACTAATGCATTGTTATTACAATTAATGCAACAAATGCGACAAAATCTTCAAAAGTTAGACACAATGGAACAAAATCAGAGACAAACACAGCAAAAGCTTCAAAAGTTAGACACAATGGAACAACACCAGAGACAAACACAGCAACAGTTAGACGCAATGGGACAAAATCTTCAAAAGTTAGCCACCACACTTGAACAAACACGTGAAGATTTAACTAGTGAGTTACATAACATTGAATCGAAATGTCAAAAAGTCTGTAATGACGTAAAAACACAAATTTGTGAGCATTTTCAACCCATTTTTTCGCGGCATGAAAATGTATTACAGAATCACGAAGCAGCCATAAAAGAACTGCAAACCATTGTTCATGAAAATCACGACACCTTGCAAGCTAAAATTGACTCAGTTGCATCTACCGAATCGATTACGCAACTTGCAAAAACTCAGGAAAACTTAAAGGACACAGTAGATACTCTGAAACTTGGTTCAGAAAAACATACAGAAGAAATAATTTCACTATCGGATAAAGTAGCCAAACTTTCAGATCAGTTCACTAACCTATCTACAAAGGTAGATGATGATCTGAATAACACAACACCTGTAGCCTTCATTGACACTGAAGAGTATGTAGAAATTAGAAAATTCAAACAAAATCAAAATCAAATCAATACACAGTACAAAAGAGAAATCCGAGAAGTGCAAGATCAGTTGGCACAAGTAGTACAAGAATTACGTATTTCAGAGGACACTCGTGCCCCAATACGGGAAGAGGGACATAGAAATACGGAACAGCCACAAAATAATAACACAGCGCATTTCGGAAATTATGAAAGAAATTGGCAATGTGCACCGAATTTTGAGATTGAACAGCCGACACGACGTAACAATGACCGACATGCGACTCGCCGACATGATGATTTTGACTATAAGCTGTTCATTACTACACGTAAATTCAAAACATTTAAGAATTCTGGCAACGACATTCATCCACAAGCGTGGCTCCATCAATTCTCCCAATTGGTCACTGGAGCACAGGTTAGAATTTATGTGTGGCTATTTAGAGAACAAACCAGCTGTAAGAATGCGATTGGTCATTCACGATTGTCACAGTGAAGGAGAATTTTACCATGCCTTCCTCTCAGCATATTGGTCTCAAGCTACACAAGACCGAGTAAAACATGGCATCATAATGATGAAACATTTCGAACAATCTGAATTCTCCAGTCTTGTGAAATATTTTGAAGACATGTTGCACAAGAATCAGTACCTGACAAACCCATACAGCCCCTCAGAACCCATCCGCATTTGCTTAATCAAATTACCTGAACATTTACGACATATTATTTTAGCAGGACGTTGCAAAGAAGACATTGAGGCTTTTCAGGGACTGTTACAAGAACTGGAAATTGATACAGACAGTCGCGGGATGCGAAAACAGGAAAACAATCACTACCGGTCACATCCGTCACAATTCTGTGACGACAGAAACAATAACTGGACACGACAGGTCTATTCTTACAACGCAAATCGGGACCAAAATAGACACCACCCGTACGACAACCGTCGGCAGAGTAGTAATAATTACAGGGAAAGATCACCTCTCCGCGGTAGTGACTATCACAGAGACAATCAGAGAAACAGACAATATGGGAACCAAAATAATTATTATTACGAGAGACAGAATAACTTTAGACGCAACGGTCCAGCACGCAGTTACGATTCAGGGAGAAATTCTCCACCACTTAACCGACAAGAAAGAAACTACAGGAACTACCGACATGACGACAGACGATGTGATCGTAACGACAGACCTGAATTGCATCAGAACTGGCGGGACTTAAACAGGGCAGGGCCCTCTCGTCACGGCGAATTTGTAGAAGTTAGGTCTCCTACTCCCAGTAACGACGCGCGCCAACAAAGAAACAGACAATGACTCGCACCGCAGGCAACGAGGTGCGGCTGCTGGCTCAGGGAAAAATAACATAGACGCTAACCTTGAGAAAAATTCCAGTTTTCTTTACCGATGTATACAACATGATAATTGCTTTGAAGTTGAAACTCTGTGCACTAGGAAGAGTTAAAGGTTTACACCACATTTCACATGTAAAACCGTTTATTGAAAGATAATCTGCTTTTTAACTTTGTCTTTGCCATATAACTTTTCCCTTTACATTACTAGTATGCTGTCTTAGACTTAAAAAACTGTTAACATACAACAATGTTTTGAAGCTAACTATCCAGTCTAGAACCTAGGGTACATATTTAGACAGTAATTACCACTGCATTGTGATAGTGAGCAGAGGACACAGTGTTACTGTGTGTGTACATTCTTACTTGTTAGTTGCACGATTACGTAATGACTATGAGGCTTACATACTTAGGACATATACTGGTACTGCTAATGAGATTTTAATGCAACATTTTGGTTTACTTGAAAATACATTCCGGATTTAAAGTACTTTTTGAGAGATACCAGATGACAGTGGTTAGTTTACGTGACAGCTACACGATTATATCACGACGTTACTAATGTGTGACACAATTTACATTGTTGCTTTTGCGGAGTATCTGTTTTGTATCTGCACAGTTTTTCTGTATTATTCTGGAAAGTAAAACATGTTTTAATAGTAACTTTTATGGTATAGCTACAATGAGACAGCCTTTTCCGTAGCACAACAATACATTACAGCACAGTGATTTCTTCATCACAACAATAAGCGTAATAACTAAGATATCTATACGCAAAGCATTTCACTTTTGTTTATCATGAGGTAAGTACATTGGCTTCTGCAGAACTTAGCTTTTGGAGGACGATAACTACGACACTTCCACAGAGATTATCTTACAACAAGACGCACATTTAGCGCTACAGGACACGCATTTCAGTGATTAATGTTGTACTTAAAACATTTATTTTTAAAGATCTTTTAATTACAAAGAAAGTTTTCCGTGATACATTTCATTCCATTGCTGTAGTCTGTAACACCTGAGGGTATAATTACATTAATCCTCAGGGGGGTATACGCCTACTTTGTGTACCATGTGTGTGGCAACCACAAGGAACCCTAGCTAATATGGTATTTGCTTATACAACTTTACACATCGGTACCATATTTCTCTAACACACAAATTACACAGCTATCTGATCATGTAACTGAGAGATAAACTTTTTTTTATTACATCAGTGACAGATGTTTACGCAATTACACAGTTGGATAACTTCACACTTATGAAATTGTATTTTGTCTGTACTTTGTGAAATGCTCATATTTTTTCGGAACCATTGTGATACTATGAGAGCTTTGAATGATATATTTGGTAAGGGAGCATGATTTTAAAGTACGTTTGAGGTAGATGACACTATTGAAATGAGCAGAGAATCTTTTTTAGGTTTTGAAATTATTGGAGGAAGCTACGACGATTTTGAGAACTGACTGAGATGTTATGATATTATTACGACGATGATGTGTACTATGCTGTTGAGATCTGTTTATGATCAATAAGATGATGCTACCGTATATGAGGAATAAGAAGTAGGTTGAAAACCAAGAATCGTACTTTAAGAGTTATGAAATGTGCGTAAATGCGTGACTGCATCACAATGCTGACGAATATTTTATTTGGACACTTATATTTATAGGATTTTGTTTCTACAGATTTGCAACGCTAATTCTTGACCTGTGAAATATTTTTATGTGAGACTGTCACTGTAGCGGAAACTGCTGTCGTAAATATTTCCGTAAGAAAGTTAAGTGACCACCTGCACGTAATGCATCGCGTGCACCCACCTGGGCGACAGCCGCCCGAAAAAAAAAAGCCATTAGCCTTTCAGCGGCACAGGTAGAAAAAAAGGGAGGCCATTATCCTCGCTATTGACGTTCCTTTGTAGAAAGCATCGCAAATATTACATGCTCATTACCTGAAAACATATGGTTACTCGTACTTTGTGCTAATTACTGAAATGCTTATGAATTGATGGGAAATATTCGTACATCTGCACACCTGATTATGACAAGTGTCTTTCTACGAGAGTTGAGAGCTACTGACTTACGAAATGCCACACGACTATTGAATGATATTTTTATGCTTTGGTTTGCGTAATTGCTTATTTCGTTTAACATCTGTTTTCCAGCTGTGTTGCAGCATTGGTTTCATAAAATAAAATTAAATGCATTTGCTAATGTGAACACTTTCTGTCAACAGATCTATTAAATAACAATTTTGTGATCCACATTCTTCAAAAAAGGAGCACTTGGAAAGGAAAGAACAATAAGAAGGGACTAGTAACAGTAACTGCATACATAATATTCTTTTCAAGTACATGGTAATATTTTTTTTACAATAAGATGTTGTGGTGCACCACTTTAATTACTTAGACATTAAGATGTGATTATACATTTCCCTTATCTGCATTGTTATCTTTAGTGTACTATTTTTCCTGCTTGAGCTATGTCATGTTTAGATATAAGCTGCTGTTTGCCAGCCATAGTGTTACTGAATTTGACTTTGTGTTACTCTGCTAAGCCAGTTTTACTACTCATTTATTTTTCTTGTTGCTGCACATTGGCTCATATTAGTTGTAATGTTGCATTGCTTGGTAATTTAGATTTACTGTAGCTTGCTTTGCAAATTTCCAAGCTTGCTTTGCAAATTTGCATTTTTTTGTCATTGCTGTTTGTGTTAACTGTTTTGTGCTGCTGCATTGCCTCGTCCCTTAGTTTAGCATCTGAGCTCAGTAGATTTAAGTTAGCTTAAGAGGGGATAGACTATATAAGAGAATGAGTTGCGATGAATTGGAAGAAATGCATTGACTAGTTAAACGAAAAAAGTACAGAAAGCAGGTATAGATAGTACTTTTGGGAATAATGATGTACAAAGGGAGATCTCCATGCAAAATACTGCAGTAAAACAAACCCTGTCCTTTCCTTTTGTATTATTCCGCTATATGTGTGTGTACTCTTGTGTATTTGTGTTTTTCCTGTCTTTATGTGTTTAGCTAATACGATTTATGTCGTAGAATTTTTCTAGTACTAAGCTATATTCACTATGAGGAGGAATACTGTTATCCTCAAATATAAGTTGCATTAATAATATGTTATTTTCTTTGTAAAGTTGTTTACAATTCTGTTCTGTTTCAATGTTCATGTGTGAAATTAATGTTTCGAAAACTATTCTCATTATTTTATACATTTACTTATGTCACAATTCCTGTAACTCTGATGGATATGTTATTTCGATTCTTTTGTAAAGCCTGTACTACAAATGTTCTTTAATGATGTATTTTGTACCTTTGTAATTTTATTTTCATGTTCTAAATTTATAATTGTATAGACACCAGTTCTTCAAATTAAGTTACATTTCACTGCACACATTTCTGTTGGTCATAGTATATGGACAACATGTTAGAAGTAGGGAATGATAGTGTTTGCACATGTGTTAATGATTCAGCAAGGGACTGGATAACAGCATTGCTGGTTCTGAGGACAGTTCCAAAAACTTTGTGAGTGCACAAGTGGTGGTTTATGGCTTGCTACATTATCCGCAAGACTCTTCAGTGGTGATTGTGCACCTGCACAGTCACAACAGATGGCTGCTGGCCATCTCTTCAAGGGCTACAGTGGGTCTACATCTTTGATGATCCATCAATACCATTATTTCTACAAGGACTGCAGTGGGTCTGCACCTTTGATGACCCACCAATACCGTAATCTCTACCAGGACTACAGTGGGTCTGCACCTCTGGTGGCCCACCAATACCATACTCTCTACCAGGACTACAGTGGGTCTACTCAGTGATGACCTACCTACCAGTATTCTTCAAATGTCGAATGACTCTGCTGTGGGTTTCCTCTGTTGTGGCCCATTACCTGTCTGCACGTCGAGAGTCAGCACTCTCTTTCCGTTGGAAGAACAACACTACTTCTTCAAGACTGCATGGAAATCCACTACTTCTGTGTGCATTTTCTTTTACTGCTCAGACTTTGAGAAAAACACTGCAATTTTACTGTGACGAATGATGAGGACTGTCTTTATGGACTGTGAGAAAATTTTAGCTTTTGACCAACATTGTATCAACAAGTGTGTGCATTTGATTTCTTTGTTATTGTAATTATGAAAAATTTTTTCAAATCTGTATTGGCCACTGCCCAATCCAATTTGTAAAATTTTTTGTGGGGAGCATGGGGGCTATGTAAGTAGGCTGGTTAGGTTTTTTTATTGGTAACGCCAACTCTGTATGAAAATCACTGGCTGTGCTGTGTGCAGTCTGTGGCTGCTTTGCATTGTTGTAATTCTCGCCATTGTAGTGTTGGGCAGTGGCAGCTGGATGTGAACAGCGCGTAGCGTTGCGCAGTTGGAGGTGAGCCGCCAGCAGTGGTGGATGTGGGGAGAGAGATGGCGGAGTTTTGAAATTTGTCATGAACTGGTATATTTATATATGATGATGTCAAGGTAAATACATTGTTTGTTCTCTATTAATATCTTTCATTTGCTAACTATCCCTATCAGTAGTTAGTGCCTTCCATAGTTTGAATCTTTTATTTAGCTGGCAGTAGTGGCGCTCGCTGTATTGCAGTAGCTTGAGTAGCGAAGATTTTTGTGAGGTAAGTGATTTCTGGAAGGTATAGTTTAATGTTAGTCAGGGCCATTCTTTTGTAGGGATTCTTGACAGTCAGATTGCGTTGCGCTAAAAATATTGCGTGTCAGGTTAAGCACAGTCTTGTATAATTGTTCAAAGGGGACGTTTCACTTTGTTCATTTTGAACAACGATGAAGTCGAATTTCAAACGGTGAAGCTGATTAGGAAAAGTTGGTTAGGATCACTTCAACCGTACGTGAGTGTAATACTGTGTGGAAGTGAGTATGATTTTTAATGATTTTTAATTTTATATTTTGTGGAAGTTGCTTTTCTCTTTCTGTCCCGATTTTGTGCCACGTTTTTGGTAGTCAATGACACTTCTGGTCCACCACGGCACCGCAATAGGCTTTATTTTAACAGTTTGCTTGATTAATGAGCTATAATTTCTGCAAGAATATCTGTTATTTCGTGCGCATTCTACAAAGCAGCACAACAGTTTGAATCGGAAGGCACCACGTGCTCTAGTTCGGCCGTTTGCAAGCAGCAGACGCAGTTAGTATGTTGAATAATTATCGCACAACCTCGTGCGTTGGTTAAACCTCTGTTCAGAATGGTACTTGCCTAGAATCGTAATGCAAATCTCACTGAGATATTTTTATGGTATGAAAGCAAAGGAGATAATCGTATCATTGTCTCCCACCCCTTTTTCTGTGTTTCTTCTTGCTGTAGTTAAATTGTGCTCTGTTACATTCTCACGTAATTCTTACTTAAATATTTCTAGTCAGGCACCAGTTATGTGTAGTTAGGATGTGCAACCAAATACTTAGATACAATAAATAATCTACGTGAAAGATAAATTCTGTGGTGTTGATCTTACACACTTACTCCGCTTTCCAATCCTGAATTAATCAAATGGTTCAAATGGCTCTGAGTACTATGGGATTTAACTTCTAAGGTCATCAGTCCGCTAGAACTTAGAACTACTTAAACCTAACTAACCTAAAGACATCATACACACCCATGCGCGAGGAAGGATTCGAACCTGCGGCCGTACCGGTCGCGCGGTTCCAGACTGTAGCGCCTAGAACCGCTCGGTCACCCCGGCCGGCCTGAATTAATCAAGTTGCTTCATGCATGACATTGAGTGCTATTTATCTGGCTACTTAAAGATGTTTGCATACTTGTAACTAAATTATTAAAGTAATTAAACTAATAATTTTCCAGCTCTGGTTTTTTTTTCTAAATGGTTAGGAAGGGCTTGGGCTGGTGGCGACTCTGAATTTCTGAATTTTTATCATTATTTGTGTGAGAGAAGCAGCTAGAAATGCGAGATAACGTATATAGCTCGTGCGAAACGTCGTAAACTTATTAATACGTTACATTATTTTTTGGTGTTGCAATTTTTTCCGTCAGTTTATTTTTTTACACAACGCGTATAATTTTATGGTCTTACAAATATAAATTTTACTCATAATTGTAGTGCGCTGTCTCTGTAAAATGGTTATGAAAGCTTAACAGTTGTCTTAATACTAGTCGATGGTTTCGCTGTAGTACGTCGGGAGGCACAGGTTTATTCAAAATGGAACTAAAAATCTTTTCCAAAAAGAAAATTTTCTTGCTCTTCATTACAACTATTGTTGCGCTCTTGCCAGCTGTCAGAATAAACAAACTAATCGAACCATCACATGTGACTGCGAATATGTACCCTTAACTTCTTCCCCTCAAACAGCTACACTTTATTGGAAAGAGACGTACTGTATCTCTCATTCCGGTACCAAATATTTACAACACTTCGGATCTTGTTATAAAGCTTTAATGACAGATAAATAAATCCAGCAAATAATTGAGGACGTAGGTTGCAAGTGCTACTCTCAGATGGAGATGTTGGTCCCGGTCAGAAGGCTGGTGTCTCAAAAAAAATGTCAACATTTTTCTCAGAACTAAAAAATTTAGAATGCCAGAAGCCAGTATGAAATTAAAGCTGTTGAACTAGATAATTTGTAATATTTGAAAGAGCAGCACATCCACGACGACATTATCTTTGCATCCAGAAGGTATACATTACTAGAATAGATAAAATTTCATATGATTCATTAACAATAAACACACTTCCTAAATTCACTAACTAGCTAGTGGTTCTCAGAACATATAAGTTATTAAATTAATCAGTAGCACACATACAAACCAGCTGACATCTTTAAAAATTTGCAAGAATCGAAGACGGCATCACGAATTCACGCAGTAACCGTCGGGAGAAGAGCACTAAATCCTAATAACAGCTATTGAATCTGGCGCTGATCAACAAACTCGCGTTTCGATGTCGATCAACGGGACAAAAATTAGAGATCGCAAAACTGTGTAAGAACGAACTTGAAATTATTTCACCTACACGTACAGGCTTTTATAGTCATGAGTCAACACTGGAACATGTTATTCACTTTACTGTTTCTGTCGATGAGCTCTGACGACCAGGATGCCAATGTCTCCACATTCTTCTCCCATAGAAATACAAGAGCATTTTTCTTTATGAGTTGTTTATGTATGGTCAGGAGGGACTAGTGAATGCTGGTCAGAACAGATCTACGTTCACTTGTGTAATGAAATAACTGCCTATTTGACGTGATTTTGTAATAAATGAACGGAGGTGATAGGGAACAATACGTAGTAGGTCGAAATGAAGGTGTGAATGAAACAATAACCAAAGTGCTGGCAGCTGTAGGCTGTATGTGCAGTTGTCACTGCTGCAGGTAAATTTAAGCTGGAGCCATTTTTTAAAACCGATTGCCGAAATTTGTGTTCCACTTAACTACATTATTCATAAGGCAAGAATGAGAAATAAAAAAATAAATGTATATCATTATTCAGTAACCTTTTACAACTAAAAGACGGATCCAAGTTCCCCCGCCGCCGAATAACCAAATACAGGTGAGTCGTCAGCACACGCATACGAACGTCTCATGAAACACTCAAGCAGACTATCTGTAGGGAACACCCAGTGGAATGGTACAGACGTCACTCGCAGCACTAGGAATACTGCTGTAATTAGTAAACCGAAATAGAAGCCTGGTAACAATAGTAATATTAATGAATTAAGGATGGGTCCGCCTATTTGCAAGTACACAAATTATTGTCTGAACACTCAAACATGTTTATCACAGTTGTGACAGCTTCAGTGGGTTTTTTTCTTTTGTTTTTCTGAAAACATACATAGAGGTAATGTTTAGATTAGGAAATATGTTACATCGTATTTTGTTGTTATTGGAATTATATATGTACTTTACCTTTTATTTTACGTTGTGTGTCTTCACTGGCTGCCAACCGAAACTGGCCCCGGTTCTAAATAATCTCACCATGTCATGAGCAACCATGAGGGGTGTTAGGATAACGTCTGCACAGAATTTTTGTTTATAATCCCATCTCAAAAAGTACGTTCAGGTAAAAATAGAGGAATATGCCTTGTTTTGCCCTTACCATTGTAGTACTTGGCTGGTCGTCAGCTGTGAAAGGTTTGTTATTGTGCTGCCAAAAGTGTTTTTGTGCAGTTGCACTGACCTGCGGGCATCCGTAAAAATTTTGTGAAGCTTAGGTATTCATGGATTATCTTTCGTAATGTTTGTTAAGTGTTTATCAAATCTCGGAACTTGGTCTGCTTTCTGCTTGTGACGGTTACACTTTTAGATATTTGTATTTTGAAATCCACATTCCTTTGTATATCCGTTATGTAAGTAAATGATGATGATTGATACACCAGGACAAAATAGGTTATAGTAAATATTTTTTACATACGTTGGCGACTAATTACTACAAAATATCGAGAATACGGACGAAAATCGTTTGGTCGTACTGTTTCACATTGCTGAATCACGGGGATTGTCGGAAACGGAGTTAGCAGCCTCGACGTCCAGGAGAACGAACGGATGCTACTGAAACTATCGCTAAGGCTGGCAAGACCTGAGTGGTTGCAGCATCAGTGGGAGGTCCCTTTCAACACCACCATTTTATCTTCTTAGACGGTGTATGAGCGGGTAACGAAACAGCCGCTGAGTTGACGGACGGAGAAAAAAAGAGAGGAAATGCTTCGGAACGTTGAGTGGCAGAGGTAGGGGCAATATTGACCCTCCGACCGCTACGGTTCCTTCCGAACGCAAGTGACGTGAATGCGCTTTGAGTCTCGGATGCGGGCTGCTCTTATGACGCTGCCGCTCGGCTCGCCGTCGGAGGGCAGGTTGACGTTTCGGCGCTTTTGTGTGTGTAGTGAGTGAAGCGGTGGCGCGCCTTTGATCTCGCACGGCAGGGCAGCACCACGCTACCAGCACTGTGTAGTCGGAGACAGCCGGACCTTGCAGGCTCCGTTGACTCGGCTCTTGCGGAGGAGCGCTCCTGCTCAGACATTGTGCTCAGAAACAGGCAGCACGGTTGGTAGGTGTTTTGCCGCCCAAGGTGAGAACTGAAAAATGCCGCCCTCTCTGTTTTCCTACTATCGGCCACCCCTATACTCCCTCCCCCCCCCCCCCCCCCCCCCTTTACTCCATCAACAACATCCAACGGCACAACAATGTAACTCTCCTGTTATACTTTTAACCATTTACCTAAGGGACCAAATGGTCTCATTTTCTGGGGACAGTCCTCCGTTTTCGTGCTTTGCTCTCAATTCCTTTAAAACTGATTGAGGACAACGAATGTCCTCTGTTTCTCGTTTTTTAGCCTCAGTTTTTGATATGTTCCAAAATAACTGAAACTGGGATAATGTGCTGAACATTATAAGCTAGAACTCAACTGAATATAACACTGCAATCAAATTTGGCATCAATTATTTACTTTATTTAACTGCAAGAAAATGGACCAATAAGAGTGCGGAACTATTTTCTGATGTGAACGAATTTTTCCTTGAATTTAGAAATTATGCTGTCCTGATGGAGACATGTCAAACCATCAACCTACGTCATCTGGATAATCTTAGTATTATTTCATTTCTGTTTTAATTGAAATATTTGTAGAATGAGGGGTAAACCTCACCTTTTCCAGCATCCACTTTCTTGCGATTAAATAAATAAAAGATGCCTTGTTTTCATTTTAAATTGAGAGCTGTGCAACGTTTATTAGTCTCCCCGTAACAATGTCGTTCAAGCAATTTCCCTCCGATCATTCGTACGAGATGAGTCCGGGTTCGATGCCCGGTGACACATGGATATTGTGCTTGTCGAAAAGATCTGGCTCTTCCCCTTTCTTTTGCCACCCGTAAATTTTTCCGCCCTAGGCGGCCTCCTAGTCTTGCCTAATGGTAGAAACGGCCGTGATAACAGGTGAGGAGTTGTTCAGCCTCGCCTGATGTCCGTACGCATGAAATTAAAGGTATGAGAAAATTCACCTTTTAATCGTGATTCTACGAGAGCCTGTGCACCTGTTGACGAAGCTGTAGCACTAGCTGGATTATTCGTGTGTCGCTTCATAGTGTGTCCACAGACGTGTAAATACACTCCTGGAAATGGAAAAAATAACACATTGACACCGGTGTGTCAGACCCACCATACTTGCTCTGGACACTGCGAGAGGGCTGTACAAGCAATGATCACACGCACGGCACAGCGGACACACCAGGAACCGCGGTGTTGGCCGTCGAATGGCGCTAGCTGCGCAGCATTTGTGCACCGCCGCCGTCAGTGTCAGCCAGTTTGCCGTGGCATACGGAGCTCCATCGCAGTCTTTAACACTGGTAGCATGCCGCGACAGCGTGGACGTGAACCGTATGTGCAGTTGACGGACTTTGAGCGAGGGCGTATAGTGGGCATGCGGGAGGCCGGGTGGACGTACCGCCGAATTGCTCAACACGTGGGGCGTGAGGTCTTCACGGTACATCGATGTTGTCGCCAGTGGTCGGCGGAAGGTGCACGTGCCCGTCGACCTGGGACCGGACCGCAGCGACGCACGGATGCACGCCAAGACCGTAGGATCCTACGCAGTGCCGTAGGGGACCGCACCGCCACTTCCCAGCAAATTAGGGACACTGTTGCTCCTGGCGTATCGGCGAGGACCATTCGCAACCGTCTCCATGAAGCTGGGCTACGGTCCCGCACACCGTTAGGCCGTCTTCCGCTCACGCCCCAACATCGTGCAGCCCGCCTCCAGTGGTGTAGCGACAGCCGTGAATGGAGGGACGAATGGAGACGTGTCGTCTTCAGCGATGAGAGTCGCTTCTGCCTTGGTGCCAATGATGGTCGTATGCGTGTTTGGCGCCGTGCAGGTGAGCGCCACAATCAGGACTGCATACGACCGAGGCACACAGGGCCAACACCCGGCATCATGGTGTGGGAAGCGATCTCCTACAATGGCCGTACACCACTGGTGATCGTCGAGGGGACACTGAATAGTGCACGGTACATCCAAACCGTCATCGAACCCATCGTTCTACCATTCCTAGACCGGCAAGGGAACTTGCTGTTCCAACAGGACAATGCACGTCCGCATGTATCCCGTGCCACCCAACGTGCTCTAGAAGGTGTAAGTCAACTACCCTGGCCAGCAAGATCTCCGGATCTGTCCCCCATTGAGCATGTTTGGGACTGGATGAAGCGTCGTCTCACGCGGTCTGCACGTCCAGCACGAACGCTGGTCCAACTGAGGCGCCAGGTGGAAATGGCATGGCAAGCCGTTCCACAGGACTACATCCAGCATCTCTACGATCGTCTCCATGGGAGAATAGCAGCCTGCATTGCTGCGAAAGGTGGATATACACTGTACTAGTGCCGACATTGTGCATGCTCTGTTGCCTGTGTCTATGTGCCTGTGGTTCTGTCAGTGTGATCATGTGATGTATCTGACCCCAGGAATGTGTCAATAAAGTTTCCCCTTCCTGGGACAATGAATTCACGGTGTTCTTATTTCAATTTCCAGGAGTGTATCTGATTTAGGCAAGCTTAAAGTTATTGTCATGGTAGTAAATACTCCGCCCAACTCGGACAAGAATGACTTTAGTAATATGATTTTTGTATTGATCGAACTGAGGAGCATAGAACTATCGCTAAATAAATTGTAGAAGTGACATATTCAACACTTCATGTAAATTATCAGCTTTACTACATCTATATTAAATGCTGTTAATGTCAATGAATTATTAAATTACGTTTCTCGTACAATGCTGTCAGGTTTCGGTCCATCTGAGAGTTTCTCCTCCTCCCTTACAATACGAATTTTTTTTTGGTCATCAGTCTACTGACTGGTTTGATGCGGCCCGCCACGAATTCCTTTCCTGTGCTAACCTCTTCATCTCAGAGTAGCACTTGCAACCTACGACCTCAATTATTTGCTTGACGTATTCCAATCTCTGTCTTCCTCTACAGTTTTTGCTCCCTACAGCTCCCTCTAGTACCATGGAAGTCATTCCCTCATGTCTTAGCAGATGTCCTATCATCCCGTCCCTTCTCCTTATCAGTGTTTTCCACATATTCCTTTCCTCTCCGATTCTGCGTAGAACCTCCTCATTCCTTACCTTATCAGTCCACCTAATTTTCAACATTCGTCTATAGCACCACATCTCAAATGCTTCGATTCTCTTCTGTTCCGGTTTTCCCACAGTCCATGTTTCACTACCATACAATGCTGTGCTCCAGACGTATATCCTCATAAATTTCTTCCTCAAATTAAGGCCGGTATTTGATATTAGTAGACTTCTCTTGGCCAGAAATGCCTTTTTTGCCATAGCGAGTCTGCTTTTGATGTCCTCCTTGCTCCGTCCGTCATTGGTTATTTTACTGCCTAGGTAGCAGAATTCCTTAACTTCATTGACTTCGCGACCATCAAACCTGATGTTAAGTTTCTCGCTGTTCTCATTTCTACTACTTCTACTAATACGATACTAAGTTATAATTAAGAGTTACGAGTTAAATTTTATACTAAGCTGATTATTTTACAGTCTCTCGCAATGAGTGTCCAACAAATCCAAGTAGTGGGATATTAATTTAGTTCTTTTCTTTCTGCCTTTAACTTATAGAATTTACTGAGATGCATGAGTTCCTGGGAACTGGGCAGAATTCTGTTCGTCTCTTGCTCTAGAATAAACGGAGAGTTGTTGCGAGACCCTGCTGGGAGGACTGTCCGGCGAGCGGGGCCCGAAAGACAGGCGGGTAGCCCTGTGCGAAGAGGGAGTCACGGTCTGGTTTTGCTGGCACTGTGAGGATCTCATAGAAGGGTCCGATCGCCGACTCAGGCGTTAGCGTTTGGAAGACAGTATGGAGTAGTGGAAGTAGGGTGCAATGGAGCGCTGACCGCGAGATAAGCACAAGTGGGTCCTAACTGAGATACGACTGGCAGCCTGGCGCCAGTGGTCGCAGTCAGTCAGCAGTCCACTGCACGCAGCAAGCGGCTACACGGGTAGCAGGGGTTGTATGGCGTGGACTGGGCAGTTTTTTAGGTTAGATGGCCTCGGGCAAGTACAGAAAGGGCAACAGCCTCAAAGGGTGTGGGGCAAAGTCAGGACATGCGGGGACCAAGCAGCAATCGGTATTGTAATTGTAAACTGTCGAAGCTGCATTGGTAAAGTACCGGAACTTCAAGCGCTGATAAAAGCACCGAAGCTGAAATCGTTATAGGTACAGAAAGCTGGCTGAAGCCAGAGATGAATTCTGCCGAAATTTTTACAAAGGCTCAGACGGTGTTTAGAAAGGATAGATTGCATGCAACCGGTGGTGGCGTGTTTGTCGCTGTTAGTAGAAGTTTATCCTGTAGTGAAGTAGAAGTGGATAGTTCCTGTGAATTATTATGGGTGGAGGTTACACTCAACAACCGAGCTAGGTTAATAATTGGCTCCTTTTACCGACCTCCCGACTCAGCAGCATTAGTGGCAGAACAACTGAGAGAAAATTTGGAATACATTTCACATAAAGCCAGAGATAAATTCTGCCGAAATTTTTACAAAGGCTCAGACGGTGTTTAGAAAGGATAGATTGCATGCAACCGGTGGTGGCGTGTTTGTCGCTGTTAGTAGAAGTTTATCCTGTAGTGAAGTAGAAGTGGATAGTTCCTGTGAATTATTATGGGTGGAGGTTACACTCAACAACCGAGCTAGGTTAATAATTGGCTGCTTTTACCGACCTCCCGACTCAGCAGCATTAGTGGCAGAACAACTGAGAGAAAATTTGGAATACATTTCACATAAATTTTCTCAGCATGTTATAGTCTTAGGTGGAGATTTCAATTTACCAGATATAGACTGGGACACTCAGATGTTTAGGACGGGTGGTAGGGACAGAGCATCGAGTGACATTATACTGAGTACGCTATCCGAAAACTACCTCGAGCAATTAAACAGAGAACCGACTCGTGGAAATAACATCTTAGACCTACTGATAACAAACAGACCCGAACTTTTCGACTCTGTAAGTGCAGAATAGGGAATCAGTGATCATAAGGCCGTTGCAGCATCCCTGAATATGGAAGTTAATAGGAATATAAAAAAAGGGAGGAAGGTTTATCTGTTTAGCAAGAGTAACAGAAGGCAGATTTCAGACCACCTAACCGATCAAAACGAAAATTTCTGTTCCGATACTGACAATGTTGAGTGTTAATGGAAAAAGTTCAAGGCAATCGTAAAATGCGTTTTATACAGGTACGTTCCGAGTAAAAATGTGAGGGACGGGAAAAACCCACCGTGGTTCAACAACAAAGTTAGGAAACTACTGCGAAAGCAAAGAGAGCTTCACTCCAAGTTTAAACGCAGCCAAAACCTCTTAGACAAACGGAAGCTAAACGATGTCAAAGTTAGCGTAAGGAGGGCTATGCGTGAAGCGTTCAGTGAATTCGAAAGTAAAATTCTATGTACCGACTTGACAGAAAATCCTAGGAAGTTCTGGTCTTACGTTAAATCTGTAAGTGGCTCGAAACAGCATATCCAGACACTCCGGGTTGATGATGGCATTGAAACAGAGGATGACACGCGTAAAGCTGAAATACTAAACACCTTTTTCCAAAGCTGTTTCACAGAGGAAGACAGCACTGCAGTTCCTTCTCTAAATCCTCGCACAAACGAAAAAATGGCTGACATCGAAATAAGTGTCCAAGGAATAGAAAAGCAACTGGAATCACTCAACAGAGAAAGTCCATTGGACCTGACGGGATACCAATTCGATTCTACACAGAGTACGCGAAAGAACTTGCCCCCCTTCTAACAGCCGTGTACCGCAAGTCTCTAGAGGAACGGAAGGTTCCAAATGATTGGAAAAGAGCACAGGTAGTCCCAGTCTTCAAGAAGGGTCGTCGAGCAGATGCGCAAAACTATAGGCCTATATCTCTGACATCGATCTGTTGTAGAATTTTAGAACATGTTTTTAGCTCGAGTATCATGTCGTTTTTGGAAACCCAGAATCTACTCTGTAGGACTCAACATGGATTCCGGAAACAGCGATCGTGTGAGACCCAACTCGCTTTATTTGTTCATGAGACCCAGAAAATATTAGATACAGGCTCCCAGGTAGATGCTATTTTCCTTGACTTCCGGAAGGCGTTAGATACACTTCCGCACTGTCGCCTGATAAACAAAGTAAGAGCCTACGGAATATCAGAGCAGCTGTGTGGCTGGATTGAAGAATTTTTAGCAAACAGAACACAGCCTGTTGTTATCAATGGAGAGACGTCTACAGACGTTAAAGTAACCTCTGGCGTGCCACAGGGGAGTGTTATGGGACCATTGCTTTTCACAATATATATAAATGACCTAGTAGATAGTGTCGGAAGTTCCATGCGGCTTTTCGCGGATGATGCTGTAGTATACAGAGAAGTTGCAGCATTAGAAAATTGTAGCGAAATACAGGAAGATCTGCAGCGGATAGGCACTTGGTGGAGGGAGTGGCGACTGACCCTTAACATAGACAAATGTAATGTATTGCGAATACATAGAAAGAAGGATTCTTTACTGTATGATTATATGATAGCGGAACAAACACTGGTAGCAGTTACTTCTGTAAAATATCTTGGAGTATGCGTGCGGAACGATTTGAAGTGGAATGATCATATAAAATTAATTGTTGGTAAGGCGGGTACCAGGTTGAGATTCATTGGGAGAGTCCTTAGAAAATGTAGTCCGTCAACAAAGGAGGTGGCTTACAAAACACTCGTTCGACCTATACTTGAGTATTGCTCATCAGTGTGGGATCCGTACCAGATCGGGTTGACGGAGGAGATAGAGAAGATCCATAGAAGAGCGGCGCGTTTCGTCACAGGGTTATTTGGTAACCGTGATAGCGTTACGGAGATGTTTAACAAACTCAAGTGGCAGACTCTGCAAGAGAGGCGCTCTGCATCGCGGTGTAGCTTGCTCGCAAGGTTTCGAAAGGATGCGTTTCTGGGTGAGGTATCGAATATATTGCTTCCCCCTACTTATACCTCCCGAGGAGATCACGAATGTAAAATTAGAGAGATTCGAGCGCGCACGGAGCCTTTCAGACAGTCGTTCTTCCCGCGAACCGTACGCGACTGGAACAGAAAAGGGAGGTAATGACAGTGGCACGTAAAGTGCCCTCCGCCACACACCGTTGGGTGGCTTGCGGAGTATAAATGTAGATGTAGCCTCGTAAAAGCTTTTATGAACGAAGAATGTAGGAAACAGAGCTCTCGGCCGAGATAAAATCATTCCCAGCCTCATGCCACTTGGAGCTACGTGTTCTGTTTGAGCTCGCTTTCGTGTGGGGGAGGTAAAACGTGCTTGTGTCTAGGTATGTAAATGGAGTAGTGGAAAATTTTAGGTGTGCATCCAGCCCTTTTTTGGTAGTCGCACTGGTTACGGAGATTTTGGTTGGGAGCCATATTTGGCATCTACATCTACATAGATACTCCGCAAGCCACCGTACGGTGTGTGAAGGAGGGTTCTGTGTACCATTATTAGTCATTCCCTCCCTTGTTCCACTCACAAATAGAGCGAGGGAAAAACGACTCTGTATGCCCCCGCAGAAGCCCTAATTTCTCGTCTCTTGTCTTCACGGTACTTAATCGCAGTGTAAGTTGGCGGCATTAGAATCGTTCGAAAGTCAGCTTCAGATTCCGGAACTCTAATAAATTTTTTCAGTAGTGTTCCTCCAGGGATTCCCATTTAAGTACCCGAAGCATCTACGTGACACTTAGGTGTTGTTCGATCCTACTGGTAGCAAATCTAGCAGTCCCCCTCGGAATTGCTTCGATGTCTTCCATCAATCTGACTTGGTACGGATGCCAAACACTCGAGCGGTACTCAAAAATGGATCGCACCAGCGTCCTAAATGCGGTCTTCTTTACATGTGAACCGCACTTTCCTAAAATTCTCCCATTAAACCGAAGTAAACCATTCGATTTCCATACCACAGCTCTCACATGTTCGTTCCATTTCATGTCGCTTTGCAACGTTAGGCCCAGATATTTATACAACTCGACAGTGTCAAGCAGGACACTGGTAATAATGTATCCGAGCATTATAGGTTTGGTCTTCCTACGCATCCGCGTTAACATACATTTTTCCACATTTAGCGCGAGCTGCCACTCATCACACCGACTATAAATTTTCTCTAAATCGTCTTATATCTTCCTACAGTCGCTCAACTTCCACACCTTACCGTACTCTCCAGCATCATCAGCAAACAACAGCAGATTGCTGCCCATCCGGTCCACCAAATCATTTATGTATATAGAGAACAAAAGCAGTCCTATCACACTTCCCTGGGGCAAGCCTGACGATACCCTTGTCTCTGGGCCGGCCGGTGTGGCCGTGCGGTTCTAAGCGCTTCAGTTTGGAACCGCGTGACCGCTACGGTCGCAGGTTCGACTGCCTCGGGCATGGATGTGTGTGATGTCCTTAGGTTAGTTAGGTTTAAGTACTTCTAAGTTCTAGGGGACTGATGACCTCAGATGTTAAGTCCCATAGTGCTCAGAGCCATTTGAACCATTTGAACCTTGTCTCTGGTGAACACCCACCGTCGAGGACAACAATGTGCGTTCTATTACGTAAGAAGTATTCAGGCCACTCACATATCTCTTCGTTACCAGACTGCAATGGAATTGTGTCAAATGATTTTCGGAAATCTAGATATATGGAACCAGCCTGTTGCTCTTTATCCACAGTTCGCAGTATATCATGTGAGAAAATGGAAAACTGAGTTCCGCACGAGCTGTGCTTTCTAAAACCTTGCTGATTCGTGGACATAAGCGTCTCAGTCTCAAAAAAAGTTTATTATTTTTGAACTGAGAATATTTTCAAGGAATCTGCAGCAAACTGAAATCAGTCCACCCACCCCACCGTCATCTCACACCGATCCCAGGGTTATAAATTCAACCATAGTCTTGCCTCCTTATTCCGAATTACATGTCATATTTCATAGTTTTTTTCAGAGTAATTCGACACTGATGTAGTCTTATTTTCTCTTCCATGAAAGATCGAACATGACAAAATGTGTTTCAAGCCCTATGAGCCGCTTGTCGTGACCTGAATTTTATATTGCTTCTTAATTAATAAAACCATTTACTGGTTGAATAGTTACCTAAGTTACTAGCAACTGATGTTAATATGATCCTTCAACCACAACGTAGCGTTCCGCCCACTATGAATTGCATATTGAATTCCAAGTAACATCTTAATACCGCTTCCCTAATGCTCACAAATTTAGTGAACGCTGAAGTTCATGGGGGCCCTAGCAGCATGTCACGAACTGGTACGAACATTAAGTTACGTACAACTCGAGAGGGCATACTAACATAAAAGGCGAATCCCTGCCTGGATATTTTTAATGAGAACTGTAGGCTCTTTCGAAACGTGTTTAGAAATTTTATAGGCAAGCAAACGTTAGAGTCATTACCAAGATTATTTTGTCGGAACTGCTGATTTCATTGGCAAAAGTGAGAATTTTACAGGCAAATTGTCCTTCATCTGATAGAACGGACGAGCACAATTTTTTCCTAATTTGTGGTTTTATTTCAGCTTGTGTGTTTCGTCTAACCACATTGTTTCGTTTCGGCGTTCTTAGGCGTACAAGGGCGTGATTCCATCAATGTGCTTCATAGGACAGTAGGCAGGTCCTGCGAGAGATTAGGGACGGAATTAATGTCAGATTTCATATGGTTCAAATGGCTCTGAGCACTGTGGGACTTAACATCTGAGGTCATCAGTCCCCTAGAACTTAGAACTGCTTAAACCTGACTAACCTAAGGACATCACACCATCCATGCCCGAGGCATGATTCGAACCTGAGCTGGTGACAGAGGCGGTAGATAATGTTCATGAAGCTTGCGAGGGTAAATGTCCAGTGCCGATGTGTAAACGGAAGAAATAAAGGAGTTCTTACGGTTCAAGGAACAGCAAGGAACAATTAATCAAAGGCATATGTTAGGGGCAGCAGGCACTATGGCTGAATTGAGTTCCGGCCCACAATCATGTGTAGATTATGCAGCTGGGGCAGAGCCATCTCGATCTTTGATTCATCAGAGGTTAGAGCGGACTACGTTTCAGGCGTCTCATATGCCGATATGCATCCTGGGACCTGTAGCGCAACGAAGTCATCGGAAGCAGAACCCTTCGATTATAAGCACTGTTTCATAGTCAGGAATTTGCAGATCTTGAGGGAGAACAACTGAACAATTAGGCTTCTCATTACCTCCCATATTTCCCTTACGCCACCAGTTTGAATAGGTCTGCAGTTATTTAGAAGGAGAAATTGCAGGAAGGATGCGAAAGGTAGCCTGTAGATGTAAGATGTATCAAGAATTCAGAGATGCATTTCTGTCAAGCAGCAGGTGTGTGGAGGCACAATCTATGGTGAAGGAAGAAATAATGATGCCGTGGAATTTTGTGAGCTTTGAAATACGTGGCCTGTAAAGTAATTTGAACAAATGTCATGTAAGAATCAAGATTTAGACACACCGTTAATTCTTGCAGCACTGATACGGTTGTGCTGTATGACGTAGCTACCACACTATCAACAAACACTGGTACGCGGTGCACAGACAGGGAAGAGACCTCTAAGTCCTTGCTACAAGGGTTATAGCGCGTCAATAGTGAAAGTAATACCGGCGCATGGCTGAGAGTTAATGAGCGGTACACCGCGTCACCACAGATTCTCCATGATAGGAGATGAGGGTAATCGATCTCTTGCCGGCCGCGGTGGTCTAGCGGTTCTAGGCGCTCAGTCCGGAACCGCGAGACTGCTACGGTCGCAGGTTCGAGTCCTACCTCGGGCATGGATGTGTGTGATGTCCTTAGGTTAGTTAGGTTTAAGTAGTTCTAAGTTCTAGGTGACTGATGACCACAGATGTTAAGTCCCATAGTGCTCAGAGCCATTTGAACCATTTTTTAATCGATCTCGTGGGAGCAGACCATAATCAGTAAATCAACCTAATAAAAAAACCTGCGGTGATTTCAAGGGAAATGGGAGTAACAAGGTAGAAATGAGATGATGGACATGGTGGAGAGAGGCAAGGGGCGTAGGTGGTCGAGATTTGGTCTCCTAATAGTCAGTAAACGCAAGTCAACAATGACGGGAAAATACCATGGGGACGAGGGAACAACGCGGAGTTGTCGATAGTTTTGCGGTCGGCAACATGGACTGGCTGAGATATGACCATACTACAGATGAATTATTAGAGGAGAAAGAGAGTGAGGTTCAAAATGGTTCAAATGTCTCTAAGCACTATGGAACTTAACATCTGAGGTCATCAGTCCCCTAGACGTAGAACTACTTAAACTTAATTAACCTAAGGACATCATACACATCCACGCACGAGGCAGGATTCCAACCCGCGACTGTAGCAGCAGCGCGGTTCCGGACTGAATCGACTAGAGCCGCTCGGTCACAGAGGCCGGCTAAAAAGAGTGAGGGAATGCAGAACCTGCATCACGCCATTATTATTCCAATAAAAGGGGCAGTGAGTCAGCTTTCAGCGATCTCAGAAGAAGCTTTCAACTGTTGATTGCTGGAAAAGGGCTGCCCCGTGTTACTGCTACAGAAAATTGAAGTTAAAGGGACGACAGCAGGAAATAGTACAGAGGTGAATCGTCAGGTCTGGTTGGAGTTTGTCAGTGACAAACACTGAAAAAAAATTCTGAGTATTTTCAAAGTTGTTAGTAAGTGTAATATCAGTATTTGGAATGGATTTATGTGGGAACACGAGGCTTTCTTGAACTTGGGACGTAGTGAAAATACTCTGAGAAAATGGGAATTTATGACAATATGATCTGAAGAACAGGCAACTCGGGTGCAGATCGCTTCAGACTGTCTGAATTCTTCTATTGAGGTCAGTGATGTAGACACAGAAGAAGGGAGGATACTGATTGTGTAGGCATGAGGAGGAATAAGATGTGATTCCGAAGACTATAAAAATACTGAAACGGGAATTAGGGATATAGTTACTGGAATACGGGGCATCAAAGAAGAAGATAAAAAGGAGCTACTGACGATTATGGAAAAAAAATTGGGGAGTATTTTCGGCTTTACTGGGGTTAATTAAAAGCTTTCAATGTAAATTTAAAGTAAAGGAGCATACTAAATTTTTCTCACGCCATTACGCCATATTATTGGCAAGAAAAAAAAATGTATTTGAAGAAATCTGGGTCAGGATCGATCAAGGGACAACTGTAGCAATGGTATCGTCTTATAACAGCCCCTTATTGACAGTCCCGAAGAAATATGGTAAAATTAGGCTTGTTTTGGACTAATGCCAAATTAGCAGCGTTATGAAGTGGAGGGAGAACGTTCTGAGAGCCTGGAAGAGGTACTTCGAAAGTTTCAGAGAGTACATGTTTTCTCATCTGTCGATTTGAGGTCAGGGTATTGGCAGTCTGAACTAGAACCGTCCTGCCGAAAATTACACGGCTTTCCTAGTATTTGGACACTGCTACCAACTGTATCTTCGGCAGCTTTTATTCGCGGTTTGAATAGTACCATTGAGGAATCTTTGAGTGGCCGGGTAACATGGTGTGTTGACGACATTTTAATAGCGCAACACACCTGGAGACACCAGAGTGGTGTACTGGACAGACTTCTTAGTGCATTGTGGATCCACGATGTAACTGCAAATTTAGAAAAATCGAAATTTGGATCACCTAGAACATATTATTGTATGAAATGAAACTTTGCCAGATTCGTCCAATACTGATGCAATAAGATTTTTCCCAGCACCGGGAATGAAGCAACACTTATGTTGTTGCCGGTTTTTAATAAATTTCTACAAGCATTTTTATTTTATTAGGACTCTAACATTTCTTTAACATTATCAGATTCATTTTAGTGAATTATTAAATTTTTTTTCTCGTACAATATGTAGCTTCGTTGCCAAATTATCAACTTCTCATATTAAAAATAAAAATTTTATACATGGCTTCAAGCAAATGTAAGAATGAAATTTTCGAAAAACTGACATTGACAATTACTCTTGACAGTGATTTAAGGGAAAGAATAGGCTTAATTTAAGCAGTGAACCTTACCTGATCTAAGGCGACCGTTTCTGCGTTGTCCTCAAAGACTTTCGAATAATGAGAGACGCCTGGAACAAACAGAGAAAGTAGTTAAATCCACAAACTGACATACATGGATAAATTATACAATAAACTGACAAATTAGAAGTAATCTTACTCTAGCACTTTAAAAATTTTGGCAGCTACTGATGGAAGTGTATAGGATGTTCCATGGTGATAAAGTTTCGGAGCTTTGGGAGAAGTGCAAGTTTATCAAAAGCAGATTTTAAATTTTAGTCCTTAAATGAATGAGTCTAAATTTACGAAGTCAGACATTCTGCGGGATCTTAGGACTCGTTGTTTCCACGCTGTAATAAAGTGGTTGGTTGTATACTCGTGAACAGTGTTGTAGGCAAATCCAACCCACACGTTTGCGTACATAGTTAAAGGTAGAAACAGGAAGCTCCACGAATGCATGGAGTAATGCGAATACTGACATGACCAGTCCTATTGTAACGCTCTGTAATGCTGCGGTTCGAGTTTGCAAGATAGAGTGTACCGATCATTAGGCTTAGTGTGATGGCAGTGTAGATGATTGCAGAACTGAATTGATTGTGGTAATTTAACATGTTCTTTTACACCAAGTAACGAAGTAGGAGACATACGACCCACATATTTACACGGCTGTTCCGACTGTATTACAACGAACGAACTTCATGGACTCTCAACGTTGAAGAATAAGTGGTTGTTCACTTGGCCGAGGACCCTTTCATTAGCACTCGGTGAACTGGAATGGGTGTTGTACATAGCAGCGTGTGGACACTAATAGGGCAACAACATCTACATTATTATTCATAGAAAGTGCACTTTTTATATGCTGTCGAATTCAGCCTCATTTCTTTTAGCCGACGGAAGTCGCGACGCTATGTGATTGGTCTCACTTCACTACGTATGTAATTTTCTTGCACGGAACTTGTTTTTCAACATATGGAGTGACTAGTAGTCACTATAGTCATTATGGGCCTTCGAGAATCCCCACTCACGACCCAGCATATTCAATAATTAGTGAATAGGGCCATACGTGTTGTCCATGTGCCTAACTGCCACAGTGTACACTGTGTTCCCAAGGGACATTCCGCACAAAGATTATGAGGGTCTAGACATTTATAAGTTTTAGTATGAGACGGTTGTAATTTAATATTCCTGTACGCTCGGTACTAAACAAGAAAGAGTAAACGTTATATATTATGACTTTGATGTAGTATGAATAACCATTAAAAAGGTTTCAATTTTGATAATCAATGACTCATTTAACTAACATGTACGAAAGTAAGCATTTGCTTGTATTTCATAATTTCTGTTTGAAGTATACGTTGTTCTTCGTGCGGTGTTGCGGACACAATGAAGGTTGCTGTGACGTCAGGACAAGTGCAGCAAAGACCCCAACGTTGTAAGTCATTTCACGGAACACTTCAAGCAAAGGCGTTCCTTGGAAGAATGTTAACAGTGTTATACGTAAAAAGAATGTATTTTGGGCAGAAGAGAAAGTCTAAAGTTGAAAAGCGCTACGTATCTGAAATATGGCAATAAATCTGTTTGTTACATGGAAATTCTCGGTTCCTCGTTGTAATAAACTTGAGTTACTCCAATACGTTTGCATTGAGGATAAGAAAGTGGAGAAGGATTCTGCAGGAATAGAAGACACATAAGTTTATGCTGCCGTACCGTTGCATGATATCCCACTTTATCTTCGTGTAGATACGTGATCCAATATGGAACCCCAGCCAAGTCTGCAAATTTTTTTCACCAACATCTATATCAGACGTTCTCTTAATGGAGGGTAGGCAGTCAGTGAGGGTCATGTTTTGTGACCAACTCGTTCACTTTACTTGAAACTACGTCAGTTCTTCTGGTGGATTCTTAAAAAAAGTTTTGTGTATGGAGTGGCTCTCGAGACTAATGACGGTCTTGTGGTAAGAATTACCACTGCCTGTTACTTTGTTTGGTCAACAACATAATTGTTCAAATGAGTATGACGGAACACAATACGATGTCTGCATAGAATCAGCAGGACGCTGCTTTGAACAACTATTGCACAAGGAGGGACTTTTACAAATTTTACAGATAAATGTGACGATAGCAGAAATGTTTCTATTTGGTTTCTTAGTATCGCAAGCAGACCAGATGTAAATGTGAAATTTCCTTACTTCGTTTGTAACTGTCGATTCAGTCTATGCCACGATTGTTACGGCACAGCTGAGGTCCCGCACCGTTCAGCAGGTGGCGCCAGAGGTGTTGGAAGTCTTCTCGCTGCGAGGGAGAGGGCACTGGAAGCATCAGAGGACTGCGCAGTTAGCGCCGCCGGTGTCACTGAACTGGCGACCGGAGCGACAGTGTGTTTGTTGTCTGTCGCAGGCGGCGGAACGAGTGGCTCACCGAGGCAGTGGCGACAGGAAGACGCCCGCTGGCTGGCGGCTTACGAGGCAGCAGGGGGGCAGCGCCGTGGTCAGGGAGGAACAAGCACAGGACAGCGGTTCCCGTCGCACGCAACATTGCCGATGGAAGCGTGTCGGTCTGTTTGGAACCTGCTGCATGCGGAGTCTTGTTGTTGGAATGCACATGCAGTGCCTGTGCTGTGACTGTGCCCTGCACATGAGTCTCCGAGTGAAACACTCTTCTACTTTACTGCCAGTGCGTGTGGAATGTTAGATACTACAACCCACATTCGTAGAGTAGTTCTGATTTCTTGTTGAAGTTACGGAATTCGGTGCTTCTATTTATGCTTCATTTTTGAAGATATTGTTGCCTGAAATTTTGCCTGTGTATATACCTAATTCTTCTTATATTATTACTGGTTTTTTTATAGCGTTTCTTATGTATAGGTCTCTGAGGATATTTTCTTTTTATTGTATTATAGCTGTTTATATCAGTCACTTAGCTTGTGTATAAATGTTTGTGCATATTTAATTTTTGTTTTATTACTAGGTGTCCCGACCACACATTACTGTAGCTTAATTTGGGAAAATGGCAAAGAAAGAAAAGAGAAAGAACCTATTTCTAATACATATGGCAATTGGATATACCGTTACACCCTAATCTCTCTCCTCCCCCCCCCCACCCCCCAATGTTTCCATCAATCTCCTCCTCCCCCCTTCTCTGTTCATCTTCTCCTCTCTCCTCTCTCTCCATTTCTTCCTGCCTACCCTCTCACCCCTTCTCTCTGTCCACTACCTCCTCCCCCTCTCTCCATTCATTTTCTTCCCCCTCTTTCCATCTCCTCCTGCCTCCTCTTTCTATCCATCTCCACCTTTTCGTTTTCTATGTACATATCCTAGCACCCCTCTGTCCATTACCCATCTCCTCTTCCTCCCTCTCTCTGACAATGAGTCCTGGAGCAGTATTCTAATCATAGCCCAGTAAGCCATAAACACAAGTTTCCTGTTCGGCAACAAAGTTTATTATAATCCAAACGTTTATTACAGTTACGTGTAAAACTTTGAAGTAACTCTGTCGAATACTCACAGAGATTTTTGGTAACAATGTTTCCCCTTTATTCAAAGTCAGTCCGAATGTTCCTTAGAGTACTGTGTAAAAATTTGAAATAAATCGTCTAAATCGTTCAAGAAAGTTTTAAGATTTTCGGTCATAATATTTCCCCTTTATATATTACATATTTATTTACATATTACATATATTAGAAACGTGTATAGAAAGCACGCTAGTATTCGAATGCAACGTTGTGTATAAATTTCAAAGCAATCGGTGCTAAACTTTCGGAGGTGTATGATTTTGAACACATTCTTGTTTATAAAAGAGTTCTATTTCTTCTCGTTGCGAATAAAGTGAATATATATATATATATATATATATATATATATATATATATATATATATATATATATATTCGCAGTCAGTTCCACTCCATTGCCAATGCTGCTAAATCATACCACTGTATGAAATCATTACTGTACATGAGCTCCCTATTCTAAATCGATATATTTTTCCTTTTCCATCATCCAGGAATCTCTGTTTTATCATCACAGGAACTGCCTACAAGGCGTCGTCCTTTGCGATGTTAAACGTTTACCCGATGTTGCAACCGCTACTGACGGTCTCGGACGTTCCTTTGCATGCTGTCGCTAAAGCTCTGGAATATTTCGACAGCTCACTTTCTCGTCATTTTCATATGGTGCTGCTGATTCACGAGGATGATGATCATTTGCTAGATAGAAGTGTTGATAAGTTCCGGCGATATACTGTGAAAAGCCTCCTGAACTGTATGAAACTTTAAAAAAAAATAAACACTCATAAATACAGTATCTCAACAACATAAGGAATCGCTATTAGTAGCATGCTTTGGAGGCCACTTTATTTCTTGGTCAACTAGCAGAAGGTAGGATCCGCGAAGAAGTATTCTCAGAACTGCCTGGATAAAAGAGCTATAAGCTGAAACTAGGAACATAATTCTTGTATACATCTAAAAATTTGTTATCTCAAAATGAGTTTAAACTATAAAAATGTTTGAGATTGCGTTACTGTTTATCTGATAACATTTGACTCATTAAGTCAAATTGTAGCAATTTTTATTAGAATCGTGTGGCTGTAGGCTTGTTCGATATCGTCCTTTGACTTTTCTCGTCGTTCGTCAGACTTTTCATACCTGCGTGTCAGCTATACATAACACTCTCAATAATCTGCCCATAAACATATTATGATACACCCGCCAGGGGTCACCTTCGCCGACTCACGACGCCAGCAGCCCAAGAGAAAGCTAGACCCCATGCGGCGGACACTGAAATCATTCTGCAAACACGTAGTGGGTAGCCGGGCAGATGCCCTCTTGTTGCTTAACAATGGATACCTTGCAAAGAGCCTGGCGGACAATGAGAAGCGTGCCGAAAACTGATGGACTCCTGCAGACACAAATACGTCAAGAATGTCCAGTGGAGGCGTGTGAGTCTTCTGGCCTAGCAGCAGTTTCTCTTACCCGCCTGAAAAACCGAGAACGTGTTGAAAATTCAATGGTCCTGCATTCATAAACGGAGCTTAGACAACGACATTGCTTATAAATAACGAACGCCAGCAGACTTCTAGTCGAAGCACATCATGAGACAGTCCACGCCTCACGCAGAGATAACCATTAGAAAGAAGTGTTGTGTGTTTGCTTTTATAGCAATTTAGGAATGCAGGAAAACATAAAAAAAAATGTGTGACCAACGCTGGGAACAGTCTTGACGCTGAAATCGTGAGAAAGGCGCCAGTTCCCGTGCCACACACCAGCCCACGCAGTTTGTTGGGTGTAAGAGATGAATGAAGAGCGAAGAGAGTAGTCGGTGAGTCAGCGCGGAAGCAAGAGGACGTGGGGGCTCTTCCATCCATCCGACTGTCGCCGCTGCTGCGAGGCGACGGGCTGCGCCGACGTCTGGCGCCTCACGGCAGATAACCATAAAAAAATGCTGAGATGATTCATCCCACCCCTAAGTCCACTTAATAGCTGAGTCGTGTCCACACCCAGTCAAATCGGTCCAGAGATTTGTAATTTTTCTTTCATTTTATTTTGTGTGTAAACGTTACTGAAATAAATGCAGTCATTTCATGTTTTATTTACCGATACACTCTATTCCATTCACTTATCAATCCCTTAATCTTATAACCTTTTGTTTTTCTTTATTTCACTCAATTATTGATGTCAATTATAGACTCCCAACAAAGGGCAGTATAAATAGTAACACGCATGTCAATTTAAGCGAGAGATCAAAGATGGCAGGCCGCAGTGGCCGAGCGGTTCTAGGCGCTTCAGTCTGGAACCGCGCGACCGCTACGGTCGCAGGTTCGAATACTGCCCAGGTCATGGCTGTTTGTGATGTCCTTAGGTTAGTTAGGTTTAAGTAGTTCTAAGTTCTAGGGGACTGATGACCTCAGATGTTAAGTCCCATAGTGCTCAGAGCCATTTGAACCATTTTTTTAGATCAAAGATTCTCAATTCACTACATTTTTGCGCCAAACGTGAGGCGATCTCACTCTTAATTTGTATGCTCTGTGATATAATTACGAATTCATAATTCACTACATTATCCATATTGAAAAGATGGCAACTTTTAGAAATAATATATCAACGTACAATAGAGACGTCAGTCATCCTTATGGCATTTGGTGTTCTATTTTACATTGTACTGCATTACTGTTATCAACATCGTTTACAAGTTTTCAGCCTAAGTTATTAACTGAAACAGCTTTAACGGCTCTGGAAGCAATCGTTCATTGTTGGGATGCAAATCATTTGTTAGTATTCCTGTATGGGTAACAGCTGATACATCGTTTCCCATTGTAGCTGTTTGTCAGGCCCTCCTATAAATTTTCCATGTGTTACACTAGTTAAGCATCAGTAAATAATAGAGAAGATGCTGTACAAACTGGTACATTTGCTTTAAAAAAACTTTGTATCAGGGTATCTCCAAGTTCCTTCGTAATTTGGTTCTTTCAATTGTTCTGTTCTCCTTAAGCAATATTCAACGTTTTCAACCCGTGCGGGAAGCCGCGAGTGTCAGCACGTCGTTTTCCCGGAATCGAATACGCCCGGCGGTTCGCCACATCCGACTATGAGAATACGGGGACGGTACAAACGTTCCGCTTCAAGTTATACGATTAGCAAACGTTTAGGAAACGAACGTACAATTTCTCTTGGACAACACTACGTAGACACTTGGGGTACACAAAGTCCGTCCGGGAGGGGGGGGGGGGGTGGCAGGAGGGGGAGGGGCGGTATAGAGGTGATGACCGGAAGGGCAAACTACCACTCCATAATATTAATAGTCCCCGATCCGATAATAGCCCTGCCGACTCTGTGTAGCTACAGGATGTAAAGGCAGAAGAAAAAGAATGGCTAACGACACAACAAATAAGTATAAAACAGCAGTTCCAAGCACGACGTGTTTCATACCTCCTACAGATGGCTATCCAACGTTTCACCGCTAAGACTCAGAGCAACCCTGAATTTGACGTTCGCTGCCGCCAGGGGCAGGTCAACTCCCGTGTGTTATAGCCTCTCAACTTACGATGTGTTCTGTTAATCAACAGAGATTAATCACGGTAGAGCGAAATGAAGAAAAACCCGTTGAGACCATAGTACCGCACTTTTAGTCTTTATTTAACAAATTGCACACTGTGTGTAATCATAATTACATGGTCATCTTACTACGAAGGTCCAGGTCTAAAAATCCAACGTGTACCGCCTGATTCTTCTCGGATATGTGCCTCATATACACATGGAGGATGTGCCGCGTTAGGACTGTTACAATTGTAAGTAGGCTGTTTAGGTTTTTAAGTTGGTAACGTCACGTAGTGATCTGAATGAAAATCACTGCATGTGCTGTGTGAAGTCTGTAGCTGGTTGGCATTGTTGGAATATTCGCTATTGTAGTGTAGGGCAGCTGGATGTGAACAGCGCGTAGCGCTGGGCAGTTGGAGGTGAGCCGCCAGCGGTGGTGAATGTAGGGAGAGAGATGGCAGAATTTTGAGCGGACGATCTGGACGTGTGTCCGTCAGGAAAAGGAAATTTGTAAGACTATTAAGGTAAATACATTGTTTGTTCTCTACCATTTGCTAACTGTGCCTATCAGTAGTTAGTGCCTGCAGTAGTTAGAATCTTTTATTTAGCTGGTAGTATTGGCGCTCGCTGTATTGCAGTAGTGCGAGTAACGAAGATTTTTGTGAGGTAAGTGATCCATGAAAGGTATAGATTATTGTTACTCAGGGCCATTCTTTTGTGGGGATTATTGAAAGTCAGATTGCGTTGCGCTAAAAATATTGTGTGTCAGTTTAGTGATAATGAGAGAAATGTCTGAGTACGTTCAGTTTTGCTCAGCCGTTTGAAGGTCAAATAGCGTAGAGGTTTTCCAGCACTGTCACTTATAAATTTTTTTCTAAGGGGATGTTTCATAATGTTACCAGCCAGCTGTTTCTTTACACTTTCCGTTAAGAAGATAATCAGACTGCCAGTTTCTCAAGTCGTTAAATAGCACGCTTATTAGCTATTCAATGTTTTGAGACATTTTTAACATGCCTATTTGTCAGTAGCTAGTTTAGAATTGTGAACACTAAATAAAAGCATTGTCTGGAATGCACTGAGATAACAAAAGTGATGGGAGACCTCTTAATTTCGTGCCGGACCTTCTTTTGCCCAGCTTAGTGCAGCATCTGGACGTGCCATAGACTCAACAAATCGTTGGAAGTCCTCTGCAGAAAGAATGCATGGCTAACATGCTTCCTCTACAGCCGCCCACAACTGCAGAAGTGTTGCCCATGCACGATTTTGTGCACGAACTGACGTCTCGATTACGTTTCATAAATGTTCGCCGGCCGGGGTAGCCGAGCGGTTCTAGGCGCTACAGTCTGGAACCGCGCGACCGCTACGGTCGCAGGTTCGAATCTGCCTCGGGCATGGATGTGTGTGATGTCCTTAGGATAGTTACGTTTAAGTAGTTCTCTAGGGGACTGATGACCTTAGAAGTTGAGTCCCATAGTCTCAGATCCATTTGAACCATAAATGTTCGACGTGATCCATGTCGGGCGAACTGGGTGGCCAAATCACTCGCTCGAATACTGCAGGATGTTAGAATGTTCTTCAAACCAATCGCGAACAACTGTGGCCCGATGACATGGCGGACTGCCATCGATTAGAATTACATCGTTATTTGGGAACATGAAGTCCATACAAGGCTGCGAATGGACTCCAAGAAACCGAACATAACCATTTCCAGTCAATGATGGTTTCAACTGGACCAGAGGACCCAGTCCATTCCATTACAGAGACACCACCAGCTTGCACAGGGCCTTGTTGACAACTTGGTCAATGGCGTCCGCGCCACACTCTAGCCCCACCGTCATGTCTTACCAGCTGAAATCGGGACTCATCTGACCAGGCCAAGGCCAAATATCGCCTCACTGTCCTAACGGATATGTTCGTGTACTCCCTACATTGATTTCTGCGGTTATTTCACGCAGTGTTGCTTGTCTGTTGTAGTGACTACTACGCTGCTCTTGGTCGTTAAGTGAAGGCTGTCAGCGACAGCGTTATCCGTGTTGAGAGATAATGCCTGAAATGTGGTATTCTCGGTACAGTCTTGACACTGTCGATCTGCAAATATTGAATCCCTTACGATTTCAGAAACGGAATGACCCATGCCTTCAGCTCCAACTACCATCCCGTATTGAAAGTCTGTCAATTCCCGTCATGGTGCCACAATCACGTCGGAAACCTTTCCACATGACTTACCTGAGTACAAATGACAGCACCGCCAATGCACTGCACGTTTATACCTTGTCTACGTGATACTACCGCCATCTGTATATGTGCATATCCCTATCCCATGACTTGTGTCACCTGAGTGTATAAATTGTACTTTATACACACAGTAAGAAAATATCATCACTTCACTGCGGCTAATTTTAAATAATATATTCTGTTGGCCAGCACGGAAAACTGCTGTTTATTGAAAGATAAAGCGCGGATATTGTACACTGCTTGTTGTCTTAATCACTCCAAACAACAACATTTTTTAGAAGTTCAGATATGCTGTTCAGTAATCAAATATTTTATTGGATCAAACTGTAACTACACACGAATGACATTATCAAATTAGTGTTTTAAATGTAGAATGAATATAAATGGAGGGATATGACATGATTTACGCCGGCCAGAGATTTAGGACACTTATTTACTACTGTGGTTACCTACGAAAAATATCAGCCTTTGTGAGGCAAATATACATAACTCACGGCAAATGAAGAAGAAAAGTAATAGCAAGTTCCCTCGCACATAGATAAAACAAAAGTGCAGTCCTTGCACAGAATATTCCAACTCAGCGGATGTTCATTTGCACTTCCGTAATTCTCATTTTAGTAGTATATATTGATTTACTTATTACGTTTTAGTCTGACCAGATTAGGTCCCTCTCTTACGTCTGACCACTTTGGATTATTGCCTCTTTCATAAATTCTGGAAATGTCTTGGAAGACAGAATCTGAAATCAATGATAATCTCCTTGCGAATGAAGTTGTACAGGTCAGTTCAATAATGTGTAGGTAAACGGAATTGCTTCACTACCTTTTATCTGCAGTTTTCCTGCCTGAACTAAATAGTTGTTAGTCTCCTAGCTATGTAACCCACAGTCCACCTCTCACGATATGGACGAAGGTTAGTTTGGTATAACTCTGTTTACTCTCTCTACTATTCAATTTTTACTATTCAATTCTCGAAGGGTGTGCGGGAAACAATGCCAGTATGAACTCTGATTTGTGGTCATAGTCAATTTATGAAGTATACTTTTGGCGAAATAACTTGTTGCTTGATGTTTCTTGGAACGTAGCCCTTTGTAATTTCTTCAGTAATTCTCTCCATGCTGCGCAACGCCCCTCTTGTAGCGTTTGCGACTGCAGTTGATACAGGATGTTTCAAAAATGACCGGTATATTTGAAACGGCAATAAAAACTAAACGAGCAGCGATAGAAATACACCGTTTGTTGCAATATGCTTGGGACAACAGTACATTTTCAGGCAGACAAACTTTCGAAATTACAGTAGTTACAATTTTCAACATCAGATGGCGCTGCGGTCTGGGAAACTCTATAGTACGATATTTTCCACATATCCACCATGCGTAGCAATAATATGGCGTAGTCTCTGAATGAAATTACCCGAAACCTTTGACAACGTGTCTGGCGGAATGGCTTCACATGCAGATGAGATGTACTGCTTCAGCTGTTCAATTGTTTCTGGATTCTGGCGGTACACCTGGTCTTTCAAGTGTTCCCACAGAAAGAAGTCACAGGGGTTCATGTCTGGCGAATAGGGAGGCCAATCCACGCCGCCTCCTGTATGTTTCGGATAGCCCAAAGCAATCACACGATCATCGAAATATTCATTCAGGAAATTAAAGACGTCGGCCGTGCGATGTGGCCGGGCACCATCTTGCATAAACCACGAGGTGTTCGCAGTGTCGTCTAAGACAGTTTGTACCGCCACAAATTCACGAAGAATGTCCATATAGCGTGATGCAGTAATCGTTTCGGATCTGAAAAATGGGCCAATGATTCCTTTGGAAGAAATGGCGGCCCAGACCAGTACTTTTTGAGGATGCAGGGACGATGGGACTACAACATGGGGCTTTTCGGTTCCCCATATGCGCCAGTTCTGTTTATTGACGAAGCCGTCCAGGTCAAAATAAGCTTCGTCAGTAAACCAAATGCTGCCCACATGCATATCGCCGTCATCAATCCTGTGCACTATATCGCTAGCGAATGTCTCTCGTGCAGCAATGGTAGCGGCGCTGAGGGGTTGCCGCGTTTGAATTTTGTATGGATAGAGGTGTAAACTCTGGCGCATGAGACGATACGTGGACGTTGGCGTCATTTGGACCGCAGCTGCAACACGGCGAACGGAAACCCGAGGCCGCTGTTGGATCACCTGCTGCACTAGCTGCGCGTTGCCCTCTGTGGTTGCCGTACGCGGTCGCCCTACCTTTCCAGCACGTTCATCCGTCACGTTCCCAGTCCGTTGAAATTTTTCAAACAGATCATTTATTGTATCGCTTTTCGGTCCTTTGGTTACATTAAGCCTCCGTTGAAAACTTCGTCTTGTTGCAACAACACTGTGTTCTAGGCGGTGGAATTCCAACACCAGAAAAATCCTCTGTTCTAAGGAATAACCATGTTGTCTACAGCACACTTGCACGTTGTGAACAGCACACGCTTACAGCAGAAAGACGACGTACAGAATGGCGCACCCACACACTGCGTTGTCTTCTACATCTTTCACATCACTTGCAGCGCCATCTGTTGTTGAAAATTGTAACTACTGTAATTTCGAAAGTTTGTCCGCCTGAAAATGTACTGTTGTCCCAAGCATATTGCAACAAACGGTGTGTTTCTATCGCTGCTCGTTTAGTTTTTATTGCCGTTTCAAACATATCGGTCATTTTTGAAACACCCTGTATCAGCGTAATGCCCGAGCGCTTAGTAAACCAGCCTATTCCGAAACACGCCGCTCTGCTGCAGACCTTTTCTACTGTAGTAACCCTACCTGGTAAAGGTTCCATAATGACATATGGTATTTCAGGATCGGTCGAAAAAAATTTTGTACGCTACTTCTTTCGTAAACAGTAAGAGTCTTATAACAATATCTTAGGGTCATACCGAAATTTGCATTTCAACTTTCAAACTAATAAAAAATGTTCTAAAATGAAACAACTGGTGAAAGATTGCTTGCAAATTCAGAAGCTCAGAGTTCAAGTAGATCGAAAAAGCCTAATACTAACAGCAAAGTGGTAAGAACAATTACAATTTAGTGCGTGTGTCTCCAAGTGTGTAAGAGAGAGAGAGAGAGAGAGAGAGAGAGAGAGAGAGAGAGAGAGAGAGATGTGTTGTAGAAGCTTGTGAAGTTCAAAAGTTCACCTAGGTACGAGGCTGCCAATTGCTTCAGCAATTGTTTTGCTATCCAGGCATTAGACTCTAGATGTGATGAATATATTAAAACAAACATGTGGCATCTGGGAAAAATGTTCCGACACCATGTGAAGAAAGGACCCGCAGCGTTTATTGTCACGTGCATTCCTCTGCTTTTTTACTGGAGCCATTATTGATGCTACAGTGTGCAAAATGTTTTCCCTAAACAGTACTTCACTTCAGTGTATTTAACGGCATCACGACCTACCAAAAGCTGCAGTAACTGTGTATTTGTTCATCGGACAACGAGTTCTAGGCAAAGGGCCGTCTTCAAGTCAAAGCAACATTATATCAGCTTAAATGAATGTTCCTTTGCGTCAAGTACACAATTATTATCAGGGCACAGAACACGTGAGAATTTGGCCCAAATGTTTTCCAGTTTTTGCACCCTATATCTGACGGTTTACTGCTACCTTTTCTTGTTAAGTGGAATTAACCTTTTAGCTTTTTAATCCTTTTGCTCAACATCAGTGCTCAGTGTTGCTGTAATAACTTTGATGCTGTCGAGTAAAAATTACGCGAGATATTTTTCAAACATTTTCTGAAGCATTCCGCCACTTCAGTACTTTATGTAGCGGGACGATAGAGACCTTTGGGCGTGCTTTGACGGTTAACTTCCCATTCTAATGTTGTATTTATCTCATTAGACAATGCGACATTTTTTGAGCCAATTAACAAGACTGCGACGTCAGTGTCCGGTTCATCCTTCCAGTATGTATTCCATTAAGAGATTATTTGTTTCTGGTTTAAGTTCATGTTCTACTAACGAGCGAGATTAATCCTGCGACCTTCGACTCTGCCTTGAAAGTTTCCTCATAGTTAAGTAATTTTAAATATTCATTTTCATTTTAGGACCTGAAATCTTCATAACCACTGCAAGTGACCCATTCATGACTCTGAGGCGAACTACAATTGACAATCAGATAAGCTGGCCGGAGTGGCCGAGCGGTTCTAGGCGCTACAGTCTGGAACCGCGCGACCGCTACGGTGGCAGATTCGAATCCTGTCTCGGGCATGGATGTGTGTGATGTCCTTAGGTTAGTTAGATTTGAGTAGTTCTAAGTTCTAGGGGACTGATGACCACAGCAGTTAAGTCCCATTGTGCTCAGAGCCACTTGAACCATTTTTGACTATCAAATAAACCTAGGGTTTTCTGTTGTCTGATATCCCCTGTACGAACGTTAGTAGTTCTCTGTTATCAGAGTAAGTGCTCCTGGAATGTAACGCACTCCTTACCTCTGAAGAAGTATCCTACATTTCGCCATGTTATTGCGCAGGCGAAGCATTTTGCATCCGAGATGATATTGAAATGAACAAGGCCTGTGGTTAAAGCCATCCACCCAGTTCCAAATCAGTAGACCAAAACCAGTTCTATAGACGATGCTAAAAATATACTAAAAGTACAAGAAAAAGACTTGAACAGCATTTCGTAAGTGGCAGAAAACTCTGCTGGTAAATTAAAACGAAGAATAGCACTAAGACAGGCTGATGTCTGTTTCTTGTGGCAAGAACAGGGAAGAATTATTAAGTAAAAACTACTATTTACTCTGAGTCTGGGATACGAATGTAAGGTCTCAGGTATTACGTCAGAATTACAGCACCAGTGTAATATGGTGTACCTTACTGTAGGGAACAACATTCGGCCAGTGAAACAAAGCATGTAATTGTCAAAAATAAGACAGAAAAAGAACTCGCTTCGGAAATCATATAACGTCATACATAGTCTGTGCACTTTTACAGGACTGCGCCGAAAGGTCACTCAGGGCAGCCCCATGCCGTCGAGGTGTTGGCTTTAGTCGTGTTCTGATATTCGATCCTCAGAGAGCAGAGTACGAACTGAATTCTGGCCGCTGACGTCCGCATGTCACTACTCTCTGAAACACAAATATCCCTGAACGAAAACGTCACACAGTTGTTTCCGCGCGGTGCAGGAGAATAATGACATTCAATGTTGGCGTTTAAACGGCTTGGCGAATTATGGTACCGTACCATGTGTGCAATCCGGCTGGGCTGTATCCACAGCTGAATGACACATTGTGCGGTCTGAATGGACAGTCCCTATTGTCAACAAGAGAGCAATTGGGTTAACTTCGTGTGAATGCTTAGTTCAGCGATTCAGATAAAATGAAGCTTGCCTCCTCCTCCAACTCACACACACACACACACACACACACACACACACACACAGACACACATGTATACAGATATATATATGTACGGCTGTCCACGGACAAGAAAAGTAAATCCACCAGAGAAACACCAAAACGAGAAAAACTTTTTCTACAGCCAGCAGTAACTGTTTTGTCGACAGGGAAGGACCTACACGACATTAGGCAGTTGTTGGAACATTAATGTCTGCTTTAGAGACCATCACTTCTACCGCCTTAAAACTATATAAACGCTGCTGAATCTGGGTAACTATGCCACATCTAACGACGCAGTAAATAAACAGAAGCTAAGTATTACCTGAAGAAAATACCAGTTTTCTCTGTGTTTTTAAAAGCCTCGGGCTTACACTGAAACGTTTCCCTCTGTAATTTGTAGCGCAAGAGAAAGGTATGGGATATTACTGTTATGGAAACTTCTCCCAGTACGTCACGGAAAAGAAAGGTACTGATTATTGTGCAACTGCATTGCATGACGGGCAAGAGAAACGTTCAAAGTTGGCAAACTTGAGCAAAAAGCATAGATAAATGAAGTTAATCACGTATTCACGTAATTACGAGTTTAGTGTGTACCAATATCGTGAGGCACTATACCTCAAGCCCGTGAAGCGACTGACGACGTCATTTCTATACGGTAACTGACCGATCAACCTAACATGATATATGTAAGGAATGGAAAGAAATGATCGGCAACTCCATCTCATGGTGATCCTGCTTAGCGATATGGAATAGGTAACGAAAGAACTCGTAATGTTTTTCGCTCGTTCTACTCTCGAGAAATTCGTCGCCAATCCTTTCTTTATAGCCTCTAGAAAGAAAGATGCAAATATTCATCCAAAGTTATGAATATTATGATGGGGTATTATCAGGTTTCATACTACAACTAAATCCCACATGCACATTTAAAAAAAAATCTTATATTTTAGCTAAAGGCAAGGTACAAAGAAATGTGTGCTTACTCTGCAACAGCCACGCAAGAAAAGACACCACAGACTGGTGAGAAGAAATGAAATGCCATATCATTTGTTTTACAACGAAACATATACAGATTTCGTTTCCGTTTGGCCTCCTTAGGAAAAGTCTTTGACCAAGCGATTTTGTTATGATTTTAATTAAGAAATGAGTTTTTACGTGGAAAAACAAAAACCGAGTTTCACAATATATAAGAATGTTAATATGTTTCTATTGCTATTTTCCATCTGAATCTTAACACGATCATGCATTCATATGGGGGCAATGTATTTACCGTATTTCATGGTTAGCACATATAACATTGTAACAGACTTACTGTTCTCCAATCATAAGATAAAAAGGTGAAACGAGTGACGATGCATAAATTACCACTGTAGAATATGTTTTTCGGGCAAAGGAGAGAATGGTGTATGATAACTCTATATTACATACATTGCTGTGCTAAGTGTTGTGTTTAAGGACATAAATGTACGAAAGACAAATATGTAAGATAAATACTTATGAAACAATTTATCAGGTTTTAGACAAGTAATTTATACAGCAGAGTTTAATAGAAGAGAGAGATGAGTGACATCAGTTATAGACCAGTACATTTTGTGACAATCTACTTTCGTACTGCATATATTTTGACACAGTATTTCCCTTTCCCGCTTTCATAACCTTTTTTTAATGAACTGTAGTCTCTTTACACATAGGCACATTCAACTAGCACACTACTTTCCGAATCACTAGAACTGTGACATGGGTACCGTATGCTTAAAAAAGAATGTTAATACCGTTTTTTGTATTTGTGCACTGTGACGCAATCCTACACGAGATGCAATATTTTGTAGTAACAGTGGCAGTCGCAGAAGTGAAATGAATCTGCATAATACTCTTCAGGCCAGTGATTCACTTCAAATGAAATCTACTCGATCATACACTCACTACCCCACGGTTAAGTGGATACAAAATTTAATACGAAGCTGCAAGAGCGTACACAGGGCCCAAGCTAGAGTAGAGCGTTGCTTTTTTTCTCCTTTTTGGGGGGAGGGGCGGGGAGGGGGGAGGGAGCGCTTTAACTCTTGTTTTTTTCGCCATGAATGCCGATATAGTTTTGAGATTTAACGTCAAATGGCTCTGGGTGCTCTCGCTAATAATCGGCATTTGTTAGGCATTCTGGACTGCTTCAAACTGATACTGAACTGTCTGTCCGGCTGTGCAGGACGCCAGCATGGTTTTATTTTCAGCTGAGGGGGTGGGAGGCATGCGCCCTTCGCTGTCGCTCGCTGGATGCGCCCGTGTAGACGTATGTACAGGGACCATTCTACCATAGCAGTACTTGTCGTAGAATATAACTATTACTTTTGATTTAAGGAAACGTTTGTTATCTGCAAAACTATGCATGACTTGCCACGTCTGTATCGCTGAGATAGGAGATGTGCAAACACGAAAAACGAAAAAATCCAAAACCTGTCAGATAGCTTTATGTAAATGAAAAGTGCCCAACTTTAGCAGTGATGAAAGTATTATGTCAAGGACAAACTTTCTCGACCTAGCACAGCCAGATATGTACTCGGGAAGCTTCCTTCACGTAAACCGTAGGATAATTCCGCTGTCGTTCTCTTTTTCACATTTTCCATTCGCGAATGGTACATGGGAAGAATGACTGTCGGTAAATTGCTGTATGAGCTCACATTTATCGGATTTTCTTGTCGTAGTCACTTCGCGAGGTATACGAGAATGGAAGTAAAATGCAACTATACGCTCCGTTGTCTACAATCTAAAAATGGCTCTGAGCACCATGGGACTTAACATCTGTGGTCATCAGTCCCCTAGAACTTAGAACTACTTAAACCTAACTAACCTAAGGACATCACACACAGCCATGCCCGAGGCAGCATTCGAACCTGCGACCGTAGCGGTCGCGCAGTTCCAGACTGAAGCACCTAGAACCGCTCGGCCACTCCAGCCGGCTGTCTACGATCTATTTAGCAACTACATGTTAATACAAATGCACCCAAATGTTTTAATAAATACTCTAACACTACATCTCGCATTTTCCATTTTTTGAAGCTTCCGATCAATTCTTTAAGTAACGGTTTACAGCGTTTCAGTTACGTATGACTGAACTACAGACATATTTCAGGAACTAGTTGCGGCTCCAGAGTGCTCCGTTAATCGTGTTTACCACGGGTTTTCGTGTGGGCAAGCACTCCGCCAAATGTTGGTAAATTACATCATTTTAGGTAAAAAAAAATGCTTACCTACATAACTCTTGAAAAATATTTCCAAAGCAACTTCCGAAGCAGTTTACAACATTCAATATTCAAGCTGAACATTAATAAAATCGACAAACTGAAGGGACGGATTCCTGACTAGAAATGCAGGGAAAGAAAGTTCCTATGAACATGTGTCTGGAACTGCATCGTTGGAACGGTAGATGACGCTGATAAATGATAGTTCATCTTACCACGTGCCGTGTATCCTATCTGTATTGCAGTATGTGTGATTGACGCAGCGTACTGTAAGCAGCAGAAAGTCCGGTATTCATGTCGGGAACAAGCCGAGATCGTGTTTGTGTATTGTCAAGCAGATGAAAACGGTCAAATGGTTCAAATGGCTCTGAGCACTATGGGACTTAACAGCTGTGGTCATCGGTCCCCTAGAACTTAGAACTACTTAAACCTAACTAACCTAAGGACATCACACACATCCATGCCCGAGGCAGGATTCGAACCTGCGACCGTAGCGGTCGTGCGGTTCCAGACTGTAGCGCCTTTAACCGCTCGGCCACTTCGGCCGGCATGGAAACGGTCGAGAGGAAGTACGGTTATAGCAAAACAAGAACCGTCACAGCCACCAGCCACATCACACAACATTTCAAGTCCTTTTTGGGCGTCTGTATGATCATGAGTCCTTTAAAACAAATGAACATGCAGGGAGGCGCTGACTGTGCGTACACCAGATCTGAACAACCGGTTCTACAGATGTTGAGAGGAACCACAATCAAAGTTCCAGGCAAGTGGCCCACCGATATAGTATAAGCAAAGTACGATTATGAATATCCTGCATGACAACTGCTACTATCCCAATGGCCTGCAATCCCATGGAGGCTACTTTGAAGATATGTTGTGATGCTGATGCGAAGTAGCTCTGTACTGTGTTCCGGGACGATTTGTTGTCGTTGCACGTTCACCGACCATTTCCGGACATATTTTCATAGGACATTTTTCCTCCTTTTCCAGTCAGGAACCCGTCGCTGCAGTTTGTCGGTTTTATTAATGTTCACGTTGTACACGGACCGAAGTATACATACTGACAGGGACGTAGGATGCAAATGTAATCACTGATGCCTTTATTACGTTCTGCTCTTTGAAGAAGATAGAGCAGTATCTTATATCCGGTGGAACACGGAACGTTGACCAGGAGGGTCTGAGGTGTTCTTTACTTTGCACGCAAGTACCCTGAGCATAATGGCGGCGCGAGAAAGGGTCGTGATTAGCTGGTCGCGCGAGTAAATAACGCCCTTGTGTGTTCGTGCGGCGGCCATTACGCGGCGGGGACCACAATGGGCTTGGTGTGGCTCGTTAGCCGCCGCCTCTTGACACGGCCCCAGCGGCTAGCGGAAGAACGTCCCACTCCAGGTCTCCAGAGGACGTGTACAGACCCTAGCCACGCGGAAGCAGCAGGGTCCTACAGTCCGCAATGGTAACATGGCACGATAGTTGACTTCACCGATATACGACAGTCTTCCAGTATTGTTCACTCGATTAGAGATGTTGGCGCAGGAAATACCCAATTGCCAAAGTTCTAAGTGTGTGGTGATGTGCCGCCAATTTAAGCGCGAAGCTCAAGTGTATAATCCACGTTCTGTACCGCGGCCTCTCTTATCGCCATAGCCATTCCAAAGACCCAGGCGGTCGCGGATCACAACCATGCAACACCGCTATTCCAATGGAGCACTACACTACACGTACTACTGTCGCTTTAGACGCTAATACCAAGACTAATACTTAGACGATTGTTATCTTTTATGTTGGGTTTCAATATGCAACTAAGGATGTTCATCGCATGTAGCCGGTCGCTGTGGCCGAGCGATTGTAGGCGCTACAGTCTGAAACCGCGCGACCGCTACGGTCGCAGGTTCGAATCCTGCCTCGGGCATGGGTGTGTGTGCTGTCCTTAGGTTAGTTAGGTTTAAGTAGTTTTAAGTTCTAGGGGACTGATGACCTCAGAAGTTAAGTCCCATAGTGCTCAGAGCCATTTGAACCATCACATGTAGTGGTAAAACTGTACCATACAACAGTTAAGGAACCGCCAAGAAGCCGCCATTTCATTTTAAGATTACTCCGTTGCCTCTACCAGTGTGTGTGTGTGTGTGTGTGTGTGTGTGTGTGTGTGTTTGTTTGTTTAGTGAGTGAAGTGTTATGAAACAATGTGTGTATAGTGTGTGCAGTGACTGATAGTGAGATATAGTAAACAATGTGGCATTACATTATTTAATAAGTTATTTGTAAAAAAAAGTATTGTATATCAAGAGTAAATCTAATGATTGTCTCTAACTAGAAGTTTGTAAATATGTGTATAAGAATTACCTTATTTTAAATTGATCTAAATTTGTCAATACTTTGACATGTCCTATATCCTTGTAAAAAGAGATCTACGGATGAATAAAGCTACTACTACTACTACTACGACCATGTGGTTTGACGTTGGGGGATGATTCTTCCATTTATCTCTCTTTTCTTGCCTCGTATTTTCTAACTTTGTTTCTATTTTTACTTTTTGTTTTTATATGAATATTTCTCTAAGTTGGTTTTAATCTAAATGGTTTTATTTATTCAGTAGTATTAGTGTCAAAATTTTGTTATCAAAGTGCACAATAGATTATTGGCTCGGGCGCTATTTCGATATGAAATCGAAAGAGCGAAGTAACCTCTTTTCCCGTAGCTAAGCAACTATCTCTTTCACGTTCCGCAAGGGGACAGGCACTCCCTGTCACGCCTACTTAACGGCGGCCCAGGTCAGCTCACTCTTGGTCGTTGACTGCCGATAACTGCAGGATGCACATTCAGTGGCAAGCGCTGGCAGTTACGTGGGACATGGACGCTGTAAGCAACTGCCGGAACATAATATCACTTTGAGGGAGGATGTGTTTTGCTAATTTACATGTTTCAGAAACATGTCAATCGGGTTTGGTGGAAGATGGCCTTCATACTGACTCTGCTGTTTGTATCTACAGAAATCATGGGCAGAGTGGGATTGCAGAGCCTTATGGACTTGTTTTGTAAGCACCTTAATTTGTAGGTCCCACGTCGCTCAGTATCTCGGGTGGAATAAGAGATTCTCACATCATGCTTCTTAAGGAGACTTGCAAGCCGGTATAATATGTTACTCACAACTCTACAATCATTCAATGAGGCGACCCTTTTCCCTAAATATGTATGATTATACGGATCTATATTCCTGAATTGTGCAGTCACTGCATTGACGTTCCGGTGTAAAAAAGGCACCATTATGTGGAATATTTTGCGTTAACCAGGAAAGATAACTGTTTCATTCCTTTTGTTTATGAATTTTTGGGGGTTTAATTATGGGTAATTAAATTAACCTGCATCTGCATTGAGCAGCGTGAATGGTTATCACTAACAGTGTCGTTCTGTGGTGTTGTTAACCTACAAGGTGTCGAATAGCTGGTAGAATTAATCGTGTTTCGAGTCCACGATTGCGGCAGGTAGCTTGCACGCACTACTGCCGGACAGCAGACGGCTCACATGAGCCACGAAGACACACATTAAGATCATAACATATGTTATTAATTGTACTGGCTGTGGTATTCCGCCGGCCGCGGTGGTCTCGCGGTTCTAGGCGCGCAGTCCGGAACCGTGCGACTGCTACGGTCGCAGGTTCGAATCCTGCCTCGGGCATGGATGTGTGTGATGTCCTTAGGTTAATTAGGTTTAAGTAGTTCTAAGTTATAGGGGACTTATGACCACAGCAGTTGAGTCCCATAGTGCTCAGAGCCATTTTTTTTGTGGTATTCCGGGTTGCGTATTTTCTTTCCCGGTACAATAGGAAGCAGTGGTGTCTAGAAACACGCTCAGATTTGTACCGCTAATTCCCTTTTTCAACTCATGTTCAGTTCAAGACGCGCGTGCTCCAATCGGGCACGGGTTTACAATTACCATCTACGCGGATCGAACGCTACAAATCCGTGTTTGTTTTGGGGCATGTTTGTATGTGATAAACTGGCAGTAAAACACAAGACTTCAAGTATTTTTATTATGTAGGATAAAAATAAAACTATGTTCAAAGACGTGCACATTACATAAGGCATTCAACGTGAATGGATACATATAAACATATAATAATGTATTTATATAAAATCAGTGTTTTTAGCACGAGATTAATTATTATCAATATTCGGCCCAATTTTGTGATGACATTTTCTCTTCATCAATTTACACTTGGCTAGTCGTTCTGAATGTCCTTCCGTTGCCACGTGGAAGACCCCTTTCTTTGCAGCGAGTGATCGATGTGGGTTATAAATTAATTTTTCGAGCTCTTCATCGGTTATTTTTTCGGCAATAAATAATATAATGCTCGATGCAGTCTGTATCTTCGACAAATCAGATCCAAACTTTGAGAGAATTTTTGTATGTTGGGTATTTGAATTCCTTTTCAAGATATCAGTAACTCGCGGCCACTGGGCTTCAATATTTTGCACAATACTGTCAACGTTCCCATTACTGATAGTTATTCTGCTTTCTTTTTGGTTTACTGGAAATTTAAATGTTTCTCGTACTTCACCTGGTATAACGGAGACAGTTCTTTTTTTTTTTTTTTTTTTTTTTTTTTTTTTTTTTTTGTTACAGCACAGAGATGTTTACAGAATCAGCCCTCAGCTCCATTTAGACAATCACACGTTGCCATTTCACAACCAACATGTAAGATTAGTCTTCTCTTTGATGAAGTAAGTGTTGTCATTCATTACCTTCAAAAACTGGCTCTGAGCAATATGGGACTTAACATCTGAGGTCATCAGTCCCCTAGAACTTAGAACTACTTAAACCTAACTAACCTAAGGACATCACACACATCCATGCCCGAAGCAGGATTCGAACCTGCGACCGTATCAGTCGCGCGGTTCCAGACTGAAGCACCTAGAAACGCTTGGCCACTCCGGCAGGCCATTATCTTCAGTACTGCTACTTGCTTGGTAAAGTTTTTCATATGCTAACCTAAGATTTCTCGTTTTCCTATTGGCAAACTGAATTAACCTTTTCTTGTGATATGCTTCAAAGGTCTTAGCGATAAAGTCTACTAACGCGCACGTATTAAAAGCTGTACAGCGCTTCAGTACTACGTCTTCAGAAATTCATATTGAGGATTCTCTGTAATTATTTGTGTTATTCTCCCGTGTTAAAATATTGCTACGATATGCTAAACACAACTCCTCATGCTGTCCGCACAAATGTGTCACATAGTTTTCCAGTTTTTTATTTTTCTTCACTTTCTCCACGTTTAATAAATCAGACATACTGATTTCGGCTTCTTGTACCGTATTGCCATACATTACAGTTAGGAATTTCCTTATAACTGCTTGTCGATCGTCTTTACTAACGTCATGTTCACTTTCCCACAACCAACGCCGAAGGTTTTAATTGACATGAAATATGCAGAGAAGATACATAGCATTTGTAAGTGCAGCTCGCAAGGCATTTCTTTCTGCGCTGCTCTCATCCGTCATAAGAATTTTTGTGAGAAACCTTCTGGCAGCTCTTCTAAATAATCTTTTGCAGACTGAAAGGCATATATGTAATTTTCATGAGACTGACTTATGTGCAAAATGACAACAGGCGAAGTACCAATTTTCGGTGCAGCAAATTTAAATGTAATACAGGTATTTGTTTGATCACAGGATCCGCTTTTATCATTAAGTACTATTTCATTAGTCAAACCAGCTATAAACACTCTTTGCCTCTTTGCATAATAAGTGTCATTATAACGCACACAGTCGGCTCCTCTTTGATAAAATTACGTACATTCATGTTGGATAACTTCATCTTCTTCTGCTTTGAAACGTCGATAACATCACTGCTGTTTCGCGTCCCACAGTTTCGATGACGCTGTTATTCACATACATACGTAACTTGACGGTCAAGTAGATTATTTTGCGCATTACATAACGTAATGGAAATGTTTCTCTCATATTCCTCAATGACAGCCATGTCATGATGTAATTTGTCTGCTGCAGCTGTCATATCACTTCAATATGCGATTGAAATTGTTTTATAGCGGCTTTAAAACAACGAAGCAGGCTCAATATTTGAGCGACATTGACTCGATGAGAACGATTATAGTTAATCTCTTTTACGGCATTCAATCCCCGTCTCATTAGTGATGACAGTTTAAGGTACGCTTAGTTACTTTTACAAACTAGATTCCTATATTTGCTTTACAATTAAAGTTTCTACTCGCGCTTTACTTTTTATCTTTGTTTTTTTGTTTCGTTGCGAAAGATGAAAGTTATATACTTTTCTAAAATCATATCGTATCTGCTGTGAATAAGATCTCGTCATAATGCAATTGATTTGAATTCACTCCGAATTTTTTTCAAAGAAGTAACTACACTTTGCGTCGTGATCACCTTCATAAGATAAAGAGCATCAAACTTTACGTTGTTAGCTATCATTGTCTCCATCGTATTTTACAGTTTAAAAATTGTTCACAATATCACCCAGTATGACCATCAAAAATTCCAAATTAACCGACTACACACTCTAAAAATGTAACCGCAGACGCTGCACAAGGAAAACACACGCGACTGACGGACGAAACTCGAGCGGCGTGAAATAAGAGCGCGAGATTCATTGCTTTGTTCCATGCGTCGCCTTAATCAAGTGTTTGGAAGAGCAGTTTGTGTCTGAAGCCCCTGCACGACTGGAGGACGCACACCCTGAAATGAACACGAGTTTAGAGAGGGAGTTAGCGTAGCCATACCCATGCGTGTTTCAAGGCACTATTGCCTCCTACTGGACAGGGAAAAGGAAATACGTCAACCGGTTGTTTTACCACTTTCTGTTGGAGGAAGCTGGACATTGTTCTTTAAATTTTATTTATACGCGTTTTATGGTAGCCCATTTGTTTCGCAGTGTTTCCTTTTTTATAGTGACTTATTGCGGGTTCTAATCTGATAACTAAATGTTTATTAATGTTGGATATGTTATTATAAAACACTTGAAACTCGAAATATTTATCTCTCTGCTTTAGTTTACATTGAATTTAGTTTATATGTTGAAGAAGAATCAAAGGAGTAGGTTGAAACTCAACGGTTTAATATCTGAGGTTAAACTGGTAACTTTCTACTTTTAAAATTTTATTGTTCATTTGCTCACATCAACGGAGTTTCTCAGATTTTCCATGTCGTTTTAAAATTTTGTTGTTCATTTGCTTACAGTCATCTGAGTTTTTCAGATTTTACAAGTTAAAGAAATACATAATGGCTATTTGGAGTACTCCTTTAAAAATAAAATTGTTTTTTGTGGTTTAAGTGATATGTTTTCCTGACGTGACGCCTTTCAAGACTCAGATACTCGCTTGCTATAGTGTTTCATTTCTCAAGAAGATGCAGTGTAGTGCCAACAATCAACAATTGTTGCTGAATCTCACTGCAAACATAATTTAAAAAGTTGCAAATGTGGTTATCAGAATTTACGAAACTTTGCAGCTGCAAAAGATGTTCCTTAATAACAGTTGGTTTGTGGTAGCACAAAATTCTGTTGTAAATCTTTGTCAGATACTGCAAATTCTATATAGCATAAATATGAATTTTTGTGATTATTAATCTTTTTGGTGCTTGGGAGAGTGTATCGTGGCTGTGTGGACAGATAAAGCAACTAAAACAGAAGATCGATAGTCGCATATTCTGTCGGTCGAACGGTTCTTCTAGTACTATGCAGAGCGTTCCTCTCTTGAAGTTGTTCGTACAGTATATGTCTAACAAGCAGCGTTGAATGCCATTATGATTGGATGTTAAAGCGTAGAATCGCTTCGTAAGTCGCTAGGTTCGTTAGTTACCATCTCGGAGGAAGGTAAGTGCAAACCTTCAGCATTACGGCAGTGAGTAAGAAAACGGTATTCAAAAGAACTATCGGGATGATGTCTGAGTTACTTCCACATGCTATTACAGAAGTTAATTTCATAAGTGTTATATCCATTGCCGGATGTAATCACATGAAATATTGTAGCCAAGGGCTTTTAGCAAACTCTTGTGACAAGTTATAGCTGTGTATGGAAGTGATAAAAGAACTGAGATTCGTGCCATTCACTTGTAGATTGCTATCAATTCCGTTGCCTGAGCAATATTTACTAACGGATTAAAAGTTTTAATTGCTACTAGTTCCTATTTAATGTTATGTTTTACAGATATGTTATGCCTAATAAATATATGGTTACATTAATTTTTCTTCACGTGCCAGTATGTCTACAGTCTATTAAGTCCATCCTAGTACCTTTGCCACAACGATACCAGTGCCATAGAAATACTTTTGATGTTCGTGAATGGATTGAGCGAATCGTGTAGAACCGTATTCACATCGGATTTTCTGTGTTTGTTACTGGTACATCTACAAATATGTTCAAAGAGGTATATCGTGGGAAAGTCCCGCTTGGTTCTGCAGAAGACGGTATTTTTTTCTTCCTGTGAGATATCCGACTTGTCCAATTCTCAAAGGTAATCTGTGATCCCTTTTTATCTAGCAGCTCGGCTACGGAATAAATTTGTAGAGTGGATATGCAGTGCTCTATAGCTGGAACCGGTATCTCCTCCAAACTCAATAGACACGAATTTGCACGGACACAAAGGACGTGGAAAGAGTGTCCTATCGCGGCTCCTGCAAAAGTGGTTTACACTACACGAGTTCCAGCGAGATGTGCTCTGCAGTCCGGAACGTAAAAGACAGGCCTGGGACGAGGAGTCCGTGTGGTGCCGGCGGGCAGGCCGTGTGTGTGGGTGCGACGGAGGCGTCTGCTGTGTGCGCGATGCGACGGCCGAACTGCGGGCCACTTTGTCCCCCGCTCTGTTCTCTGCAGACACTCCGCCGGGAGGAAGGCCAGTGAGGACGGCCGCTGATTGAAACACTACGTGCGACTACTAGGAGTTCTGCACTGCTGGCCACCGTAAATGCAACACCCTGAAGGAAGCATTCGAATCAAGTGAAATTTACACCATGGGTTTGCAGCGATGAGATATGCAACTGATTTGAATTTCAGCGCAGACGCACATCACGCGCGGCTGTGGCGCCACCTCATAGCGCCATTTAAGGCTTGGCGATTTCGACGAGTGTACGTTCGGCACGCGTGTTTACCTTGTGGTCGTTTCACAAGACGATCAGTTATGCCTCGTAGACAGCAGCGAACATCATTTGATCAAGTATCCGAGTTCGACAGAGGAAGGATAGTGGCTTACCGAAATTGTGGATTATCATACAGAGAAATCGCTAGTCTTGTTGGACGAAACCAAATAACTGTAATGCGGATATGTGACCGTTGGATGCAGGAGGTTACGACGGACCGACATGGTCGATCGCATTCACCTCGGTGCACCACTGCACGTGCTGATAGGCAAATTGTGCGCATGGCAGTGACGGATCGCTCAGTGACATCCCGAACCATACCACAGCACATTGCGTCTGTAACGCATCATCCAGTGTCTGCGGGTACCATTCGACGCCGTTTACAGCAGAGTGGTCTGTCCGCAAGACGTCCATTGCTTCGTCTACCATTGACGCAGAACCACAGACGTCTCCGTCGCCAATGGTGTGATGACAGACGGATGTGGACGGCAGAATGGAATGACGTTGTCTTTACTGACGAGGCACGCTTCTGTCTGCAGCACCACGATGGTCGGATTCGAGTGTGGAGACACCGTGGAGAGAGGATGCTGGACAGCTGCATTATGCACCGCCACACTGGTCTTGCGCCGGGTATTATGGTATGGAGCGGTATTGGATATTACTCTCGCACGCCTCTAGTATGCATTGCCGGTACTTTAAATAGCCGGCGCTACATATCCGAGGTGCTGGAGCCAGTTGTCCTTCCTTACCTTCAGGGCTCGGCCACAGCCATATTTCAACAGGATAATGCGCGACCACACGTGGCACGCGTTGTCCGAAGGTTCTTCGTCAATAACCAGATTGAAGTGCTTCCCTGGCCGGCTCGCTCTCCGGATCTTTCGCCGATAGAAAACATGTGGTCCATGTTTGCTCAACGAGTGACCCAGATTACAGCCCCAGCTGCCACACCAGATGATCTTTGGCAACGTGTGGAAACTGCTTGGGCTGTTGTACCCCAGGAACACATCCAACGTCTCTTTGACTCAATGCCGAGACGTGTGGCAGCGGTGATCTCCAACAATGGCGGCTACTCTGGCTACTGATTCTGGCAGGAACCACATGTCACAGACGTCTGTAAACGTAATCATTTGATACTTGGTCAACATGTTATCTACAAAATAAATTTTGTTGTGCTACCTCTTGTCTTTCTTGGTGTTGCATTTACGGTGGCCAGCAGTGTAATTAAATGCACCAAGAAAAATGATAAACGGGTATTCATTGGAGAAATATATTATACTAGAACTGACATGTGATTAAATTTTCACGCAATTTGGGTGCATAGATCCTGAGAAATCAGTACTCAGAACAACCACCTCTGGCCGTAATAACGACCTTGATATGCCAGGGCTTTGAGTCAAACAGAGCTTGGATAGCGTGTACAGGTACACCTGCCCATGCAGCTTCAACACGATACCACAGTTCATTAAGAGTAGTGACTGGCGTATTGTGACGAGCCAGTTGCTCGGCTACCATTGACGAGACGATTTCAATAGGTGAGAGATCTGGAGAATGTGCTGGCCAGGACAGCATTCGAACATTTTCTGTATCCAGAAAGGCCCGTACAGGACGAGGAATATTCGGTCGTGCATTATCCTGCTGATATGTCGGGCTTCGCAGGGATCGAATGAAGGGTGGAGCCACGGGTCGTAACACATCTGAAATGTAACGTCCACTGTTCAAAGTGCCGTCAATGCGATCAAGAGGTGACCGAGACGATGTGTAACCAGTGGCACCCCATACCATCACGCCGGGCGATACGCCAGTACGGCGATGACGAATACACGCTTCCAATGTGCGTTCACCGCGATGTCGCTAAACACGGATGCGACCATCAAGATGCTGTAGACAGAACCTGGATTCATCCTAAAAAATGACGTTTTGCCATTCGTGCACAACCAGGTTCGTCGTTGAGTACACCATCGCAGGCGCTCCTGTCTGTGATGTAGCGTCAAGGGTAACCGCAGCCATGGTCTTCGAGCTGATAGTCCATGCTGCTGCAAACGTCGTCGAACTGTTCGTGTAGATGGTTGTTGTCTTGCAAACGTCCCCATCTGTTGACTCAGGGATCGAGACGTGGCTGCACGATCCGTTACAGCCATGCGGATAAGATGCCTGTCATCTCGACTGCTAATGATACGAGGCCGTTGGGATCGAGCACGGCGTTCCGTATTACCCTCCTGAACCCACCGATTTCATATTCTGCTAACAGTCATTGGATCTCGACCAACGCGAGCAGCAATGTGGTGATACGATAAACCGTCTTAGGACCGTTGCTATTCACAATATACATAAATGACCTTGTGGACAGCATCGGAAGTTCTCTGAGACTTTTTGCGGATGATGCTGTGGTATAACGAGAGGTTGTAACAATGGGAAATTGTACTGAAATGCAGGAGGATCTGCAACGAATTGACGCATGCAGGGAATGGCAATTGAATCTCAATGTAGACAAGTGTAATGTGCTGCGAATACATAGAAAGAAAGATCCTTTATCATTTAGCTATAATATAGCAGGTCAGCAACTGGAAGCAGTTAATTCCATAAATTATCTGGGACTACGCATTAGGAGTGATTTAAAATGGAATGAACATATAAAGTTGATCGTCGGTAAAGCAGATGCCAGACTGAGATTCTTTGGAAGAATCCTAAGGAAATGCAATCCGAAAGCAAAGGATGTAGGTTACAGTACACTTGTTCGCCCACTGCTTGAATATTGCTCACCAATGTGGGATCCGTACCAGATACGGCTGATAGAAGAGATAGAGTAGATCCAACGGAGAGCAGCGCGCTTCGTTACAGGATCATTTAGTAATCGAGAAAGCGTTACGGAAGGAGAGACGCTCAGTAGCTCGGTACGGGCTTTTGTTGAAGTTTCGAGAGCATACCTTCACCGAGGAGTCAAGCAGTATATTGCTCCCTCCTACGTATATCTCGCGAAGAGACCATGAGGATAAAATCAGAGAGATTAGAGCCCACACAGAGGGATACCGACAATCTTTCTTTCCACGAACAATACGAGACTGGAATAGAAGGCAAAACCCATAGAGGTACTGAAAGTACCCTCCGCCACACGCCGTCAGGTGGGTTGCGGAGTATGGATGTAGATGTAGATGTAGAACCACAATCGCGATAGGCTACAAACCGAGACGTGATGGTACGCATTTCTCCTACTTACACGAGGCATCACAACAACGTTTCACCAGACAACGCCGGTCACCTGCTGTTTGTGTATGAGAAATCGGTTGGAAACTTTCCTCATGTCAGCACGTTGTAGGGGACGCCACCGGCGCCAACCTTGAGTGAATGCTCTGAAAAGCTAATCATTTGCATATCATAGCATCTTCTTTCTGTCGGTTATATTTCGCTTCTGTAACACTTCATCTTCGTGGTGTAGCACTTTTAATGGCCAGTAGTGTATTTTGTACTAAATTACTCAAATCGAGGTGTCTCTTAGAACTCACACCAATTTAGTATAGTACGTATTACTATTTGCTGCACGTCTTGTTGTGAGATCGTTATTCAAAAGTGTACACAAAATGCATCTACTACGAAGCCCATACACACTGCGCCACATAACGTACATTATTCCTGGCAAAGGGAAGACATTTTGTTTAACACAGACACTCATTTTCACTTTTGTCGATCTGTAATGATACGAGGATGTTAAAAGCTGACGAAGAAACATTCACAATGGGGCTCCTCTAAATTGTTTAACATAGCGCTCATGTCAAGGAATTAATTTTTCTCACGTACATCATTACCGGAAACGCGTTGGTGAGCAATCGCAGAGCAATGAGACTGTTTGTAGTTTCGTCTCGGGTCCAGAAGCGGTAGTATAACGCAGAACATCGAGCGACGTAGAATAGTGGTTAGCACTATGGGCTCGTATTCGGGAGGACGTCGTTTCAAATCCGCGTCCGGGAATACAGATTTGGGGAATCACTGAAGACAAATGCCGAGATGGTTTCTTTCAAAGGGCGGAACTGATTTTCTTCCCCATCAGTGAAACAATCCGTCTCTAATGGCCTCGTTGTCGACGGGGCGTTAACCTCCCTTCCTTTCTCTTTATAATTCTCATGCATATGGTACATGAAACATGAATAAAATGATATGGCTGTAAATATTCATTTGGTCAATGAAATTACAACAGTTGACATTATATTTTTTCGGCACTTGTCTCCCGTTGTAAACTGATACTGGCTGTTTTACGGTATTAAATGTCGCCTTTTCTCAAATGACCTCGAAGAAAACGATTTATTGACAAATTGTCAACTCAAATTCAGAAAACATCGTTCTTGTGAAACACAATTAGCTCGTTATTCTCAGGTAGTAATGAGTGCTAACGGCAGGGGACCTCAGACTGATTCCATACTTTTTAGAATGCCAGAAGGCTTTTGACACCGTTTCTCACAAGTGACTTCTAATTAAATTGCGTGCTTGTGGAGTATCGTGTCAATTCTGAGGCTGGATTCGGTATTTTCTGTCAGAAAATTCACAGTTCGCAATAACTGACGGGAAATCATCGAGTAAAACGAAAGTAATATCTGGCGTTCCCCAAGGAAGTGTTATAGGCCCTCACTTGTTACTGATCTACATAATCGATTTAGAAGATAATCTGAGCTGTCCTCTTAGAATGTTTGCAGACGATGCTGTCATTTACTGCCTTGTGATGTCGTCAGATGATTAAAACGAATTGCAAAATGATTTAGACAAGATACCTGTAAGGTACCGTAATGGGATATCCTGCTCTTCGCTTCAGTCCGGAACCGCGCGACTGCAACGATCGCAGGTTCGAATCCTGCCTCGGGCATGGATATGTGTGATGTCCTTAGGTTAGTTAGGTTTAAGTAGTTCTAAGTTCTAGGGGACTGATGACCTCAGATGTTAATTCCCATAGTGCTCAGAGTCATTTGAACCACCCTGCTCTAGCATTACCTTTCCTCAACAGTATTTGTCTATACCAGTACTATTTTTCGAATTTTGGGCAGGTCAGTATTATCTTAGTTGCTTTTCTCAAAACTTTCATATAATTAAACACACATTATGTTATATTTCAAGCTAAAATTTATGAAAAGGAATTACTTTACAAAATATTTAATCTCGACGGCTACAATGGATAAGTGCTAGTTCTGAATGTACAGTTAAAATCATATTTTTTAGAAACATTTGAAATTACGAATTACGAGCACTCTTAAAACTTCTATTATTAATTACGCAATGCTGTACTGTTTACTATGTTTAATTCTGGATTCATTTATGAAATAATAATCGAAATTAATAATGTTACGCAAACTAGTAGAAATTCATTTGTCAAGAAAAATGGCAAACCCTTTGGAATATTGTTATTTCAGCAGTGTGTGGGAGTCTTAAGCCTGCCTCTGATGTAATCCGACGTACTTTTGTGCCAACAATGTAATTTAGGCTTTGTTAATGTGAGATATGAAAATACTCTATGATATACTTAAATGTGAGAAAATATATTTACGTAAAAAATGCTGCAACAACAATCTTCAGATTTATTTAGCTCGAACTAATGGTAAGGATCTGATGTGACATTTTCAGCTTCAAGGATCAGACCCCTAGACAAGAAGAATTGGAGCCAACTCAACATGACAAGCTAAGTAAACCAGAAAGTTTATGGTAATCTTCGCTCCTTTCAAATCTTCGTAAAAGACTTTGGTTATTAATTATTTGGACTGGAGATTGTTTAATGTGAACACTAGATGGAAGTAGGAAGGAGAGGGGAGATTACAGTATACAAAATGGCAACTGACACTAAATAATACAAATTATGGGACTCAACTGTTGAGGTCATTAGCCCCCAGAACTTAGAACTAGTTAAACCTAACTAACCTAAGGACATCACAAACATCCATGCCCGAGGCAGGATTCGAACCTGCGACCGTAGTGGTCTTGCGGTTCCAGACTGCAGCGCCTTTAACCGCACGGCCACTTCGGCCGGCTATCTGACAGAGCTCGAGCCCTGTGAAATAATGTTTTCAAGACTCCATTCTTCTGTGCCGGGTGGTGGCAGCTACTGGCTTGAAGGTATAAGTCAGTGTGGATGGGCTTATGATACACACTGCGCCCCAAAGTGCCATCTGCCTTCCTCTTGACTAGGACATCCAGGAATGGGAGTTGTCCATCCTTCTCTAGCTCCATAGTAAATTTTATACTTGGGTGGCGTGAATTTAGATGTTCCAAAAAGTCATCTAGCTTCTCCCTACCACGGGGCCAAATGACAAAAGTGTCATCAACATACCTAAGAAAGCACTTGGGTTGGTAAGTGGCTGATGCAAGTGCCTCCTCTTCGTACCTTTCCATGAAAAGGTTTGCTACCACAGGTGATAAAGGGCTGCCCATTGCCACTCCTTCCGTTTGCTCATAAAATTGACCCCATAAAGAAAATATGTACTATGGAGCTAGAGAAGGATGGACAACTCCCATTCCTGGATGTCCTAGTCAGGAGGAAGGCAGATGGGACTTTGGGGCACAGTGTGTATCGTAAGCCCACCCACACTGACTTATACCTTCAAGCCAGTAGCTGCCACCACCCAGCACAGAAGAATGGAGTCTTGATAACATTAGTTCACAGGGCTCGAGCTCTGTCAGATATGGAAAGTCTGGCCACAGAGATAGAACACATACAGCTGGTGTTCAACAGAAATGGATACTCCTCCACAGACATCCAAAGGGCACTTCGTACTACCAGTCAACCACAGGGTACACAAGAGGAGCCAGAGGAGGCGAAGAAGGTGGCATACCTGCCATATGCTGGACCTATTTCTGCAAAGATCAGCAGAATTCTTTCAAAATATGATATAAAGAGTATCTTCTGTCCACTCTCCAAAATTGGGACCATGCTAGGGAGTGTGAAGGACGACCTGGGGCTACGTAAACCAGGCATTTACAACATCCCGTGCCAGTGTGGAAAGTCATACATTGGCCACACAACCAGGACGGTGGACGTCAGGTGCAAAGAACACCAGAGGCACACCAGACTCGGACAGGCAACAAAATCTCCCATAGCGGAGCACTGTCTGGAGTCGGCCACTCAATGGACTATAGCAACACCAAAATTGTGACACAGATGCCAAGATTTTGGGACAGTGTCATAAAGGAGGCCATCGAGATCAAGGACACAGACAACCTAATAAACCGAGACAGCGGTTACCAGCTCAGCTCGGCGTGGAGTCCGGCTCTGGAGCTTATCAGGGCTCAACGAAATGAACCAACAAACTCCTCAAGAAGTAGTAACACTGCAGGAGTAGCGCCAGGCGGGTGCGGACCGCGAACGCAACTCCCGACGTAGGACGGGCCTCTGACAGCCGCCACGACCGCAGATGATGGACGAGTCGAGCACGGACGACCGTCGGAGCACCAGGGAAGTGCCAACACCGCAGGATCAGCGCCAGGCGGGCGCGGACCGCGAATGGAGCGCCCAACAAAGGACAGGCCTCAGAGAGCTGCCACAGATGGAGACCAAATCGGGCGCGGACGTCCGAGGGAGCACCGGGGAAGAAACAACACCTTACAAGCAGCGCCAGGCGGGCACGGACCGCGAACAGAGCCCCTGACGCGAGACGGGCCTCAGACAGCTGCCACAACTGCAGATGGTGGACTAGGCGGACGCGGACGTCCGTCGGAGCACCAGGGAAGTGCCAACATCTCGGGAGTAGCGCCAAGCGGGCGCGGACCACGAACGGAACGCCACATGCGGGTCCGGCCCCAGACAACTGCCACGACCACAGATGGTGGACGAGCCGGGCGCGGACGTCCGTGGGAGCACCAGGGAGGGATAAAAACCTCAGGGGCTGCACCTGGCGGGCGCGGACCGCGAACGGGACGCCCAACACAGGATAGGCCTCAGAGAGCTGCCACAGATGGCGCCCAAGTCGGGCGCGGACGTCCGAGGGAACACCGGGGAAGAGAGAACACATTACAGGCAGCGCCAGACGGGCGCAGACGGCAAAGAGAGCACCTAGCGCCCTCTGTGCATAAATACTGGACAAGATCCTCCAGCACGGCAGTCTCAGGTAGCACCTGAAGAAGGCAACGAGTTACATGGCCGAAATATTATGCCAGAGCGACACAAACATCTGGCATTAGACCCGATTGTTCCACATGTCATCTCTAGGGATGCTGAAAGACAACATCCGACGCCAATGCCTCACCATAACTCCGGACATGCTTTACAGTGCTGTTCGCAACATTATTCCTCGACTACAGCTATTGTTGAGGAATGATGTTGGACATGTTGAGCATTTCCTGTAAAGAACATCATCTTTGCCTTGTCTTACTTTGTTATGCAAATTATTGCTATTCTGATCAGATGAAGCGCCATCTGTCGGACATTTTTGGAACGTTTGTATTTTTGTGGTTCTAATAAAACCCAATGACATTCCAAGCACGTCTGTCAATTTGTACCTCTCTATCTACATTATTCCGTGATTTATTCAGTTTTCAAATTTATACTGGCTTTTTGATCACCCGCTATATGTAACACGTGAAAGGAAAACATAGTTACAAAATGTCTCCAAAAGCATGCGACCAATTTACAACAGTTTTTTATATATTACTGTAATAATTATTTGGACACATATAGGCTACATATATTTTTAAGATGTATAATACGTAAATATACATAAAATATACGATAGTGAAATGTTGTCAGCAAACATGAAATTTGTATTTTTGGGTTATGATTAGAATACTACTACAGAATATGAATATGCAATAACAATAAATAAGGCTCAAGATCAGAGAAGGGGAAAAGAGGAGATGAACGGAGAGGTGGGAGGAAATGTAGATAGAAAGCAGAAAGGAGGGGGTTGACCGAGAGAGGGGACGGAAGGAGATTTTGAGAAGGGGAGGAGAGGATGGACATAGAAAGGGGGATGAAGTAATGAAAAGAGAGAGTGGGAGATGGGGGGTGGGGCTGGAGGAGATGGTGACAGTGGGAGGGGGGGGGGTGATGGAGAGAGGCAGGGGGAACGAGGAGGAGATGAACAGAGACAAAGGAGCGAAGGAGATGAACTGGGATAGGGGGGAGAAGGCGATTAGGACGTATATACCCTAATTCCTGTCCGCATTAGAAACGTGTATTTTCTCTTTTCCTTTTCTTCATTTAACCAGGCTGAGCCACGGCAACGCGTGGTCAGGAACAGCTAGTATTCTAGCCGCGTTGTCTAGGGCGCCTTGCCATGGTTCGCGCGGCTATCCCCGTCGGAGGTTCGAGTACTCCCTCGGGCATGAGGATGTGTGTTGTCCTTAGCGTCAGTTAAAGTTAAGTTAAGTAGTGTGTAAGCTTAGGGATAACCCGTGGTCTAGGGGTAGCGTCTTTGATTCATAATCAAAACGTCTTCGAACCTGGGTTTGATCCCCACCACTGCCTAAATTTCGATAAATAATCAGCATTGGCGGCCGAAGACTTCCGGCATAAGAAGTCAGCCTCATTCTGCCAACAGCCTTGTCAAAGAGGGCGCAGGAGCGGATAGAGGTTCAGGGCACTCTCTTGTCCTAGGGGTGGGAAATTTCCCCTAAAGGCGGAAGAATCAGCAATGATGAGGATGCAGAAGGCAATGGAAACCACTGCATTAAAGACACGTAACGTGTATCCACAGGACATGTGGCCTGTAATTGATGAAGTGTCATGATGATCTATCCATTGGCAAAAGATTCCGGAATAGTCCCCCATTCGGATCTCCGGGAGGGGACTGCCAAGGGGGAGGTTACCATGAGAAAAAGATTGAATAATCAACGAAAGGATAACGTTCTACGAGTCGGGGCGTGGAATGTCAGAAGCATGAACGTGGTAGGGAAACTAGAAAATCTGAAAAGGGAAATGCAAAGGCTCAATCTACATATAGTAGGGGTCAGTGAAGTGAAGTGGAAGGAAGACAAGGATTTCTGGTCAGATGAGTATCGGGTAATATCAACAGCAGCAGAAAATGGCATAACAGGTGTAGGATTAGTTATGAATAGGAAGGTAGGTCAGAGGGTGTGTTACTATGAACATTTCAGTGACCGGGTTGTTCTAATCAGAATGGACAGCAGACCAACACCGACAATGATAGTTCAGGTATACATGCCGACGTCGCAAGCTGAAGATGAACAGATAGAGAAAGTGTATGAGGATATTGAAAGGGTAATGCAGTATGTAAAGGGAGACGAAAATCTAATAGTCATGGGCGACTGGAATGCAGTTGTAGGGGAAGGAGTAGAAGAAAAGGTTACAGGAGAATATGGGCTTGGGACAAGGAATGAAAGAGGAGAAAGACTAATTGAGTTCTGTAACAAGTTTCAGCTAGTAATAGCGAATACCCTGTTCAAGAATCACAAAAGGAGGAGGTATAATTGGAAAAGGCCGGGAGATACGGGAAGATTTCAATTAGATTACATCATGATCAGACAGAGATTCCGAAATCAGATACTGGACTGTAAGGCGTAATCAGGAGCAGATATAGACTCAGATCACAATATAGTAGTGATGAAGAGTAGGCTGAAGTTCAAGACATTAGTCAGGAAGAATCAATACGCAAAGAAGTGGGATACGGAAGTACTAAGGAATGGCGAGATACGTTTGAAGTTCTCTAACGTTGTAGATACAGCAATAAGGAATAGCGCAGTAGGCAGTACAGTTGAAGAGGAATGGACATCTCTAAAAAGGGCCATCACAGATGTTGGGAAGGAAAACATAGGTACAAAGAAAGTAGCTGCGAAGAAACCATGGGTAACAGAAGAAATACCTCAGTTGATTGATGAAAGGAGGAAGTACAAACATGTTCCGGGAAAATCAGGAATACAGAAATAAAAGTCGCTGAGGAATAAAATAAATAGGAAGTGCAGGGAAGCTAAGACGAAATGGCTGCAGGGAAAATGTGAAGACATCAAAAAAGATATGATTGTCGGAAGGACAGACTCAGCATACAGGAAAGTCAAAACAACCTTTGGTCACATTAAAATCAACTGTGGTAACATTAAGAGTGCAACGGGAATTCCACTGTTAAATGCAGAGGAGAGAGCAGATAGGTGGAAAGAATACATTGAAAGACTCTATGAGGGTGAAGATTTTTCTGATGTGATAGAAGAAGAAACAGGAGTCGATTTAGAAGATATAGGGGATCCAGTATTAGAATCGGAATTTAAAAGAGCTTTGGAGGACTTACGGTCAAATAAGGCAGAAGGGATAGATAATATTCCATCAGAATTTCTAAAATCATTGGGGAAGTGGCAACAAAACGACTATTCACGTTGGTGTGTAGAATATATGAGTCTGGCGACATACCATCTGACTTTCGGAAAAGCATCATCCACGCAATTCCGAAGACGGCAAGAGCTGACAAGTGCGAGAATTATCGCACAATCAGCTTAACAGCTCATGCATCGAAGCTGCTTACAAGAATAATATACAGAAGAATGGAAAAGAAAATTGAGAATGCGCTAGGTGACGATCAGTTTGGCTTTAGGAAAAGTAAAGGGACCATAGAGGCAATTCTGACGTTACGGCTAATAATGGAAGCAAGGTTAAAGAAAAATCAAGACACTTTCATAGGTTTTGTCGACCTGGAAAAAGCGTTCGACAGTATAAAATGGTGCAAGCTGTTCGATATTCTGAAAAAAAGTAGGGGTAAGCTATAGGGAGAGACGGGTCATATACAATATGTACAACAACCAAGAGGGAATAATAAGAGTGGACGATCAAGAACGAAGTGCTCGTATTAAGAAGGGTGTAAGACAAGGCTGTAAACTTTCGCCCCTGGTCTTCAATCTGTACATTGAGGAAGCAATGATGGAAATAAAAGAAAGGTTCAGGAGTGGAATTAAAATACAAGGTGAAAAGATATCAATGATACGATTCGCTGATGACATTGCTATCCTGAGTGAAAGTGAAGAAGAATTAAATGATCTGCTGAACGGAATGAACAGTCTAATGAGTAGACAGTATTTCCAATAATTTTCCATGTACCTGGATGTTGATATGTGCTTCATGAAATGTCTCTGCAAATGTGGCATTCACAGCAATACATCGAACGTAAATAAAAATATACAGCATACTGACGATATGGACATCATGTTGGAGGCCATCATCATCAACCGTGTCCACATAATTGTCGACTGGAATTTCGTTAAGAAGTTTATTGGTACGATGCACAACGTCGTGAAATATGATGATGTGGCTGGCTAGCAAACTAAGCGAACCCAGCAATTATTCACAATTCTTAAATATATATGGGAGTTGGACGTACGTCCTAATCTCCGCCTCCGACTCTCTCTGTCCACCTCCTCCTCCTCCTCCCCCCCCCCCCTCTGCCCTCCTCTGCGCTGCATCTCCTCCTCCCTCTCTCTGTTGTTCTCCTCCTCTCCTTCCCCGCTTCTTTCTGTCCATCTCCTCTTTTCTCAGACTTTGTGCCTTGTTTACAGATTTCCACCTTAAGTGTATCGGTCCAGACTTTTTCGAGTGTTTTGTTAACAACATTAAAACACAACTTGTCTTTATATAGTAATAGTAGTGGAAGTTGCTCACATTTTGCCGCACAGTAGTCGAAAACGTGGCGTGCAATGTGATGTTCAAGTCTCTAAAGTTCTGAATACATACGGCACAATTGGAAGCGGCATTAGAAGTTATGGATCTAGATGACTGGAGCTGAGGATCGGGTATTACATGTAAGCATAACTTAGTTTAAATCTACAGATTTGGGCCACTACACAGTAGGCCGTAATGAACTTACATATGTAGATTTTGTGGTGCATAGGTTTTAATAGCATTTACGTGAGTTCATTTATTTTTATTATGGCATCTGGTATTAAAATCTATGTTTCGCAGATCGTATTGAGAGATATGTCAGATCCTTCCCACATATTTTTCCTTCTAAACTTCTAATTTGCTTTTGTCACTTGCTGTTTGTGAATATGATCAACTTCGCGGAAACAAGTATGTCAATTATCATTTACATTTGCATGTTTGACAAATGATAATCTGGCTCTGCACTGCTGATTCCTTTCCTAATCCAACTTATATGAAAATCAAATCCGACAATGTATGACAAAGAAATAAATTAGCAAAGGAAGTATAGGAAGACATTGGCGTGTCTCACTACTTGCACTTTGAGCGAGACATGCAACTGCTGTAAATAAAACTCGGTTAAGTTTGATTTCCAACAGCAATTGAAGTGTGAGCATAAGCGCAGGAAAAAAAGTTGCAATCAGCCTGCCTAGTAGCTATCTCCTTTCAGTAGAATCTAGACAGATAATTCGATACTCCTCTTAACACGGGAAGTCAGATTTTATAGAAATAAAGGTATTTTTCCGTTTGATTTAATTTTTGCGTCTGACCAGTTTCTGCCTTCACTGAGGTGCTAAGGGCAGGGCAGACCATTGTGTCTCTCAGTCAATGGAGATCCTCACGCACTGAGTACAGGACACTCTGCCCTGGGTGGTTCCTTACGAGTTCTTGTCAAGTGTGCCAAAGGTTCGACACAGTGGGATTTTGATGGACCGTACTGTGGTGGACAGCCACCTGATTAACGGTGGAGTCTCACCTCCTCCAGATGAACTACCACCAGCTGCGAGGAGGCAGCTTAGCAACAGGCGATGGGATATGCCCCCAATAAACTTGCCGCCGCCGGCTGAGAGATGACAGTATGCCGATTGACTATGAAGTTACGTCTCCACCAGACTTAAGAGTCACCAGAGCTGCATGTGAGAACCGTGAGAATTTTCGTGGTGAAGTTAAGTTGCTTCCGAAAATAGTCTGAACGATAGAGCAAGAATCAAGCAGTTGATTATATCTCATAGGCTAATGTCGAGACAAGAGCTCTCATTAGCAGCTGGTGCGTGGTGTGGATCTAAAAGAGAGGAGTGGAGTTGAGTCCAGAAGTTCCTCTTTTTCGATAGGGCAGGTAATAATCACGAGCCCTGGTTGGCTGACGTAGGAGTTTAGCGGAATTATCTTTGATGGGTCGCCACAGTTAGGAAATCATCAAAGGGATTCTGTTCCGGGGATTGGTGGTGACAGCACTCTGGTTCCGAGAAGGGTGGAGGACAGCAGCTTTCAGGCTCCGAGATAGATAGAGAGCAGCTGGTGCTGGTTCAAGACCTGAGACTGCCACAGAACGGTAAGCGTGCTCTCTGCGGCATGGGGTTAGCGACATGTGAAGTTTAGGTACCTTACGGTCAAGATAGAGTCGTTTTACAGGGATAATCATGACTCTTAATTTTATCATTTCAGTTCTTTCGTTATTCGGGGCTCAGTTTAATAGAATCAGTCTTGAGTTAGTATGACTTGCTAGTTAACTTGTAAAGAGCTTGTATTAATACCGGTGCATTCTAAGCTCTCCTTAATAATGCGTAAAGCAGTTACTTCTGCCTTGTGATTTAAAGTCGATTCAGTCGCGATCACTCTTTTATACTGTGTTTCCCAGTACTCTGTGGACCCACCATACACGTTTTACTTGCAACTGAGACTTTTAACACTTCACGTGTTTCTTCATATTTTGAACGAAGATGTTGGTCAAGTTTAGTTTTCCTATGTGGGTAGACCCGTTGTGAAATAAACATGCAGTCACCGAATTCCTCTTGGTATCTTTTCGATAACTAGTCAACCCCATGTCGCTTGAATATGCATTAATCAAGGCCATTAGACATACCTTTACACTATGTGATCAAAAGTATCCGGACACCACCAAAAACACATTTTTTTCATATTAAGTGCATTGTGCTGCCACCTACTGCCAGGTAGTCCATATCAGCGACTCCAGTAGTCACTAGACATCGTCAGAGAGCAGAATGCGGCACTGCGCGGAACTCACGAACTTTGAACGTAGTCAGGTGATGGGTGTCACTTGTGTCGTAAGTCTGTATGCGATATTTCTACACTTCTAACATCCCTAGGCCCTCAACCCCGCGTCCGGCCATCCTGATTTAGGTTTCTCGTGATTTCCATAAATCGCTCCAGGCAAATGCCGGGATGATTCCTTTGATAGGGCACGGCCGACTTCCTTCCCTGTCCTTCCCTAATCCGATGAGACCGATGACCTCGCTGTCTGGTCTCTTCCCCCAAACAAGCCAACCCAACCATGCGTCCACTGTTTACGATGTAATGGTGAAGCAGAAACGTGAAGGGACACGTACAGCACAAAAGCGTACAGGCCGACCTCGTCTGTTGACTGACAGAGTCCGCCGACAGTTGAAGAGGGTCGTAATGTGTAATAGGCAGACATCTATCCAGACCATCACACAGGAATTCCAAACTGCATCAGGATCCACTGCAAGTACTATGACAGGTGGAGTGTGAAAAAACTTGGATTTCATGGTGGAGCAGCTGCTCATAAGCCACACATCACGTGGTGAATGCCAATCGACGCCTCACTTGGTGTAAGGAGGGTAAACATTGGACTATTGAACAGTGGAAAAATGTTGTGCGGAGTGACTAATCACGGTACACAATGTGGCGATCCGATGTCAGGGTGTGGTTATGCCCAGTGAACGACATCTGCCAGCGTGTGTAGTGCCAACATAAAAATAGGAAGCATTAGTGTTATGTTGTGGTCGTGTTTTTCATGGAGGGGCTTGCACCTCTTGTTGTTCCGCGTGGAACTATCACAGCACAGGCCTACACTGATGTTTTAAGCACCTTCTTGCTTCCCACTGTTGAAGAGCAATTCGGGGATGGCGACTGAATCTATCAAAACGATCGATAACCTGTTGATAATCGACACCCTGTGAAGGAGTGGTTACACGAAAATAGCATCCCTGTAATGGAGTGGCCTGCACAGAGTCCCGAACTGAATCCTACTGAACACTTTTGGGATGTTTTGAAACGCCGACTTCGCGCCAGGCCTAAAAAAAACAAAAATGGTTCAAATGGCTCTGAGCACTATGGGACTTAACTTCTGAGATCATCAGTCCCCTAGAACTTAGAACTACTTAAATCTAACTAACCTAAGGACATCACACACATCCATACCCGAGGCAGGATTCGAACCTGCGACCGTAGCGGCGCGCGGTTCCAGACTGTAGCGCCTAGAACCGCTCGGCCACCCCGGCCAGCACCAGGCCTCATCGACTGACATCGATACCTCTCCTCAGTGCAGCACTCCGTGAAGAATGGGCTGCCATTCCCCAAGAAACCTTCCAGCACCTGATTGAACGTATGCCCGCCAGAGTGGAAGCTGTCATCAAGCTAAGGGTGGGCCAACACCATACTGAATTCCAGCATTACCGTTGGAGGGCGCCACGAATTTGTAAGTCATTTTCAGCCCGGTGTCCGGATACTTTTGATTACATAGTGTAGTTAAAGCACATGGTTTCCTATGGCATTTCCGTAGTACAAATCTTCTTTTAAATAACAGGTATTTACCGATCAGCCTACCGTCCATAGGAGTCAGCTTATTCACCAAGTAGTACATGTTTTTCCAATACAAAAGTATTATTCTTAGCAAGAGAGACATTCCCACTGATGTGGAAAAGTAAAATAGTTTCGAAAGGTATGCTTATTCCGTAACTGAGATCATCACTGAAGCACATCATAAATGAAACGAGGAAATGTTAACGTCCCTGAAGGACGCGGTGATAACAGTGATGTGGTTTTGCGATATCCGCTGGAACTTGTCGAGTGACCCGGTCTGGGTTCATGAATATTCGACCGCGGGCCGGCGGGCGCTGTCAACCGCTGCGTCAGGAATTGGTGAACTTTGTTGACAACTGCGCTGCGTCGCGGGCCGCCCAGCACGGCACGCACGCCCTGCCAGCGGCGGCCTCCCGCCGCTTATCGAACGTCGCGCCGCGGCCGCCGACCGTTGCATGACGCATTGTCCCGGGGCTCTCTGCGACCGCACGACATGCAGCGTGTCCCACGCTTGCTCTAACATATAACGTGCTAATTACCTGGTCCAAAATACGTATCCCCCGTTGAAGCGTAGTTTCCATTATACGGCCGCGCGGTCTAAGGCGTCTTCTCACGGTCCGCGTGGCTCCCTCCGTAGGAGAATCGAGTCCTCCCTTGAGCATGAGTGTGTGTGTGTGTGTGTGTGTGTGTGTGTGTGTGTGTGTGTCGTCCTTAGCGTAAGTTAGTCTCAGTAGTGTGTACGCTTAGGGACCGATGACCTCAGCAGTTTGGTCACATAAGACATTACCACAAATTTCCACTCAACCTGCCACGTACTAACATTCGAATTATTCTGTTGTACAAGTGTCCAGGTGCTTGCAGCGTTAACCCGTACCGTAAAGGAGATGAACACCCGTACGAATAGGTTCAAACAAATGTCAAAAAGTGATAAAGAGAATACTGCATTGTGGGAGAAAGTATGTGAAACAGTTCTGCAAGATTCTGTTAGAAAATCTTCGTGCAGCCCTTATAAACTGAAGCAGTAGGTATTCCCTAAGTGACGGTTGTAAGACTATCAAGACAATAGTAAAATTGCCTGCATCAGTCTAAATGCTGTTATTGGCACCCAGAATAGCTGTAGTATTTCTGACGACTGGTATTATACATGTCGTCTTTTTTGTTTTCATGCTGTTTTCCGCAGTCGCAGTTGTACAAGTAAAGCAGGTTATGTACCGTCTTTTGCGACTGTAATAAACATCTTATTTAGACAATAAGTGTTTTACTTCATTTCATAGCATCTTCTGTGGTCACTTTAACAATGCAAATTTTCTTACAAATCTCTTTGCCAAGATCATAAACACTTCTCATGTTCTACATTACTGCGCTCGAACACTATTATTGCTCACGATTTTTTTCTTTCCTACTTCATTCATATTGTTCTTTTGCATACAGCTGTTCGATTTTTAGCACACTGCCCTTCACCGACACAGAATGTATTTTCGTTTCCTTGTTGCAGATCCACTTACGACTCGTGTACTTTTTTCATCGTTGCAGGATACTATCGACATTCTTTTGTTTTCTAGCTGTAGAAATATTATTCCTCTGTGTGTGCGAGCGTATATATACACTATGTGATCAAGAATACCCAGACACCTGACTGAAAATGACTTTCAAGTTCGTGCGTCCTCCACCGGTAACGCTGGAATTCAGTATGATGTTGACCTACCCTAAGCCTTGATGACAGCTTCCACTCTCGCAAGCATATGTTCAAACGGGTGCTGGAAGGTTTCTTGAGGAATGGCAGTCCATTCTTCACGAAGTGCTGCACTGAGGAGAGGTACAGATGTCGGTCGGTGAAGCATGGCACGAAGTTGGCGTTCCAAAACATACCAAAGGTATTGTATAGGATTCAGGTCAGGACTCTGTGCAGGCCAGTCCATTACAGGGATGTTATGGTCGTGTAACCACTCCGTCACAGGCCGTGCTTTATCAACAGGTGCTCGATCGTGTTGAAAGATGCAATCGCCATCCCCGAATTGCTCTTCAACAGTGGGAAGCAAGAAGGTGCTTAAAACATCAATGTAGGTCTGTGCTGTGATAGTGCACGCAAAACAACAAGGGGTGCAAGCCCCCTCCATGAAAAATACGACTATATCATAATACCACCGCCTCCGAATTTTACTGTTAGCACTACACACGCTTTTTGCCGCGCGGAGTGGCCGCGAGGTTACAGGCGCCATGTCACGAATCGGGCGGCCACTCTCGCCGGAGGTTCGAGTCCTCCCACGGGCATGAGTGTGTGTGTTGTCCTTAGCGTAAGTTATTTTAAGTTAGTCCAAGTAGTGTGTAAGTCTAGGGACCGATGACCTCAGCAGTTTGGTCCCATAGGAATTCATACACATTTGAACATTTGAACTACACACACGCTGGCAGATGACGTTCACCGGGCATTCGCCATACCCACACCATTCCATTGGTTCACCGCATTGTGTACCATGATTCGTCACTCCACACAACATTTTTCCACTGTTCAATCGTCCAATGTTTACGCCTCTTACACCAAGCGAGGCGTCATTTGGCATTTACCACGAGATGTGTGGCTTATGAGCAGCTGCTCGACCATGAAATCCAAGTTTTCTCACCTCCCGTCTAACTGTCGTAATACTTGTAGTGGATCTGATGCAGTTTGGAATTCTTGTGTGATGAACTGGATAGATGTCTGCCTATTACACATTACGACCTTCTTCAACTGTCGGCGATACCTGTCAGTCAACGGATGAGGTCGGCCTGTACTTTTTTGTGCTGTGCGTGTCTCTTCACGTTTCCCCTTCACTACCAAATCTGAAACAGTGGACCTAGGTATGCTTAGGAGTGTGGAAACCTCGCGTACAGACGTATGACAGAAGTCACACCCAATCGCCTGACCACGTTCGAAGTCCGTGAGATCCGCGGAGCGCCCCATTCTGCTCACTCACTATGTCTAATGACTACTGATGTCGCTTACATGGAGTACTTGGCAGTAGATGGCAGCACAATGCGCCTAATGTGAAAAACGTATATTTTTGGGTGTGTCCGGATAGTCTTGATCACACAGTGTTTGTATGTATGTATGTATGTATGTATATGTGTGTGTGTGTGTGTGTGTGTGTGTGTATCAGTGTTTATACACTCCTGGAAATGGAAAAAAGAACACATTGACACCGGTGTGTCAGACCCACCATACTTGCTCCGGACACTGCGAGAGGGCTGTACAAGCAATGATCACACGCACGGCACAGCGGACACACCAGGAACCGCGGTGTTGGCCGTCGAATGGCGCTAGCTGCGCAGCATTTGTGCACCGCCGCCGTCAGTGTCAGCCAGTTTGCCGTGGCATATGGAGCTCCATCGCAGTCTTTAACACTGGTAGCATGCCGCGACAGCGTGGACGTGAACCGTATGTGCAGTTGACGGACTTGGAGCGAGGGCGTATAGTGGGCATGCGGGAGGCCGGGTGGACGTACCGCCGAATTGCTCAACACGTGGGGCGTGAGGTCTCCACAGTACATCGATGTTGTCGCCAGTGGTCGGCGGAAGGTGCACGTGCCCGTCGACCTGGGACCGGACCGCAGCGACGCACGGATGCACGCCAAGACCGTAGGATCCTACGCAGTGCCGTAGGGGACCGCACCGCCACTTCC